>NC_136412.1:291154120-291574120 GCF_051521515.1 Lactuca serriola | reverse complement strand
TAGTCACAATCAAACACTACGTTAGACGCTCTCCGAGAGGGGATCCCGGGAGGACGCTCTGACAATCTACTCAACCATCTGGAAGGGAGATTTAGTGGAGTATGAGGGAGAGAGTAAAATGCATCATATCTCTTTAGGCTCTTCCATAGTCCCTTATATAGTTAGTCTTTTAGGATAAGGGGACCATAATAATGGAATTTGATATACCAGGTTGTTATTGGTCCATCAGTATCCGTCTGACAGTGTAACACCATGTTCCCTAGTACACATTTAATTTAATTATTTATTTATTTTGAGAGAAGGACTCGACGAGTTGGTAGCCCTAACTCGTCGAGTGCTCTAAATATGTTTAGCGAGCACTATCTAATTGATTTGGTTCATATCCCTTTGCACAGGAAAATTTTTATAGTGGGGATGGATTAGGTGAGCCCCCAATGGGGTTGTGACTGATTGAGAGCGTTAGATGGTGTGTGTTCGGACCCCAAGTGGGGGAGAGTTGGTCGTTTAGGGAGAGGGTGCTCATCGCAGGCCAGTTCTATGTTTAGCAACCAAGGTCAGGCGCTACCTTCATCAGGGTTGCTCAGGTTATGTCGCCTATGTTATAGAGACCCGGATGTGTTTTGGAGGATTTTCCTGGAGTGCCTCCACAGAGGCAAGTGGAGTTCCGGATTGACTTGTTTCCTGGTGCAGATCTGATAGCCAAAGCACCATATCAGTTCTCTCCTCCAGAGATGTAGGAATTGTCTATACAGCTACAGGATCTATTAGACAAGGGGTTCATTCAACCGAGTAGTGCGCCTAGGGGAGTGTCGATCCTGTTTGTGAAAAAGAAGGATGAGTCGCATCAGATGTGTATTAACTAACGAGAGCTGAATAATTATCCTCTCCCAAGGATTGATGATTTTTTTGACCAACTTCAGGGTGCATCTTGGTTTTCCAAGATTGATCTTCATTCGGGTTATCATCAGATGAGGGTCAGGTAGGACGATATGCAGAAGACGGCCTTCCAAACTCGTTATGGTCATTACAAGTTAGTGGTGATGCCCTTTGGGCTCACTAATGCCCCAGCCGCGTTCATAGACCTCGTGAACCGTGTGTGCGACCAATGTTGGATCGGTCTGTGATTGTATTCATAGATAACATCCTAGTCTATTTCAAGACCCAGAATCTACATGAGGAGCACTTGAGGGAGGTATTGGAGACCCTGAGGAGGGAGAGATTGTATGTGAAGTTCTGCAAGTGTTAGTTCTGGTTGTGCGAGGTGCAATTTCTGGGGAACCTTGTCAACCAGAATGGTATTTTGGTCGATCTGGCCAAGGTAGAGGCCGTGATAAGGTGGGAGGTTGTGACAACCCGATATTTCAAGTCAAAAAAATGACCTAAGTCAAGTATTGTAATCTATTTTTGAATTAATAAATAAATAAAAATAGCGTCAGAAATGAAATGTTCAAAAGTCTCAATTGGGATACATAAAGTGATAGATATCGTGTCAGGGTTTTCAGAAATATAAAGAACACTCAAATCCGAGTTATAAAGAAGAAGTTACGATCAATCAAAAACCCGCGTCAAAACTGGTAAAACACTGTTAAGCATAAAACGCGAAATTTCAATAAAATACTTTTTAACCTTAGGTATCCAAATGAAAGTCATAGATATCATTAAACCGTAAACATACATAAAAAGATCGTCCAAATCTGACTTCGTATGAGGAAGTTTTGATTTTGCTAAGTTTCGGATACGGCAATAGACAGCTAAAAACTCGAAATATAGATCGAGTGACTTTTAGCCGGCACAACCTAAACAAGAATTGAAGATCCCGTCAATAGTAGTACAATGGTAAAAAGACAGGCGAAATCGGACGTCGGATGAAGGAGTTATGGATTTTTAACAGACTTTTCCAGTTCCGGCCTGTTACAAATATAATATTAAAAATAAAAGTCAAAATGAGCTGACGAAGTCTAAACGAGAGTTGTAGAGCATAAACTCGCCTGCGTGTGGACATAAAGAACGTCAAAATCGGAACTTGTATGCGAGAGATATGAATTTCTGAAGTTCGGGACATGAAACCCCACGCTGTCAGGAAACTCACGACGTGAACCAGAAGCTCAGGACGTGAGCTAGTGATTGATGTGTGCCAAAGTCGGGCTATCAATCGTCGAGTCTACGAAGGAGATAAGATCGAGCTCACAACGTGAACAACTTCATGTTCACGACGTGAACCTAGAAAATGCACCCCATTAATAGAAGTTGAGGGTTCTGAGTTTAGTTGCTCATTTCTATCCCCTCTCCTACTTTTACTCTGTGATAAGCATCCCGAGACTACCCTGATGCCCAGGTTACGTGTCCAAGCCTTGACGGAAGTCCGAAGTTCCGAAGTTCCCGAGAAATCTTCCACTTTCCAGTCAAAGTGCTGCTCGAGAAAAGTCTCATTTTCATCAAATCGCTACTTCTACCAGGTGAGTTCATACCCTATATTTTCATGTTTTTACTATATTTTAGGGGGAGAAATACAAGTGAAATACAAGAAAAACTTATGATTAAACTGCAAATCGTTACATATAGTTTCAAATACTTTATCTACATTTTGTGTATAACTGTTAAATACGTAAAATAACATTATTACAAATGTTATACTTTACATGCGAAGTTGGTAGCACGCTAAGGTTTATCATTCAAATGAAACACACTTTTGAAAAACTATAATAGGTATAGTTTACGAGTAATTCATGATATTTTACACTCTAAGAATACTATAGAAAGGAAATACTTACATTTACAAGAAAAATGGACTTTTCATGCGTATATCTATTTGATACAAACTTTTGTGAGACATTTAACTTCACGTACCTTCCAGTATGCATTTCAAGTCCTGTGTTATAAACCATAATCTCATGTAGGGAGAGCGTGATACTTGTGTATAGATCTATACGGGATTGACAATCCCGCACCTAAACCGTTAGCTACAGTTGGACCGACAGGTCTAGGGTGACAAACGCCATATCATTCCAACGGCTGAAGAACGTTGTGACAGGCAGTCTAGGTCAATAGTACGGTTATAAAACTCACATAAAGTTTTAAAACATTTGATTTACGAGGCTATCAAACGCCATAGTGATTATATATACATATATAAATCTACTTACACTATTTTAGGTATGGAAAATACTTATGCATTCCGGTTTTTGGAACTTTTAAAACTACTATTCATTTATGGAAAATATTGGATTTTCTAGAAACAAAATCGGTTACTTTATACAAAAAGGCATACAATTCTTATACAAAAACGCTTATGAACTCACCAACTTAATTGTCGACACTTTTTCAAAACTACTTGTATTTCTCAAGGATTCAGTAATGCAGGTAACAACAGCTTTGGGGAAGGGACGCTAAGGCGTCAATTTCAAGCTTATTTTATCATCATAATGTAATTTCTTTTGAAACAGGTAATACAATCAACAATGTAACTTTTTAAATTATATTTATGATGGTTGTGTTTGCTTTCTTTACTATTTATTTAACTGTTATGATACTACATGAAGTCATCTGCCCTCGAACGATTCCGTCGTTCTGGTTTGGGGGTGTGACAGAGGTTCCACGATCTCCATCTAAGATTCAAAGTTTCCTTGGGTTGGCATGTTATTATCATAGATTCATTCAGGATTTCTCCAAGATAGTGGTTCCTCTGAATCGATTGACAAAGAAGGCTGCCACTTTTCGTTGGAGCAGCATGCACCATTTGAGACCTTGAGACAATGATTGTGCAAGGCGACGATTCTGACCCTGCCAGAGGGTGTTGAGGATTTCGTGGTTTATTGTGATGCGTCGATCACAGGTTTAGGTGTGGTTTTGATGCAGAGGGGTCTTGTTATTGCTTACACTTCAAGGAAGTTGAAGCCTCATGAGCCGAATTATACAACACATGATTTGGAGCTACGGGCTGTGATTTTTGCCCTCAAGATATGGCGACATTACATCTATGTGGTCTGATGTACTGTTTACACGGATCACAAGAGCCTGAGGTACTTTATCGATCAGTCGAATATAAATATTAGACAACGTCGGTAGTTCGATGAGGTGAAGGATTATGATTGTGAGATCCTTTACCATCCAGGGAAGGCCAATGTGGTGGTCGATGCCCTCAGCCGCAAGGCAGTCGTGGATCCAATCAGGGATATCCGTATGAGGATGATAGTGAATAGTCTGCTCCTGGAGCAGATTCGAGAGGATCAGGTCGAGGCTATGAAGGAAGAGCACCGAAAGATTGAGCATTGGTGGTTATCGAGGCCAACAAAATTAATAGCCCTAAATCTTTTACACTAAAATAGTGTATAGTGGTAAAGGGGTCGAATCCACAGAGATTGATTCAATTTTATAACTCTATGAAAAATCTCTTTGTAAAAATACTAGTAAAATCACAATAAAAATAAAAATGGGGGTTTTGGTCTTTTAAAATACTTGTAATAAAACTAAATTTAAACTATGATTTAGATGGACAATTCAATAAAATAAGAATTTGAGTTGTCCATCTAAATCTTAGTGGTTGTTGTTATAGTTGTTGTTGAGTCTGTGAAGAAAGGAACGAATTGTGTAACAGACACCTATGGTTGCAAAACCCCCACAGAAACATTCGGACAGGGAGCTATAATGATAGGTGTAGTTGTAGTAGTAGTAAGAGAAGGTTGAGAAAAATCCTAGAAAAATTCATCTGTTATGGGAACAAAATTTGGCACAGAAAAATTTACCTCATGATTAGTTGTTGATGGCTCCGAAACCACGGGTTGTGAAGTCGCAGCTATGTATTCAGTCGCTTGATAGATTTTCTTTGGTATACAAACGTCGGAGATGGTGTGTGACTCCGAACCCTCCTCAATGTCTGGTGTAAGAGACTTACGCTTGCAAGTGATTCACTTGACTTTCTTCGTTGGAGTGTGATCGGGCTCGGAAGGTCCAGCCTTTACTTTTTTTTACCCCTTTCTTTGGCTTGTCAGTCTCTTTTAAAGCCTTTCGCATCTCAGCGGTTAGTCAACGAGGACTAGATACTAGTTGTCTGCGATATTCGTTGATAAACCTCACTGTTTGTTGGAACATTATGAAGCATCGTTTCTGGAATTGATCAGATAAAGGCGAACCTTGAACTATCAGACACAATGACATTGGAAGTATGGAAAATATAATTGCTACAATCACCGAACCCTCTATCACCGGAATGTGGTGACGATCAATTTCCCTATGTACGATGATAGCCCAAAAACAAGCACAATATATCTCTGAGTGCCTTGTTACAGAAACAGTACTTTGAACAAGTTTAGTCCAACGGACTGAGCCGTAATCTCGATTGATCTCGGAGTAAACACCATAGAGAATAGTAAGAAAAAGCTTACTTGCACTATCAGAACCTGTTACCCTCTCTGAAAAACTTTTGAAAATTAGGATAAACAACCCATTCCACATGGGAGGAAGGTTAGGCTTCTTGAGCTTTGAAAGAATCGCAAGATAGTTGTTGTAGCCCATCGGTTAGAACATCTCCAGAATAGCAGAAGAGGAGATTGATTCGGGATCGATCAAATCCCTAGCAAAGGGAAACCCCATTAATCGACTGAATTTGGACTAGGTGATGGATGATAGTTGATTACCCAGCTCGAAAGTAATAAGAGCACGACTCTCTTCATAACGAGTAGTAGAGTAAGCTTTGGATTGAAGAGCCAAAGGAACACTCTCTTTCTTTGATAGTGCAGTAGCTAAAGGAAAGTATCTGAGGCATTCAATAAATGGTTGGAGAAAGGCGTCATACTTGGATGGATCAAGGTCCAAGATGAGATTCTGGTTAGCCTTGATGCCTAGTAGCCCTGATCAAGCAGTCTGATCAGCGGCCGATGGAGTTTCTGATGAACCACCCATGGAGAGCAGTGGAGAAGACGACGAACAATGGATAAAGAAAAAGGGTTTTCTTGTGCCGTAGGGGGAAATTCTTTGAAATCAGTGAATGAGAATGACGCTTTGAATTTCCTTATATACGTAATTAGTGGTGAGAGAAAATTGGCGGTTGACGCTCCATATCCTTGAAAAAGCGCCTGGAAAAGCGTGACATGTTGGCGTGTGTCAGGAGGCGTGATGTCAGGCTAAGTTTGAAATATTTACATGCCAATATCGTAATCTTATCCCTTAAAATTCGCCATTTCAGTTTACACTTTCGTAGTATTTCACCAATTCTTGTTCTCCGAATCTGAAAGTAATCATTAGAACTACGAAGCAGAATTTTTGAAAATCACAAGGATCTTCGTGTGAGAGTGTGCCAAAGATAAAGAAGTAAAGAAAGTTATCTAAGGGATTCTAGTGATGTTATTTAAGACATGAAACAGTTGGATCCGGGGCAGCAATCTCTTCCTTTGAAGTCAAAAGAGACTCGGAAGTGTCTATGTGGTATCTCGTTGAATTACGATCATTTGTTTATGAAGAAACAGTGAAAGGCTTCTTTTCATTTAGGCTTAAGGGCGGCTTCATCTTCAACCAAACTTCGAAACTCAACATAAGTCTGAACGTTCAGAAGAAGTACTTGTCTGACTAGGATAGCCATAAGAACAAGTCTGCTTTGGAAATATCTAAGTGGTTGGATAATATAAAAACTGGATCTTATGGGAAGAAATGTATTAGGTCTAGAACATTTCATTAAGATCTCACAAAAATAAAATAATGAGATTTCAAGTTACGAATCACGAAGGTGGATTTACATCAATTCCATGGTGAAAAGCTAGAACATATCAATTGTTCACCGTCAATTTTGATATATGTGTTGGATTGTGGGTTTCACTCAATTCATGGTGATAACGAATTTAAGATCATGAACATAGAAGTTGTGTAACCATAAACCTCAGTGGTAATTTATGAGAGTCTCAAGGGTTACGAGTGCGAAATCGAATGTGATGGAGAAGTATAGGAGGTGGTACTGAAGAGAAATGTACCTCTGCTACGAAAGAATGACCAAGCAGTCAACTCTTAACTCAATATGAGAAGAGTAAGGTAGCTCATTGACTTATGCGAATATTAGCCTGATTGGGAAGAAACAATTGGTATTATCGATTCATTAAAGCGTCAAATATAGAGTCTCAGAGGTTTCGGACAACATGCATCAGCATGCTTCTAGAGACACGTAACTAGTGCAAATATTAGGAATTAAATACCTGCCCCATCATTTGTAATTGAGAGTATCATGATATGTTCCTTCATTCCTACTCAATTATCTATTATTTTTGGTATTTTAATATTTTGCTGAAAAAGAAATAAAAATGGAAAATAATTTTGTATTTTTGATTATTCTGAAAAAAAAAAATCAAAACAGAAATTCAGAAATATATTATTGTAATTTTAAGTTTTTCTGAAAAGAAATAAAAACAGAAAATAAAATAAAAAAACATATTTTTGAGTTTTTGATTTTCTGAAAAAAAAAAAGAAAATAATAAAAACAAAAATACAAGTGTACAAAGACCTAAGAAATCATAATATACAAAGGATACATGAAGTTCTGAACCTTCGAATGAACAGTGGACTGCGAGTTGCTCCTAGCATTCGGACCAATTCGCAGCGTAAACAATAGACTCTGAACTACTACGAGCATTCGGATCAATTTGCAATATGAAAAGTAGACTCCGAACTACTATGAGCGTTCAGACCAATTCGTAGTATGAACAGTAGACTCCGAACGACTACGAGCGTTCAGACCCATTCGCAACAAATTCTTACCAACTACGAAGATAGTTTCGGAACGGATTCATCTTCAAGCATTCCTTAGCCTTGAAGAATTCTACTAAAGGTTTGTTTAGGTAAGGCCTTCGTAAAGATATCAGCTAGTTGATCATCAAATCTCACAAAGTGAATTTCAACATTTCCATCTTCTACATAATCCTTAAGGAAGTGATACCTCAATGCAATATGTTTAGTCTTGGAGTGATGCACTGGGTTGTGGCAAATGCGAATTGCACTTTAAGAATCGCAGTATAAGGGGATTCGCTTCATATTTATCCCATAGTCCCTTAGCTGACTTTGGATCCATATGACTGGTGAGGTTAAGGAGGCGATTGCAATATACACAGCTTCAGCGGTAGATAGGGAAACGCATGTTTGCTTTTTTGATTGCCAACTGACGAGTTTGCCATCAAGAAATTGACATCCCCCAGTTGTACTTTTCCGATCCAGATCGCATCCACCAAGATCAGCATCAAAGAATTCTTGCACAAAGAACCCTGAGTTGGATGGGTACCAAATTCCGAGCGAGGAGGTTCATTTAACATATATGAAGATATTCTTCACTGTTGTCATGTGAGGTTTGTAAGGATTTGCTTGAAACCTGGCACAATAGCAAACAGAAAAATAATGTCTGGACGAATAGCGGTTAGATACATCAATGAACCTATCATTTGTCGATAATGAGTCATACCAACTGCTGGTTTGTCCAAAGACGATGTTAGCTTCGTTCTAAATGCCATTGGAACCTTCACCTTCGAGTCTCCCACCATTCTGAACTTCACAAGTAAGGTCTTCGTCTAAGCCTCTTGGTTGATAAATATTCCCTCTTGACTCTGTCTTATATTAAAACCTAGGAAAAAGTTAATCGGGACCATGGAGCTCATCTCAAACTTAGTTTCCATCAACATTCAGAACTCAACAATTAATCTAGGATTAGTATATCTGAAAATGATATCATCAACATAAATTTGGACGATCATAAGATGGTCACCATCTTTGTTGCGAAATAAGGTTGGGTCAACCGAGCCTTGTTTAATTTTAGATTGTTTTAAGAATCTAATGAGAGTTTCATACCATGCTTATGGAGCTTGCTTCAGACCATACATGGCTTTATCCAAAATATAAAAGTGGTTCAGATATTTCTCGTTTACAAACCCAAGTGGTTGTTCCACATAGACTGTTTCTTCTAGTTCTCCGTTCAGAAAGGCACATTTGACGTCCATTTGATAAACTTCAAAGTTCTTGTGAGTTGTATATGCCAGAAAGATACGAACAGACTCCAGTCTTGCAATTGGCGTGAAAGTTTCCTCGTAGTCTATGCCTTCCTCTTGGCAATACCCTATTACGACTAACTGAGCCTTGTTTCGTATCACATTACCCTCTTTGTCAAGCTTATTACGGAACGCCCATTTGAGACCAACAACAAATGCATCCTTCGGAGTTCGAATTAGTCTCCAAACCATGTTACGTTCAAACTCATTGAGCTCCTCCTGCATTGTTTGCACCCAATCTGAATGATCAAGAGAAATATTAACATTTTTGGGCTCACTTTTGGAGATAAACGAATTAAACATGCAAAATTCCATTTTGGAGAATAATGTTGTTTGATTCACCTTTTGTTGTGCTCTCGTAGGAACTCTTGAAGATGCTTCTCCGATTACTTGTGTTTTAGGATGATCTCTGGTCCATTTTGTCAGTAGATGGTAGTTTGGATCATAGGATGGATCCAGTTCAACATTCACATCTTTGAATTCAGAATGAGCATCCGAATCATCATTTGCATTCGATTCTCCCCATCAAATGATGGATTTGGCTCTTCATTTGGAATAGGATTCTCCCCTTGGACAGGTGTGCTTGAGGTGGGTGTGGAAGAGAAACCCTCCCCTAAAGTGGAGCATTCATAGCTTGTGGTTGAAATGGAATATCAGAGTCTTTCGGACTTGGGAGCTCGTTTTCAACATTCTTTGCAGCAGCATCAATGATCGTCTTGAGCTCGTCTTCCTTGTTATCAGCTGCTTTGGATTCCGAAGAGACCGCCTTCTCTGGCTCATCAAACAAATTCATGAATTCCTCATACAAGCTAGAAAGAGGAATCGTCATTAGATTTTTCATAGGAAAAATTTCCTTTGATTGAGAGTCAGACTTCTGATACTTCTTTAGATAAGTGTCATCTAAGGTGACATGGTAGGTTTCTTCTATCGTTTTGGACTTTTAATTGAGAAACCGATATGCCTTCGAATTCAGAGAGTACCCTAAGAAGATTCCTTCATTTGTTTTCACATCGAACTTGTTCCTTTGCTCCTTTGAAAAATGAAACACCCGGAACCGAAGACATGAAAGAACTTAACGTTAGGTTTTCTTTTATTAAGAGATTCATAATGGGTGATGGAGAATCTTTTATTAAGGATAAATTGATTTTGAGTAAAACAGGTTGTGCCGATAGCTTCTGCCCAGAAGTAAAGTGGCAAGTTCACAAACGATAACATGGTCCTCGCAGCTTCACACAGAGAACGGTTTTGTCTTTCAACAACTCCGTTCTATTGTGGAGTGTAAGAAGAAGAGAAGTTGTGAGGAACTCCTTTTTTAGTCAGGAATTCTTCAAACTCGTGGTTTTTGAACTCTGAACCATTACCACTGTGAACGTTTCGAACTAGCTTTCATAGTTGAAGCTTGATCTGCTTGATAAAGTCCTTGAGCTTGGAAGTAGCTTCAGATTTCTATTTAAGAAAATAAACCCACGTAAATCAGGAAAAATCATCAACAATAAATAAAATGTACTTGTTACCACCAATGTTCTCGATGACTGAAGGACCACAAAGATCTATATGTAAAAGCTCAAGTGACTCGATCACTTTAGTGTTTATTATTGTTGAATGACTCTTCCTGCTCTTCTTCCCAAGTTCGCAGGTTGCACAGAGATGTTTGCCATATATGATATTATTTGTTTGGGTCTACGGTTTGTTGCCAACCTGATCTGAAAGCTTATGTGTGTAGGACAGCACTACAGCTTTAAGAGTAGTATTTCTTCGGTGAAACCGGAGGATCTTCACAAAAACCGGGCTTCTCGCGGGCAGAGTTTCGGCTCGGAAACTTTACTTCTCGGGATCTTTGGGGCTTCGGGACTCGCTTCGGGTCCCAGGATGATACCGGGGCTTCGGGGGTATAAATTGCACACAAAATGAGGCAATAAGGAGTGAGAGGGAAGAAATGAGCAACAAATCCCAGAGACCTTGCATTCTATTTATAGGAGGAGGCTAACCCTTCGAACGCAGCGCGTTCCGCCGTGCGTCATTTCTTACGAACTTCGGACTTGACAGGTGTAACACTCGTGTTTCTAGCCTAGACATTTATATTGAGTTGATAGTCTAGGTTAACCTTTGTAACTCATTTTGAAGAAATAACAAGGAATTATGTGAATATTATGTGAATTATGTGTTTTATGCTTAATTATTAGGGCTTAATTAATTAAGAATAAAAATAAGCGTCAAAATTAAAGTGGGAGATAAGCCCGATATCTTTACATAAAGTTGTAGTGGTCGAAACAAGGATTTCGGGGATATAAAGAATACCAAAATCCGAGTTATAACGAAGAACTTATGACATGTCGTAAGTTTCGCGACAAAACCGGCACGGTGCTGAATGTCGTAAAAAGTGAGTTTTTGATAAACTAATTTTTAGCCTTAGTGATCTAAACGAAAGTCGTAGTATTCGTTAAACTGAGAAGTTCGATAAAAAGAACGCCCAAATCTGACTTCGTATGAGGAAGTTATGGTTTTTCGAAGTTTCAGCTTAGCAGTAGACAGCTAAAACTCGAATTTTAGATCGAGCGATTTTTAGCCGACACAACCTAAACGAGAATTGAAGGTCTCGTCATTAGGAGCACAACGGTAAAAAGTCTGACGAAAACGGACGTCGGATGAAGAAGCTATGAATTTTTAACGGATTTCCTGTCCCGGTCTATTAAAAATAATAATATAAAATTTAAAGTCAAAATTAGCCAACGAAGTCTAAACGAAAGTTGTAGAGTGTAATTTTAGCTACACGTGCATATAAAGAACGTCAAAAACGGAGCTTGTATGCGAAAGTTATGGATTTTAAAAGTTTTGGCACGAAAATCGAGAAAATCCGCATAGTCACATTTTGCCATGTCACCTTCGCTGAAAGAGTGCCACGTGTCCTGCTAAGTCACCAAGCTGCTGAGTCATGCGAAGCCACGTGTCGGATTCTGATTTGACCAAAGGGAGGTCCAATCCGAGGCTCGCATATGGACCGAACGTCGCACCCCTAGCTCCGAGCCTCGCACATGGGTTACGACTCTGTGGTCCAATCAGCGAGTGCCACCGAGGCCATCGCACGTGATGACCACCTGCGCACCGGAGCCGACTTCGGACACATGCTTCGGACCAATCACAAGAAGCCAGCAGCCCCTTCTCACATGCTACCCTCGTGCGAGCCTTCCTTGCGAGCCCTCGGATCTGCCAGGCGTGGCTCCCTCTCAGCCGTCCGATCAGAAGCTCTCCCCTATAAATACAAGGGTGCGAGACCTCCCGGGTGTACTTTGGAAAATTGTCAATTTTAACCCCTAAACCCATATTTCTTTCATCTTAACATCCCGCGAAGCCCCGGTATCGATTGTAAACCCCGGAATATGCCACGAAGAGCCCGAGAAGCCCGGAAAATTTATCTTTTCGGTTTCGAAGCCCGTCTTTTGCAAAGCCCGGTTTCTCAATAAAACTCCCAGTTTTATTAGAAACGATTGTTTTAGGAAACGAATTGTTGTCCGATTATCATCAAATCATGTGAGTGTATAGTCACTTTCATTTTACACATAGATATGAAGTATTTACCTTATAATACATGCTATGTGGAAATATATTAACTGTTTATTTGAGGTGACTGTTGAGTTGATGTTTTATACAAGCTTTAAACTGTATAAGTATTTTTGTCTACAAATATGTTGGGTAGAACATGGGTAGATAGTGATGTGTGATAAAATAAAATTGATGAGAGGCCTCGATGTGTTTTGAGATCCCGTCATCTAGCGGAGTTTGGATGATGACCACCGACTTTCTAGACAGTCCAGTGGGAAACATTAGCAGGTCCGCAACCTGTAAGTGTTAATGAACTTGGGTGTTCATTCGTTGTACTCCATCCCCCTCATGGTTGCCTTTAGCACATGTATGGCTGAGGAAACCCCTTAGCAGTAGTGTCCATCCCGATGATATTCTTTAGGCTAGGTCCCTTGTGAAAAGTGTTTAGGGACGTAAAGTGAGGATAACGGGAACGAGTAATCAAGGTTATTGTTGATTGATGAACTTAGTAAGTTTATTATTATTGTGGGTTGAAAACCTCATATGCTCACCAGGCTCCCAAGCCTGACCCACTCAGCTTTTTATGTTACAGGTAGTGGACCCCAAGCAGAGTCGGAGAACGACGAGAGATTTTTAGATTATAGGCCAGTAGTTGTAAATAACTGTTGAAAGGCTTATAATGTCTTGTTTATGCTTTTGATTTGTATCGGAACATGACATCCCGAGGTTTTGATATATATATATATATATATATATATATATATATATATATATATATATATATATATATATATATATATATACCTTCTTAATGAAGGGTTTTGATAAAATTTTATCATATGTTGTTTGGGGACCAATTCCGCAACATCTTTTAAAAACATTTCTCTAGTTTTATTTTAAAAAGCATAAATTAAATCGGTCTTTTCTGGCTGAGAAATTAGGGGATGTCACAACAGGCGACGGGACAGGCTCTGGGCTTCAAACGCGGGGCGTTCCCCCTTTGGGATGCGCGCCTCGAACTTCAGAAATTCATAACTTTCGCATACAATCTCCGTTTTCGATGTTCTTTATATCCACGCGTAGGTGAGATTATGCTCAACAACTTTTGTTAAGACTCCGTCAGATAATTTTGAATCTTATTTTTATTATATTATTTTTAGTAGGCCGGGACAGGAAAACTCCGTTAGAAATTCACAACTTCTTCATCCGACATTCGTTTTCGTCTGTCTTTTTACTGTTGGACTACTATCGACGAGATCTTCAATTCTCGTTTAGATTGTTTTGGCCACTCGATCTCTATTTCGAGATTTGGGGGGCATACTGCTAAGTCGAAACTTCGAAAAATCATAACTTCCTCATACGAAGTCAAATTTAGACGTTCTTTTTATGCACGCTCTCGGTTTAACATATTCTATGACTTTCGTTTAGATCACTAAGGCTAAATATCGCTCTATCGTAAATTCACTATTTACGTCACATAGAGTCGCGTCGGTTCTGTCACGAAACTTCGACAGGTCATAACTTCTTCGTTATAACTCGGATTTCGGCATTCTTTATATATACGGAATCCTTGTCACGACCATTACGTCTCCATGTATCGATATCGGTTTTATCTAACATTTTATTTTTACGCTTATTTTTATTCTTAATTCAATTAGGCCACACAATTAAGCATAAAACACATAATACTCAAATAATACATTCTTATTATTTCAAAATGAGTTATAATGGTTAACCTAGACTATTACATCATCATTAATGCTAGCCTAGAAACACGGGCGTTGCAACATGTGGCGGCTGAAAAGTCATACTCGACGGCTGAGACAGGTTCCTTAGGGTTAGGGTTTGATGGGGGGTGACGGGTTATATACCCCGAGCCCCATATAACTTTATCCCATAATGACATAAATGGTACCACCCCATAAAAATCTTTCCAAACGAAGTCCATAACTTACCATTTAAACCCTTCCTTCTAAAATCCTTTACAAATCAAGTCCGAAATTACCAAGCAGCCCTTCCCTCTACAAATTATTTTCAACTGAATTCCTTATGTTACCAAATGACCCTTCTTCTACAAAAGCTTTTCAACTTAGGTCCAGAATTTACTCTTTAGCCCCTGCTTCCGTAATTAAATCCTTTCATATTAAGTCTTATACTTAACAAAATCCCCCTGTCTTCTAAAAATCTTAACAAAATAAATCCCGGAACTTACACTTTTAACCCCAACTTCTAAAATTGTGACAGTTAACTCCTCGAGACCAACACCTTGCTATATTATTATTGATTTTAGGCTACTATTCATTCATTAATTTGTCTATTTATTTATTTATAAATGAGGTGTTACAACTCTCCCCCACTTAAATTAGATTTCGTCCTCGAAATCATTCCTTACCATTGCTAACATGGCAGACAATTTGGACAACATGGCCACTATCCCGAGTGTAACCTAGCCTTTTCCAAGGTGGGCCTCCACCCTAATTTCGTCCATCCCTCAATCCAAATGATCCACAACCCAAAATTCAATTATCTTATAATTTCAATTCCGGTCCCCTAAGTTTAATTAATATCTTTTGATCACAAAATTAATTTTTGACCAATATTAATTAACTAATATGATTTCTCTTTTAATATATTATTCTTATAATATATTAATAAACCATAATAACCTCTTTCTCCATAAATTATCCAGTCAAGTTGTTTTGGTGAAGACAACTCAAAAGGACCATGCTACAACCGGGTCAAGTACATACTAAATATAGTTATGGACTTAAACACTAATCCAACAGTTTTTACTCTGCTTGATCTTAATAGCATAATGTTATTCATTAAGTGGTGGTGGTGATGATGATAGCAAATGGTGGTTAGTGGCGATGATTGTAGTGGTAGAGGGTAACTGAAGAAGAAGAATATCGGTAATAAGGGTATGTAGGGTGGGTATCAAGGTTGTCAAAATTGCGATCTTGATTGTAGGATCATATGATCCTACGATCCTAGGTATGAAAATGAATCGCATCATATCTGGGATAGGATCACAAGTAAGATTGTAGGATCGTAAAATCGAGATCCGGTCTGATCCCACCTTCCCTTGATATTTTTTGAAAAAAAACAAAAAACATTATAAGAAATTGAATTTACCATTTTATGACTTTTACTCTTTACCTTTTTTGTTGTGACTAATATTTAAAAGTTTTTATAGGTTTTGAACGAAAAACTGAATATTAAAGATATTTTTCATGTTTTGAACTTATAAGTTAAAATTATGTTTTTTATGGGATCTTAAGATCTTAATCCCGATCTTACATTTTCAGTCTTATAAGCCCAAAAATGATACTACACAAGTTTTTGATCTTAACAACCAGTGAGGGTATGATGGGCCCTTAAATTAACATTAATATAAATCACAAAGTAATAAAAGAAAGATAATAAAAAATCATTTCCATTGGATCAGGACCAAACACACAAGATTTTAAAACTAAATTGAACCATGTAAAGTCCAAAGTAAGTTAAGGACTGTTTCTATGACTTTCTATAAACGCAAGGACCGTTTATATAATTTTGTCTAATATCTTTTTTATTCCGTTAGAATAGAGTATTTTATTATAACACATGTAAGCGATAGCTTTGTATAAAACTATATCTAAAGTATATGTCCTTTTACCACTAAACAAGGGTTATTGCGTCATGGAGCAAGCAAAAGGTATTCGTTTTGTTTTAGCTTTGATTTTATAAAGTATTGTTAGTTTTAAGCAAATACTAATTCAAGTTTTAATTCTTTTTAAAAAAAATAAAAAACAAACTATTCAAACAAGCAAATTGTTCTACTATATGTACTCAATCATGCACATAAATTATTAAATCATGGGGTACAAATTCAGCCACTCACACAGGAGGAGGGGGCACACGAAACAATTGGGAGTATGTATAGATTAGCCATACATTATGATGACGGATGAGTCTCAAACCTTCAACTTCTTGGCACAAAAAGGTTTGGCGGCATTTGGCTTTTTGTCTAGAGTCATTATGGTATATATTGGCTACAAGGGTGAGTAAAACCGAACCTGAAAACTGACAAAAACGAAACCAAAAAACTGACAAAAACTGATGGTTTGGGTTTGAGTTTTCTAAAACCGAATTATTGAATTCGGTTTCAGTTTCATGAATTAGGTTTACCTTATCCTATATTTTGTTTACCAATCTTTAACCAGTAGAATATACTAAAGTTTTATGGTGTCCTTCAACTTATAATATATGTTTAACTAATTATTACTATCACCTAGCTATAATATGATTTATCAGGCGACTTTTCGGTCAAATAAGCTTTGAAAAAATAAACTATTGTCGAAACAAAATTGTTAATATCAGTGTCATATGTAAGATCGTTTATGTTTAGGAAGATCATGATCGTAAAATCGAAGCAGAATCATAAGATCGAATCGGGATCAAAAGATCTTAGCTACCAAAATGAACTGCTTTTCAAGTTTGCTTCTAGATATTGTTTGTATAGTACATATTATAATTTGACAATGATTAAGATATTGATGATAAAATTTCATTTAACTTATTAAAAGTGAAACATAATTCTTGTCGCTGAAAACTACAAAAATTAGGAAGAAAACAAATTAACAAGATTATTGTGACCATGTACAAAAAAATGCATACGATCACAAAAAAAACAACATGAGTATCATGATATTTTATGTAGTTCAAGTTGAACCGATGAAATGGTGATATTTTATAAGTTTTTTTGCGACCTGTAATGTTGGATTTCAAATCGAATAAGTGAATATTTGAGGCTTGACTATATAAAAAGACTAAAGACGTGAGATTTGATCGGTTTAAGATCCTAATATTGATTTTGCTTCATATAGATTCTAGTGTGATTGAGATTGTTTTTTGTTTTTGGGATTTTACGATTGTAAGATTAAAATCGTAATTTTGTACAACTATGGTCAAAACATTTTCATCTTAAAATATTTTTAAATTTTCATGTGAATTTAAAAGCTCTATTTATAAAAGCTTTAAAAAAAAATTAATAGCATTTTATTAACTGCAAATATGTTTTGTGAAAAATAAACTTTATTAGATTGGAATATAATTTGAGACTTTTGTTTGATGGCACAAAAAAAAAAAAAAAAAAAAAAAAAAAAAAAAAAAAAAAAAAAAAACTTAATTGAACAATATTTTTATGGATGCTTTAATAATAATATAAAAATGTAGATAAATAGAAATTTATTAATGAATATTCAATTGTGGCTATTATTATTTATTAGTTACAATAGTAATATAATGTTAATAATATAAATCATAATAAAAATAATTTTAATATTATGAAGAATATTACAAGCAATATAATAACAGTAGGAGTAAAATTTGGAAACATGTTGAAACCATGGTTGGTTAATTTTCATTTTTTATTATTCTTGAACCGTTAATCACACATCCCATTCTTGTCCTAAACTTTGAATCCTCAATTAAGAGACATACCCATGATTTGTTAACTTTGAACCCTCAAAGGGTAAGCTTTTGAACAAAAATAATAATAAAAAAATAATAATTTTAATTTAAGTTATTTACAAAAGTTGAAATCAACGTGTTACACATTTACTTAGAAACTTACAACCGAGGGTACGAAATGATGCCAACTTGCTTCATGTTAATTGTTTATCAACATGCAACTTCTAATATCATATCATCATTTTAATTTTTAAATTGTATACCAGATACCACCCTGCTGCGATGCTAATGTCCCCGTCATCACCATTTCCACCACCAGCACCATCGGCGTCACCACCAACACGTAGAGGTTACTTATGCGAGGTTTGGCATCACTTAACTGCAAAAATTGACGATCCTAAAGCCGCAAAGAGGACTGATGCGATCTTGATAGCTGCATCAGTGATTGCAGCTATGAACTTCCAAGCAGTGATCAGCCCACCTCGTGGCATTTACCAAGAAACTAGATACAACCTCAAGCATCAGATATACAAAGCAGGAGAAGCCATTGGTGCTCATCTTGATCCACAGGGGTATAAGAATTTCTATTTGGCCAACACCATTTCCTTTACTTCTTCTATGAGCGCCATTTTTCTGCTTCTTTGTAGCGTATCATTACAAAGAAGGATTTTCACGATCCTTACAACAGCCACCATGTTTGTAGCAATTACGGCAACAACATACAGTTATGCGCTGGCGTTAGAATCCATTACGCCTTCACAAGAAAGGTCATGGCTTTTTGTACAAAAAATAGTCACGATGGCTTTGGTCGGGTGGCTTGTGGTGGCTACTTCGATCTTCGTCGGGTTCCTTTGGACTCAATATGAAGGGGCTCCGACGCATAAATGGCTTGTGAAGCATGTTCCTGCTTTACGCGACTTTATTATTCATGCATGATGCATGATGTTGACAGTTTGTATATATACTAATTGGCTTTTTACAGCTAATTGTTGTTTTTACTTTCCCCGAATAAAAAGGCTTCGGCTTATAAATCCTCAATTTGAGCGGTTGTTTAAAGACTTCCAGTTTTAATATTATCGATAACCATGGGTTTCATTCATGCTTTGCTTAGAATTTAGATCGCACTAGTTCAGGACCATGTTTGGTTTTTGTCCAATGTCCACTTTAATTTTCTTAAAATATTTAATAATATCATATATTATTTATATCATTACATTTAGATCAAAGGTGGTAAATTTATAGTTTTACTAAGCATCGTTTGGTTTGTTGAATATTATCGGAAGCATTTGGAATTTCCTTAATATTCAGAATTTAGATGCTTTGGAAATCTTATTGAAATTTAATTTGTCTTGCCCTTGATTGATAGGACATGAAAAAATAGTAACATACTTTCGGGAAATGTGATTGTGGGACTTAGACTGTTAAAAGGTCATGGCTCTCTTGAAAAATGGCATTCCATTGACCCATATTTTATTACTTCTCTATTATCCGCATGTATCATATATCAATGCATTTTCATTAACTATTGTGTTTTTTTAGTACTAAAATTTATGGTTTTATCAAATATCTAAACTTAGAAGACATAAATTGAATATTCATAATGGTGTATATATTTATTTTAAAACAAAATTATAAATTTACTCACAAAACTTCTATCATTGTAAATTAATAATTTTTTGCAAATATTTGATTAGTCATTACGATTTCAAATTATAAATAATGTGTTTTGTCTTTCTCAACCGTGGTTTCTATATGTTTAAACCTAGTTATTTATATGGATAATCTTATACATGTAGATAGACCTATAAAATAGGTCAAACATGAAATTCTGAGAGCTATTAAAAGCATTTTACAAGATTATAAATGTCTGAATCACCTTAATTTTCCTAATCTTGTTGAAGTCAAAAGGGTGAAAGTGAATCTGACATGTTACACTTGTTGATGTTGTACTTGAAACTTCGAGCCTAAGGTATGAAACGATGCCAATGGCTTCAAGTTGTTATATCTTCATTTCATGCTTCTTTAATTTCATTGAATAAAAGTTTAAGCCTTTCAATTTTACTTGGATCCAATGGTTTGGAGAAAGGTAAAACAAAATAAAAACAATCTATATAAAATATATCGTTACAAGAATCTTACAAAAACTTCAAAACAAATCCAATATCAAACACAACATCCAACACTTTCAATGTACACTTAAAGATTTTCACTTATAACTGTAGCAAGTTTTTTAATATACCATATTCTATAAAAGTTAAGAAATAACTAATTCCATATTACAAAGAAAATGTTATTTTATTAGTAAATAGTAAGAAATAGGTAACAACAATAATTCATTCCATTACCTTTCTTTCGTCATTCATTCCTTTGGGTATGTTTTTGCACGAATTTTATCAGTTAAGCAAAAAAACAAACAAAAAAAGATAATAACTTGTTAACTCCTACAGAAGTGAGAAAACTCTACATTTAGGCATCAACAAGTCTAATAAGTAAATCTGAAATTCACATCAATAACAAGCTAAACATAGCAAGAAACTAGAGAAATACCAAACAACTTAACAATAAAGAAAACACTTATGGGCGAGCTCTTTTGTTGCTGCTACAGGAAGGACATTTATACTGCTTAATGTGTTCAGCTCTTGCAGGAGTGATCTTAACACACTTCCCATGAAACCACCTCTCACATATATCACAACAGATCCAAAACTCATCAGAAGCATAGTTTTCTCCACATGCTCCACATAAAGTATCTCCATGTTCATCTTCATCTTCATCTTCCATTTCATCTTCATCCTCTTTTCCTTGCATTTTCGCGTATTTCATCTGGGATTCAGATCCTCTCTGTATATATATAGTTTAAAAAAGATTAATAAACTTAAGAATGATATTGTTTAGAATTTTGTTTTACTTACTCCTTTTGTGTTTGACTTGGATTTATTGCTACTGTGATTGGAAATTGAGGATTTTTCAGTTGTCTGTTTCTTTGCATATACAGCCACCACCTCAAACACTGTTGGGAGATCGTTTATCATATTGAACAGACGTTTCCTACATCAAAATTTGAATCTTTTTTAACAACAAAAAAAAACTTTTTTTTTCTAACTTATATTTATTACTTTTTTTTACCAACACCAAAATGGTGTAAGATCAACATATAAAGAAACTGATGGGACGTATGGAAATGTGTTTAGCTGATGTGGGACCCACATTAGGTCCCATCAGTTTCTTTTTCAAATTTATATGTCAGTGTCCCACATCAGCTAAAATGGTTTAGCTATACCTGTCTGACTTGTCAAAACCAAATCTAGCACCAAAATAATACGCGACAGAAAGTAGCCATGCGTCGCTATGAACAGCAACAAGAGACAACCAATCATTTTCTGGCATTCCATCACGTGCAAAATTGATACCTAATGCAGGTTCAGGGAGCTCAGGAGGGACCTCTTCTGCTGGTAGGTTAACCTCCCATTGTTCACTGGGGAATCCATATAGACAAAGGTTTTCCTTTTCTGAAATATAAAAAGAATATAAATTATCAAATTACAACTTAAAAAACACTGATAGAGAAATAAAGAATCCATGTATTAAACTGACACAAAGAAAACCAACAAGCACAAGTTTATTGCTAAGTGTGATGTCAGAAAGTGACTTTTGTGAAAGATGTAGAGTTATAAAAATTAAAGATTCAAACCAGAGAAAAAATCATAATTCAGGTGTTCAGGGGTCAATTATATCAAAGGCACAGAACATAATTGTACAAACACCTTTACAAAACAGTATAGTAAAGTGAGAACACTTCAAAGGAAAGAAGCATGTTGTGTACAAGAAAACAAAATAGCATCACATTCACAGCATTATCTACTCCTTTTTTTTTAAGAATATTCAAGAAAAAACAATCATTCTTTTCTTTTTTACAAATACTATGCAAAACCCCAAAAATCATGATTTGATTGTCACTACCAACATTTTGATGGATGATATTCCCCCACCCAAATCTCTCCTAACTTATAACATAGAAAGATTCTTTACATATGCACAAAATCCATGACCAAAATCAAACCAAACCATTTGATAATACATGCAAAACTGAACATAAATGCAGCTTTTGATTTTGTACTCCGGTAGTACACACAGATATACAAAAATCGCCGATCTTTACGAATCATGATTTGAAATACCAAAATACGCATTGAATTCTCCAATTAAGAAAGGTATTTTCTACAAAATTATATTTATACCCTACATGAATAAAAAGGGAGAGAAACAGCGCAAAACAGAAACCCTAATACAAACCTGGATCGCACTGCCGATAAAATCGCTCAACATCTGCACAATAAATGAAAATCGTTAGAATTCAAAAGCATCGTACAACGAAACTTGAAGAAATGAAGTTAAAGAGAAACCCTAAATTTATGAAAACTCTAACACACCGGCTTTAATAAGAGTTAAATATCGAATAACTATAAGAAAAAAAAAACGGCGTACCCGTAGTTAGGGCTTTTATCAAGCCATTACGACGACCTTGGTAATCTCTGTAAACTTCTTCAACAGTCCTTGGATTGTACACGCCACCACGGCCTCCACCGTCCATCGTCGTCGTTCTCCGAGAAGATTTGATGTGGTACTATCACCTGATACGATTTTGCGTCAACTGACAAAAAAAACTAGAATGAATTGCAGCTTTTTCAAAAGGGATTTTGAGCAGCAATTAATACGAAAACCAAAAAACAAAAGAGATCGCGAGCGAGCGAGAGAGAGAGAGAGAGAGAGAGAGAGAGAGAGAGAGGAATAGAGGATTTGGATTTTGGAGAGGCTTATTTTCAAGGGGGGGAAAATATAAACAAGACTTCCCCTTTCCATTGTGGATCGATAACGTGGTATTTATTTATTGGTTCAAATAGGACGACGTGGAAATTGTCTTTCAAATTTTACATTGACAAAATTACAGAAGTGGTCCTTTTGGTTTTCAAATTTTACATTGAAAAAATTACAAAATGATCGCTATTGTTTCAGTTTCTTTCATTGTTAATCCTGTTTATAATTTGTTACAAAAATTAAGTTGAAATTACTATTTTACTCTTCAATTTTATTGCTATTTATTAATTATTTTAGATTTAAATTAATATTTATTATATAAATGTATTACCTAACCCAAACACCAATAAGACTTAGGTGGTATTTGTTTTTGAAAATATAAAATATTTTCAATCTTTTTCCATATCTACGAAATAAAATCTGGACCAAAAGTCTTTTTTCATGTTATCAGTCTTCATTAAAAAAATTATTTGTTTTTTTCAAGTCTTCATAAAAAAAACTCGGTAGTGTTGGTGTTAGTAATGGCGGCATGGTGGTGGTGTTGGTGGCGGTGGAAGTGACGGAAGTGGTGGTGGCGAAGGTAGGGGGTAAGGGTGTGGGGCGGAGGTAGAGGTAGCGTTTTCATGGAGGTGGTGGTGTTGTTGTGCTAGTTGTGATGGCGGTGGCGGTGTCGGGTGGCAATAGATGTGGAGGTGGTGACGGTAGTTGGTCATGGTGTTGGCGATGGGAGGTAATGGTGGTGGCAATAGTAATGGACATGTTGCGGTACAAAAATAAATATCATATAGGGTTATATATATATATATATATATATATATATATATATATATATATATATATATATATATATAAAGATTAACTACAATAATTTCAAAGTGAGAATGTAACACCGAAAATTTCAAAACAATTTTTCATTTAAAAATAATCGTTTAATTCTTAGAAACACTTTGCTTAAAATATCATTCATAATCGAATTACAAAACATAACTCCATTTTTCACTTGCATAATAAACCAGGATCCTCAAAACATGACTCTTTCTCTGGTGTGTACAATCGAGCTGGTGTCGTCCCGTGATCCTGAGAGAAACCTGAAACACATAACACAAAACACTGTAAGCACGAAGCTTAGTGAGTTCCCCAAAATACCACACATAACACATATTAGCCACTCGAGGCTATAACTCTGTGGGTCCGTGGACCCCACTCTGTGAACCTTCCGGTTCTAACTCTGTGAACCTTCCAGTTCTAACTCTGGGAACCTTCCGGTTCTAGCTCTGTAAATATGCACAACATAAATCACATAGAAATAATGCAGTACAACACATAACATACACAGCATACAAATACTCTGCCACATAACTCTGGTTACCTACTCAAGGTAAAGTATAGTGAGAAGACTCACCTGGCAATCAGAAAGCAATTATCTGCACATGCGAACCTCGGACTCGCCACCGCCTAACACATAAGGCAAATATCTCTAATTAATATTCGAAGTCCCAACTCTAATTAACCGACGATTACTCTTTCCCTCTCTAGTCAGGTAATGGGTAAAAGACCATTTTACCCCTCCCTGACTTCTATTACCTCTGTTGACCAAAACCCCCAAAGTCAACATAAGACAACTCAAGTCAACGGTCAACACTGACCAGACTCGGCGAGTACACAAGAGTGACTCGGCGAGTCCATGCGGGTTCTCTAAATCCTTTCTAAACCTCTTAGACACGACGAGTTCCCTCTCCACTCGTCGAGTTACTCGGCAATGAAACGCGGGGCAACCCCGACTCGACTCGTCGAGTCTGCCTATGGACTCGGCGAGTTGCTCCCATGACAACCCTCATCTGACCTTCTGAGGTCAGATCTGCTTCACCAAACCATAGATCTAACTCCCTCAAATCCAATAACCACGAAAAGGTCGAACCTTGGGCACTCATGCAAGGTTCTACAAGCTCATTTGGGTGAAACCCTTCATTACATAACAACCCTAGCTCAAAACTCCAAATAGGATGCATAAAGCAGGATGGAAGGGACTCTCTGGACCCCTTTGGGTCCAGATCTATGGCTTCACACTCAATGGGACACTATACTTCACAAATCAAGCCATAAAAGAAGCTAGAAAACCCTAAAATCACCAATCTTACCCAAAACAGAAAAAGGAGAACGATTGATACCTCTATGGTGAAGATGCAAGCTCAGAAGCTCTTAATCGACACCCCCTTGACCTCCCTTTGCTGGAAATGACTATTCCATTGCACAACCACCTCAAGAATGCTCCAAAATGGCTCTTCTTCACTCTCCCAGCTCACTGGTTCGATAGGAGTCCTTCAAAGGTGTAGGTGGCCGCCACTGAAGGCCATAAGGGCCTTTAAATAGGTCCCAAACCTAGACAATTAGGGTTTTCCTTGACAGCGCCGACTCGTCGATTCCCTTCATTAAACTGGTCCCCAAAACACGATCCTACTCGACGAGTTGAGGCGTCAACTCGCCGAGTCTCCTCATTCCCCAATATAAAATACTCAAATTCCCATACCTGGATATCCGGGTGTTACAACTCTCCCCCACTAGAATCAGACTTCGTCCTCGAAGTCTCATTCTGGAACAACTCCGGATGCTGCTCACGCATCTCGCGCTCCGGCTCCAAGTAAGCTCTGACCCCTTCCGGTGTTGCCACTGGACCTGCACCACAGGCACCTCTTTGTTCCTCAGAACCTTGATCTTTCAATCCCGAATAGCCACCGGTCCCTCAACATAGTTCAGGCCCACATCCACCTGAATATCCTTTATTGGCACTGCTGCCGACTCCTCGGCTATACACTTTCGCAACTGCGACACATGGGAAGTGCCATGGATATGACCTAGCTCTGCAGGTAGCTCCAACCGGTAGGCTACCCTGCCTACCCTCGCGATCACCCGGAAAGGACCGATATATCGGGGCCCTAACTTGCCCCTCTTCCTGAATCGGATCACTCCTTTCCAAGGAGAGACCTTCAAGAGTACAAAGTCACCGACCAAAAATTCGAGCTCGGACCGGCACCTGCCCGCATAACTCTTCTGGCGACTCTGATCGGTCAACACCCTCTGCCTGACCTGTTGTATCTGCTCTGACGTCTGAAGCACGATCTCTGTACTTCCCATCACACGTTGCTCTACCTCTCCCCAACAAATGGGTTCCGATACCTCCTTCCCTACAACAGCTCAAAGGGTGGCATACTGATGCACTAATGATGGCTGTTGTTGCAGAAAAACTCTGCCAAGGGCAAATACGGGCCATAATTTCCCCCCGAAATCTAATACACATGCCTGAAACATAACCTCAAGCGTCTGAATCGTTCGCTCGCTCAGAAGTGTCCACAGACATCACCAACTCTAGCTCATTTCTCATATTCATCTTCGATACCGAGCACCAGGTCAGCTTTTGGCCCCACAGTTGAACCCCCAAAGGTCACACATAACATGATCCAAAATATCTCACTAACTTCCTCCCCTTGGCCACTATCACGGCCCAGTGACACGCAAGTTACGAAATTCCATTTTCCTCATAAAAAATACAATCCAATCGAAGACCGACTCAGCTCTAACCTCTGGCGTCTGCTGCGCATATTCTCCTGCGCGCCTCGCTGACCCTCCCGACAGAGACAGAGACCCCAGTCTCGCCCCGATTTAACCACTAGGCTCCAAAACTCAACACTAGGGCTACTCAAGCCTAAAACTCTTCTGCATCATGCACTTATCGGAGAACAACCCATCATCACACTCTCTTGCCGTCTAGTGGGTACTATGGCTTCCCGCAACATTACGACAGCCTCTGACTAGTGAGTACTACGGCTCCTCGTAGTATCACAACGTCAACTAAATTGTGAGTACCACGTCTCCCCGTAGTACCACGACTCCCTCCCTCTGACTTGTGAGTACTACGGCTCCCCGTAGCATCACAACACCCTCTGACTGGAGAATACTACGACTCCACGTAGCATCACGACTCTCTCTCTCTGACTTGTGAGTACTACAGCTCCCCGTAGCATCACAACTCCCTCTGACTAGTGAATACTACGGCTCCCCGTAGCATCATGACTCTCTCTCTCTCTCTCTCATTACAACGCCACACTATGCTCACTAACTCATGCACCGAAGACTATCATAGATAGTTACACACACTTGCCCCGATATGCATTACAGACTCTGGCGGCAACCGCCATAACACAGAACCTACCTCTGCGGAGATCCACTTCCTTAAATAATCCCTCTTGATGACAATACACGAATGGCTCCCACTGGAATCGTGGATACATGATACATCACTAGTCATCTTAAACCCAAGACTCTAAATAACTCCGAAATCGGGACGCTATACGCGGAAACCACGGAACACCCTAACAGAGCATCACAATGTCCTTCCTCTACCACTGATTCCCTTATTCCCAGCACCATACACATACAACAATACATTTCCTCTGAATCCCATAATAATTTCCTATTTCACTCAATGTGCAACTTCAGTGCATCGAAACACTCAATTGGAATACAAGGAAGGCGCTAACTCTTCAGAACACACTGATGATCCTCCGAAACCCTTTCCACTACTGCTCAAAATCCAAGCAAGAATACACATCCCAACCCGGGAGTTGGCTACTCGACTATCTTCTACCCATATTTCAATCCAGAAGTTCTCAACTGCCCATACCATCATTACGAGTCTTCCACTTGAAATGACTCTGACCACCACCAGATTCCTGACCAATGACCACCCGCCGTGGAGACACCCATCCTTCTCTCAGACATATAACACATGCATTATCTCGCCCTGCACCTTTCCTTGATCACCAATGACCCTGATCTCATGAATTCAAGCCGCAGGTTTCTGTATCCAGCCCCTAACCGCTCTTGCACAAATCTCTGGTTCTCTCAATAAACCACCCGGTTCTCCCCCACTTAGGGTTCGAACCATCACTATCTGACACATCAACAACCTCACAAACTATTTTCACCAGCAATAACGCACCTGCCCCTGGAAAGTGCTACGCAACGCCCGATAATCCCCTTTAAGGAAATCAATCGATCTCATAACTCTGAACCTCAGATGAAATCCTCAAGAACTTCTCGTCACGACTGCCTCTAGTCGTTCCAAGTCTCTTACCAATCCATTACCAAACAACTCAACTGTCCAATAACATCATTGACTCATAGACTGGAGCACGAAATCATCATACTCCCCCACCTCGACTCATCAACTGACGTTCCAACACATGGATCATCCCAAGAACAGGGACCCACTCCCATTTTCAATACCCAATATAGATAGAAAAATCACTGCACTGATTAACTCGACTGGACTCCCCACTGATACCTCTAAAATACGCCCTACTATACTCAAATAGGGGTAATGTGGTCCTCGACTATCTCAGTCCCAACTGACTATCCGCTCATGGTAAATCACTGCCTCGCGGCACACATGCTATCTGATACTCTGATGGAAAATCATCATCAATGACAACCTGCAAGGTTTACCCCCAACCCAAAACTTAAACATCATGCCTCTCATGTTCTGCACACGAACATAAATAGCACCACCCAGGTCATAGAAGGTGACATCTCCTCTATCGACTGATTGCTCAACTCAGACCGAAATTCTCCCCTCCCTCTGACTCCTTACCATAATACTCTGAAAAGCTCTCGACCTCCCTCTCAAGGAACGCCTCTTCGAACTCAATCATGGCCCACAGGCCTAAAACCCATAACGTCCAATCTCTACCTCATCAATCGTGACCGGATAACCGGAGAACCACAAGCATCATTCATTACGAACCATGGTACTCATCCCATGACATCTCTTCTCAATATGCTCCGGTGTATGGTACTCGAACCATAACATCACTCCTCGATCCGCTCCGATGTATGGTACTCGAACCATACATCACTCCTCAATCCGCTCTGATGTATGGTACTCGAACCATAACATCACTCCTCAATACGCTCCGATGTATGGTACTCAAACCATAACATCACTCCTCAATCCGCCCCGATGTATGGTACTCGAACCACAACATCACTCCTCAATCTGCTCCGATGTATGGTACTCGAACCATAACATCACTCCTCAATCCGCTCCGATGTATGGTACTCGAACCACAACATCACTCCTTAATCCGCTCCGATGTATGGTACTCGAACCATAACATCACTCCTCAATCCGCTCCGATGTATGGTACTCGAACCACAACATCACTCCTCAATCCGCTCCGATGTATGGTACTCGAACCACAACATCACTCCTCAATCCGCTCCGATGTATGGTACTCGAACCATAACATCACTCCTCAATCCGCTCCTTAGAACCTTCAGAATACTCCCTGTATCAAGTATGGGTCCTCTGCTTTCAGTAGTATGGGCCCATACTCCTGCCACATCTACCCATACTTTCCACACGGACTATCCCGAAGCTCCTAAGTAGCTGCTCGACCTTTTCGTTCACCAATTCCGTCGCGCGCTCGCTCCCCAACGAAACTCTCTACTCTGCCAGCGCACTCATCTGGCTAAGGTTACTCCCTAGGCTCTTCCTAGATTCCCACACTTCTCTGCCATCAGCTGCTGAAGAGCTCCTAATGATGCCAACCATCTACCTACTGAATATCGTCATATTCGCTTGGTAGCTGACTCCCATCATCGAGAGTTCCACAAAGCACGAAGCAAGCAGCATTCGAGCATCGAAGAATATATATAACTCACTCTAGGTGATAACTCTGTTTGCTCTTGCTCATCCTCAAAAGTACCACCGAACTCTGCAACTCTTCCCCTCGCGGGTTCTAACTATTCTTTCGCTAAGTACCACGATACTTATCTAGGTATCTCCCCTAGATTACTCCTCTACTCAAATCCCCTAAAGGATTCCAACTAAATATTCTCAGTCATCACATACTCAAAAGCACATCGCATATAACAACAATTCCTAGGCTAAGGCATCACAAATCAGGCCACTCTAGTCCTAAGATATGGAATACCTAGCCTATCTCTAGCATGCAATAATATCTCATAAAGTGCATCATAAATATCTCATTACACAAAAGTAAGGGTATTTTGGGAAATCACCGTTCGGGCTCTGGCTGATTGTACACACTGCTCTTTCTCGCTTTCTCTTTCAAATCTTATTTGCTTTAGAAAATTATTTCTTTGAAAACTTTTCTTACTTCCTCAGTTTGAGTCCAGCTTTACCCGAAGGCGTATCCGAATCCCTCAAACCAAGGCTCTGATACCAACTTATAACACCGAAAATTTCAAAACAAATTTTCATTTAAAAATAATCGTTTAATTCTTAGAAACACTTTGCTTAAAATCTCATTCATAATCGAATTACAAAACATAACTCCATTTTCACTTGCATAATAAACCAGGGTCCTCAAAACATGACTCTTTCTCTGGTGTGTACAATCGAGCCGGTGCCGTCCCGTGATCCTGAGAGAAACCTAAAACACATAACACAAAACAATGTAAGCACAGAGTTTAGTGAGTTCCCCAAAATACCACACATAACACATATTAGCCACTCGAGGCTATAACTCTGTGGGTCCGTGGACCCCACTCTGTGAACCTTCCGGTTCTAACTCTGTGAACCTTCCAGTTCTAACTCTGGGAACCTTCCGGTTCTAGCTCTGTAAATATGCACAACATAAATCACATAGAAACAATGCAGTACAACACATAACATACACAGCATACAAATACTCTGCCACATAACTCTGGTTACCTACTCAAGGTAAAGTATAGTGAGAAGACTCACCTGGCAATCAGAAAGCAATTATCTGCACATGCGAACCTCGGACTCGCCACCGCCTAACACATAAGGCAAATATCTCTAATTAATACTCGAAGTCCCAACTCTAATTAACCGACGATTACTCTTTCCCTCTCTAGTCAGGTAATGGGTAAAAGACCATTTTACCCCTCCCTGACTTCTATTACCTCTGTTGACCAAAACCCCCAAAGTCAACATAAGACAACTCAAGTCAACGGTCAACACTGACCAGACTCGGCGAGTACACAAGAGTGACTCGGCGAGTCCATGCGGGTTCTCTAAATCCTTTCTAAACCTCTTAGACACGACGAGTTCCCTCTCCACTCGTCGAGTTACTCGGCAATGAAACGCGGGGCAACCCCGACTCGACTCGTCGAGTCTGCCTATGGACTCGGCGAGTTGCTCCCATGACAACCCTCATCTGACCTTCTGAGGTCAGATCTGCTTCATCAAACCATAGATCTAACTCTCTCAAAGCCAATAACCACGAAAAGGTCGAACCTTGGGCACTCATGCAAGGTTCTACAAGCTCATTTGGGTGAAACCCTTCATTACATAACAACCCTAGCTCAAAACTCCAAATAGGATGCATAAAGCAGGATGGAAGGGACTCTCTGGACCCCTTTGGGTCCAGATCTATGGCTTCACACTCAATGGGACACTATACTCCACAAATCAAGCCATAAAAGAAGCTAGAAAACCCTAAAATCACCAATCTTACCCAAAACAGAAAAAGGAGAACGATTGATACCTCTATGGTGAAGATGCAAGCTCAGAAGCTCTTAATCGACACCCCCTTGACCTCCCTTTGCTGGAAATGACTATTCCATTGCACAATCGCCTCAAGAATGCTCCAAAATGGCTCTTCTTCACTCTCCCAGCTCACTGGTTCGATAGGAGTCCTTCAAAGGTGTAGGTGGCCGCCACTGAAGGCCATAAGGGCCTTTAAATAGGTCCCAAACCCGGACAATTAGGGTTTTCCTTGACAGCGCCGACTCGGCGAGTCCAAATACCCGACTCGTCGAGTCCCTTCATTAAACTGGTCCCCAAAACGCGATCCTACTCGACGAGTTGAGGCGTCAACTCGCCGAGTCTCCTCATTCCCCAATATAAAATACTCAAATTCCCATACCTGGATATCCGGGTGTTACGGAGAATTTAAGCCATATATTTTTTAACTTATTTAGTTATTGGTTTTTGTCACTGTGAAAAATATACTAAAACACAACCTGATGAATAATACACCTCACATCTTATTTTTCATTTTTCAATTTTGAAATATCCTTTAAATATTTATAAAAAAAAATTGGTCCTTCATTTTTACTGTATCGCTTTTTATTTTTATTTTTTTTCCAGTTTTGACCTATGTTTTTAATAGTAATTATGAATTTGGTCCTTTAATTTTTCTTTATGGCCCTTATATATATTTTTTTTCTTTTTGAAGTTTTAGCCCATATTTTTAATGCTTGTTATGAATTTTGTCCCATAAATTTTGTCTTTACATTTTGGGCCAATTTTTAGCTTTTATTAAGATTTTTGGTTCAACTTTTTTTAACGAATTTTCCTTAACTTTTTATAGTTTTCTTTTTATAAGATTTTTCGTTTAACTTTTTTAAAAGTTCTTCTTAATTTTATATGTTGTTAAAACTTACTTTTTTTCAACTATATATTTATTTGCATGTGTGTATAGTTATAAACACATGTAAGTCTCATCCAACATATTTTTTTCAAATATATATTTTGTATTTTGATAGCATTTGCTATATTTTAGAAGCATTTTGATAATAATTTAAAGCTATAAAATGATTAATAAGAATGCATTTTAATTATTTTGTTTTCTATATACACATAAAATCTACATTTAGGGTTAAAATATTATTTTAACCTTAAACCCTAAACCATTTGTACCGATCAGAACATACATGTTATGTTTGACATACTAATTGGAAAACTCGTTGTTATGTGAAAAGCTAGCTGAAAAACTAGTTGATAAAAAACAATGTTTGGTAAAATAGTTGATAAGTTTGCTGAAATATATAAAATGAAATTTAGAATAATATGTTTTCTATAATTAATTAAGGATATATTTGAAAGACACTAAAAAAAAAAAAAAAAAAAAAAAAAAAAAAAAAAAAACACTCCTAAAAAAATAGTCTAAATAGTTTTTTAAAAAGCTACCTTTAAAACTATTTTTTAAATCATCAAACATATCAATTTACAAAAAATAAAAAATAAATAAAACTTGAAAAATAAATCAATTTAATTTAGTTGTTGCAAGCCAAACATAACTACAATGTCAATCTTGTCCTTTTCCATATATTTCAACAAACAAGCCTTACAAGTTCCCCTTAAACATAAATTGTCGTTTTTTCAACTTTTTATAAAACAAGCATGCCAAATATCATAATATGAATATAATAATGAGAAATGGACTTAATAAGGTAATTAATTTTTCGGTTTGTTCACATCTGGGTAACTATTTTTTTTGTACACATCTAGGTAATAGATTTTTTGGAAGTGTTCACATATGACCATTATGACCGGCTGTAGCAGGTTACATCCGGTCATAACCAGTCATATGTGAACACTTCTAAAAAGTTCGTTACCTATACGTGTACAAAAAAGATAGTTACCCAGATGTGAACAAACCGAAAATGTAAGAGTAAAATACACTAATGGTCCCTGTAGTTTGGATAATTTGGGCGTTTGGTCCCTAACTTATTTTTTAACTTTGATGATCCCTATTATTTATTTTTGTTGTGCGTTTGGTCTCTGTCCTACATCAAAAGACTTTTGTGCCCTTTTTAGTTTTTTTTTTAAATTTTTTTTTCTTATTTGTGTATTTATTTTTTATATATTAAAAAATTTAATAGACCCCACATATCTGCATCTCCTCACCCTAAACTTGAAACCACATTTAAGAAATTTAAGTTGGGTCCCACTAGTCACCATCCCATTTCTCATCATTCTCAACTTATATTTCCTTTCCATCTTTAGTGATATTGGCGTCTTCATCATCCCTTATTTTTTCGGTCCTTAAACTTCAACGAACCAACCCACAAACCACTCTCTCTTCATTGAATTTTCCACCACCACAACTCAATAGAAGGGTTGTGGTGCTGATTCGCCGGAGTTGAAGGACCGAAAAAAAGGGATAGTGAAGACGTTGATATCATTAACGATGAAAAAGAAGAGAAGTTGAGGAGGATGACAGATAGAATGGTGACTGGTGGGACCAAGCTTAAATTTCTCGAATGTGGTTTCAGGTTTAGGGTGAGGAGATACAAATATATGGGGTCTATTAGTTTTTTAAAATATATAAAAAATAAATACATAAATAAGAAAATTAATTAAAAAATGACACAATAGTCGTTTGAGATAAGACAAGGACCAAACGCACAACAAAAATAAACAGTAGGGATCATCCAAATTAAAAAAATAAGTTAGAGACCAAACACACAAATTACCCAAACTACAGGGACCATTCATGTAATTTACTCTTACTTTTTCGGTTTGTTCACATCTGGGTAACTATTTTGTACACATCTAGGTAACGAACTTTTTGGAAGTGTTCACATATGACCATTATGACCGGTTATGATCGGATGTAACCTACTACAGCCAGTCATAATGGGAATATATGAACACTTCGAAAAAGTTTGTTATCTAGATCTGTACAAAAATTAGATAGTTACCAAATATAAACAAACCGAAAAGTTAATTATCTTATTAAGTCCATTTTCCTATAATAATAATAATAATAATAATAATAATAATAATAATAATAATAATAAGATACCTCTACTGGAGTTTATTCATAAAGTAACTATACTTTTTTATTTTTTTTTCACAGATAACCATTAATTTCAGGTCCTTTGCAAAATCATTAAAAATTTCACGCCAAACATAACCACAATCTTGTCTGTCATTTTCTTTGGTTTTACACCAAAAAGAAATTTGAAATTTTCTACCGTCAATTTCACACTACCAAACTTATTTTTGGCGTGAAAATGATTTTTGAATATCCAAAAAAAAAAATTAAAAAGAAAGTTACTATTTTTCCCAAAATATGACAAATTTCACAGTATATGAAAAACAATGCCGGTGTATAGGAAGAAAATTTCACAGTATATATAAAAAAATTAATATAATTTTTTTGTGCGAACAATATAAAAAAACATTTCGCATCAAATAATGATTACTTATCATATCCATTGCAAAATTAATAGTTGTTTGTTAAAAAAGGCAAAAAAAATGCTATTTTGTAAAATACCATCTCCAAAAGCTGCTAGTTTGTCTTTTTCTCGTATCTATATCATGTAACTTCTTGTAAAATATCTATCTTTCTTCCACACACACAATCAAAGACATTGAGGTAAGGGACACATAAACTTATCATGTAGCATCAATTATATAACATGACAAAACAACATTCATATTTTCTCCCAAAACACGTATTTGTAGATGTAAACCAATTCAAATACATTTCAAAGCATAAAGATTTCGAACAAAATTAATTAAAAAAGAAAAAAAAAAGTTGGATGTATTTCTAATCCAAGTCATGTAGCACCACCTAAAATTCTGTAACCCGAAAACAATTCTTCCTCAACAAATGATTTGAAATGATGAAACCGGCGCTCTTTACCAGACTTCAATCCAACCCGGTCATCGTGTTTCTGTATCTGAAGAAATAAACAATCCCCTCATAAGTTTGGTTTGCGGATTCCATCGGAATTGGAATTCAAGATTCCATTCCTTGGTTGAAGGTTTGTTAAAGACATACCATTGTTTTGGATAACATTCTTTTGTAAAAACGATTGGACAGTTTTCCAATAAAGATCACCACCAGCCAGCCAGGTGTCCATGTGCATGCCATTAGGGAAGTCTACAAACGTGCAACCTTTGTTCCGTGCAGCTGCTTTCGCATATAGCATCTGCATGTGAAGCGGCGGAACCATCTCATCGCGTAGTCCAGAAAGAAAAAGAATCGGTTGCTTCACCTGTGTCCAAAAGTCAAACGGTCAAACCAATCATTTCGATAATACCTTTAACATCCCATCCCAGGTGCCATGCCAGACCGGTCTGGTGCTAGACAGATAGACCGCTTTGGCATGGCACCTGGGATGTAATGTTACAGATACCGTATTCTAAGACGCGTTTTAAAGCCGTGAGGGTAACAGATCCCATAAGAACTCCACGGTTAAGCTTGCTTAGGCGAGGGCAGTGTTACAAATACGCATGAAACATGTGAATGTGTTTTAAAGCCATGAGGGAAGCAGATCCCATCAGAACTCCACAGTTAAGTGTGCTTAGGCGAGAGCAGTGTTACAAATATGCATGAAACATGTGACTATTTTATAGTTTTACCTCGCCGACTGTATCGAGGGTATTCCAGGGAGAACGGACAACAAAGTTAAGAATTTTTGGGCCTTTTGAGATGCTTCCACCGATAAACCATTTCAAAAAGGGTAGCAAAACACCAGCCATGTCTAGAATTGATGTAAAAGTGTTCTCCAGTATTAGTGCAGCAACCTGTGATATAGTGAAAGTTCATATAAAAAATATATTTGGTTTTTTCTCAATATTAAAAATAAAAGATGAAAATGATGGAGATAAGATACCTTGTCAGGGTTATTTTTGGTAACTACAACACCAACTGCTCCACCAAGAGACCTTCCAAAGACAACTATTTGAGAAGTGTCAATGTCTGTCCTCTGGCTGAGATGATCTAGAGCAGCCTAGTTGAAATTTATGAGATTCAGTTCAAATAAATTAAATAAGAAAAAAAAAATTAATTTAACTAATTATGGGTAGAAGGAAACCTGAGCATCCCTAATGATTCCTTGTTGAGATGGATAGCCATCACTAGCACCGTATCTATTCATTGTCAACAAGATACAGATTAGAATTATGAGAGAGCAAGATCAAGACATGAGACTTTAAATCCAATAACAAAAAAGACCAAAATACCCTCTGTAGGATAGCATGAAGATGTTACACTGCAACTTTTGTAGCATTATTCGCACCATCTCAAGGCGATGTGCGATATCTGTGGTTCATTGGTCAAGTCTTCCAATAACTAAAAATTTTGAATTCATCAAGATTTAGGATAATAAAAAGATAATATCAAGTTAAACAACTAAGAGATTGGTGAGACGTATTAAAGATAGTTTATCTACATGAAAAAAAAGGATACTTCCAGCATTTTCTTGGAAGAATAGAATAGTTGGGCCTGCAGATCAAATAAAAGTAAGCATTCAGTTCTGAGGTTAAGAATATGAAGGACTTAATCGCATGTGAACTTCACCCTTGTCAGAAAATTGCAAACACTTTTGAACAAAAACTACAAACTGAACTAAGAGCAGAAACAAGATTTCTTTATCTTCTAAACATGTATGCATGTACGCATTGCAATGAAAGGAATCGTAGATTGTCAAAATTTGGGACTAAATAAGTTCTGATTCCAAATCAGAGTCCTTCAGTAATGAGCTTCTAAACCCTAAAACTCAGCTCTGGTAATCAAATTTCCTTCCGTAACCCCAACATAGCAATCTGCCTAGGGCAATCTATTCCAGATCCTCCTTTATTGTTCAACATCGAAATAATCTGACTAATAGAAAACGAACCCTAATTCACCAGAAAGCCGAAATTTGCGAAAACTAAGAAAGAATCAACACGCAACTAAAAAGAAAATGGAAACAAGCAAGCATTCATGGAGAGAGACCTGTGCAATCTGGCGAGAACTTGATGAACCAGGAGTGAAGGCGTAAACCATCGGAAGAAGTAAGCCATACATCTTCGTAAATCATGCGCAGTCGAGCTGGTGTGATTGGATAGGACTTGGTGAGACCAGGCAAAACCGGCACATAGACTAGTTTTTCCTGAAACACCACCAATAATGCCATTCCGGCCACCACTATTCCGCCCACTCCATACATCACCAAACTCATATACGACACCATCGCTAACTCTCACTCACACACAGCAGAAACACACTTTTCCCCAATCTGTACCCGTAGACTCCGATCTTGATCGACAGTAGTTTTGCTAGCAGTCTATATTACAAAGAGTATGCTTTTGGGACTCAAAACCGATACAGGCGAGGCTGGAAAGGGGAAAACGAAATAAGGAAAAGCTTTGCTATTTGCTCCATTCATATTCGTGATTAATTTAAAATAAATAAATAAATAAAATAAAAATAAAAGTAAATAAATAAATAAATCTAACATTTGCCTATACAATTTAAAATAAATAAATAAATAAAATAAAATAAAAATAAATAAATAAATCTAACATTTGCGTATACATATAAGAAAATTATTAATTATAAAGATTCTTATCATAATTAAATATAAATTATATTAATTATAGAAAATATTTTTTATAATTAATGTATTTTATATTTTTAATTAATTTTTTTTACTATAAAAAATATATTTCATATTTAATTATAATAATATTTTCTATAGTTAATACTTTTTATATGTGTCATTGGAACACATATTAAAAAATCTCATTAAAAAATACAACTATTACATAAAAGATAAATCTTAGTTATTCACTAAAATGCTAAAATAATATTAAAAAATCTCATTAAAAAATACAACCATTCCATATAGTCGTTTCAGGTTCGTCTGTTTTTTTGTTCTCTTTCTTATTTAGGTTTTTTTTTGTTAGTATTGAACTTAATGGCATCATCGTCCTTCGATTTCATCAATTTCTTACCTTTTGCAATTACTCTTAGATTTTCATTTGCCAACTAAATGTTTGATCATTTACTTAAATGATTGATGTAGGTAATTTTTTTTTCGCAACTGATGTTAGTTCACTTATGATTATCTTTTTTATCAAATTTTTTAAATTTTAGGTATGTGTTGCTACAATTGTAAGAGTTGGGGATTGGTTCTGTTTTAGATGGCCTAATCATGTCATTCTGATCAAATCGTTTCGTTCTTTAGATTCGTAAACCTAAACCTGCAATAAATCAAGTGATGAACAAAGTGGTTGGAGGTTCAAATTGTCGAATGTTACTATTTAACAATGGAAGTTGGGTTTGGTTTCAAGCATGTTGCTTAATTCAGGTTTATATCATTACATTGTTGTCTAACAATGTTTTTGGTTAGAAAAACTACCTAACTAGTAGAATTGAAACATTCTTTGAAAAATTCGGATCAATATGGAAGTTGTTTCTTCAATAGAAGCTAGAAACTTCTACAACATAACTGAAAGAATTGGTGTTTCAAGAAGTTATGCCTCAAACTTTCTCTTTAATGACAGATGTATTTTATAATTATGGGATGTAGAAAGTAATGTATGCAAATGTGTTTCAAGACTGCATTAAGTGGATGAATAAGTTTTTACATTTGCTCTTTTGTTTTCTAAAATTGCTTTTAACATAGAAATACCATTCATATTAGAGAAATGGCCTTCATGAAGTTATCATATGCTTACATAGTACATGAGTTCGGCATCCCTTAGAAACCATAGTACAACAAAACTATGGTATATTACCTTTTCAGTTTTTCATTAATTTTTTTTTTTTTTTTTTTTGATGTTGTTCTGGCAACATTAACATTGAAAGTAATGGTACTAGATCTGATATGTTTTACATAATTATGGAGTTTGCTTTTCATCTTTGCTATTGTAGGTAAAAAAAAACTAAAGTATGCTGCTATTATAAGTAACAAACTTAAGTAAGTTGCCATTATTTATTGGAAAATCAAACCTAACCTAAAAATTATTTTTTTTTTTTTTGAAAAACCAAAACCGTTGGATTTTCAAAATGGTTTGAATTTTTGGTTTGTTTTTTTGGTTTGGTTTCAATTTTTTGCATCTCTAAAATTCACCTTTTTGGTCCATCCTCCTGAAGCATCAAAGTGACAACAGGGTATATATCTTGATTATTCGTTGCATCTGAAATCAATATTATATTTTTAATCAAGTTTCAATTTTAGGACACATATCAAAGTGTGTTATTATTCGATAAGAACAAGGACAAGGATGTGGCATAGCATCAAGAACTCTTAAATGCTTCAAGGATAAATAACTATGTGTTTTGTATGTGACTATGACCTTTCTATATTTTTATTGCATCCCTCTAAAATATACCAACATTAATTGTGTGGTAAGCAAGTCTGTATATGATTGAAAATTAATGACTAATTGTTTACCAATTTTAAACCAAATGAGAAACAGGATGTGCTTTGTTTGCAAGCTCTAACACGTAGTTAAGAAGTTGCTACTCTTAGTTACTTGATTTTGGTTGCCAGTGTTTGATTTTGGTTTTCAAAGTGTACTTTAATCAACTTGATTTTTAATAAATAATACTTGATTTTTAATAAATAATATTCTATCGATATTTCATTAATCCAGAGAAGATATTATGGTTATTAAGATTTAGACGTGATTGTGCTTTGCAAGATGTAACCTCCAAAAAGTATTATATACTAACATTATATTAAAAAAATAGTCATTTGTCTATTTAAAGATCTATTGTGATTGTTCAATATTTTATCTTAGTTTTTATATATACATATACTAGTGTATAACCCTTAGAAACCACGAGTTATAAAATTAATTAAACTTTCATAATAAAAGATTTATAATTATTAATCAAAATTATTTGAAATGAATTGTCCATAATATTAAAAATGAGTTGTATTAGAGTGACACTTGACAAAAGGAGATTAAAACTATTCATTTATTAGAATAATGATTTAATTTTGTTGTCTATTTTTTTATATCAACTTATTTATAATGTATAAGCACATTTCTAGATTAAATGCATTTTTAAATTAATAAAATTCATATAGCTTGGAGTTGGCAGGTATGGAGGTAGTAATCACGAAGAAGCATGCATATAATGGGGCTGGGGCAACAGAAAAACAAAGATGAATACTCAATATAGGGTGCGTGACGTTTTTATCATTTTTTTTTATGGTTTTTAGTTTTTTTTTTTTTTTTTTTTTTTTTTTTTTTTAAACTAAAAAGTAAAATTAGTGAAGAATGAAGGATGAAAGTAGGAATTCACAGGTATAATTTTTTATGGTGTCTGTATTTTTAGTAAAATAGTACATTTATTGTATTATATGTATTTAGTTTTATTACATTTCAGTTAATTGTAAATTGTATATCCATGTCATTTCTATTATTATTTGTGTTTTGGTTTATATTTTATTCAAATTTATATTTGGTTTTATAAATCATAAGTATATTAACTATATCGGATATCGGATATTCAAATAAATATATACGTTACTTTTAGACAATCAAAACAAAAGTTTAAAAATACTTTAATTTTACTAATTTAACAAAAATACAAATTTAAATTTTTTGCCTGATAACTAAATAAATAAAAATAAAAATTGTCAAATTTATAGGTTTTTTTTATAGAACCTATAATTTTCCCAAATAAGCAATGAGTTCAAAAATCGTTTTTCCCTAGCATGGTATCATTATACGGCTATATAGACACAAAAAATGGTTTGTAGGATGTTTGATATGTGACAACGTTTTTATTTTGAGATGGTAAAGACTAAAGATCATGGATTATATGAGGCAGTGTGATAGTGGTGTGGCTTTTAATACTGGGGAGATGGTATTGCGTGGGGTTATGGAAGCAAAATATGAGAATTATTGGAACTCGTCCATTTATACCCATGTGTATCACAATCTCATGCAAATATTGTTCATTACGGAAGTCGTGGGCCCATTTCTTTATTTGAAACAATGCATGTAATATCGTCACCTAATTTATCTGACTCTCACCTACCTATCACTCGAACTCCCGAACACAATATCATACTTTAATAAAAGACCATGTGATCAAGCCTACACCATAATAATATCTCTCTTATGACTTTCGTTGTAACGTCTTGACTAAAAATTTCATTTTAAATCAATGAAAACATTCATTTATTTGTTCCAAAAAACAATCAGGGTAATGGTATTCTCAAAACATCAAAGTAAAATAAAAAACAGTTAATACAAAATAAATCTTCAAGGAATCTAGTGCGATCAAGTTTGACCCTTCTCTTTGGACCCAAAAGTATCTGAAAACATTATAAATATAAATTGTAATCACAAAGTTAAGTAAGCTCCCCAAAATACCATATACCATACATACATTTGTCATGGGCTACCTATATGGTCTTTTTCTGAAATGTCATGGGCTACCCCCATAGTCTTACATCCAAGCGTCATGGGCTACCCCCATGGTCTTTCATATAATTTCCATGGGCTACAATCATGGCCTTCCATGCAACTATCACAAAGACAACTAGCATCTTATATAGTATAGTGAGAAGACGCACCTCAATCTGAAGACAATATAACACTCACACTCGAGCTGATGATACCCGAGTCTCATCACACTAAACATATACATAATAAAACCCTAATTAACAATTAAGGTAATAACTAACTCTCAAAGGGTCTATGTTCACCATTAAACCTCTTTTGGGCAAAAGGACATTTTGCACATTCCAAGACTAAGTCCCAACATGGTTGTCCAACAGCCAAATCGGTCAAAAAGTAAACGGTCAACCCTTAGTGGACTTACGCTCAGCGTAGCATACTAATCTACGCTCAGCGTAGAGCTACACTTAGCGTACAAAAGGCTACGCTTAACGTAGAACCCATGTTGCCTAAAAAATCTATCAAGCTCTTAATACAGAAAGCCAAAATCTCAAACTTCCATATCTAATCTAAATGAATGTCTTAATGGATAAAGTCTCAGACTTTATCCATTTACATGGCTATAATGAGCATAAACACAAACCCTAAGTCTATAAAATTAACTTTTTCTCAAAAACCCATGCATGGATAGATGAGAGTGCCCAAGCTCTCATTTTTTTTATTCTATTACCTTAAAAAATATCATAAGAAGAGATTCAAGTGGTCTGGAGTAACTCATACTCACAAGAACCAAGATTATGGGTACAAAATGGTAACATCCGGATTCTTGGAGGTATTTAATTCTAATTTGCATTTGAACCTTGGAAGTAACCACGTCGTGGTGAAGGCATCCCACGATGTGGCAATGTTGGAAGATTCGCGGATCATTTAATGATCATCACGACGTGGCATCTATTGGCCACAACATGTCAATCCTATGTTGTGATAACCCTAATTTTCGGGTATTTAAAGGAAAATGGGGAGGCTATGGTTGCCCATATTCAGCCTCCATCACTCTCAAACCCATAAACCCTAACCTTAATCCTCATTGGTGCTCTTGTGCTCATTTTAGTGATCTTGTGGTGGTTTTGAAGGAAGAAGAAGAAGAAGAAGATTTAGTGCTTGGTTCAACGAGTGATCCTTTCCTCATTTGGGGTGCATCTTATGGACTCCTTGTAAGTCCTCAAGTTTCAACCTTTTGTGTTCTTCTTCATAGATCTAGGTTTTGGAGCATGATTGGTCCTTTTTGGAGTGGTTTGAGTAATATTAAGAGACAAATTTTGCAACTTTATGGTTTCTCTATGTCCCTTGAATGTCATATCTTATGGATCTGGACTTTTGTAGTAGGATGGGAACCATGCATGGATTTTGGGTCATTTTGTTCCCTTTTGACCTAGTTTGAAGAAGGACATGCATGGGTCATGCGTGTCCATAAAGTTTGGAATTTTATGGACCATTAGGAGTCCTAGAAGCATTCTGGAAAAGTTGAACTAAGGACTTTCGAGATTAAGTGCTTAATGGTGGAGTTCTTGCCATTTTTAGCCTTTTAGACCTTAGACTTAAGATCTATACCTCTTGGTGGGTCTCAATGGATAAAGGTGGAAACATTATCCATTTGGACATTATAAATGATCAGATATGGACTTTGGAACCTTTGGTATTGGAGGATTCGATGTAATCCATTAAGACATTTTGAACCCTACTCCCACCGCGTGACAACTAGGGAAAATGCATCCGTCTTGTCGTTTGAAGGCCACAACGTGGCCAAGGATGGCCACGACGTGGAGGGTCAACTTTAACTATTGACTTGCATTAACTTTTGGTCAAACCCCTAGTCTTGGAAGAAAAGCTAAGGGTGTACTTTATATGGATGTATAGGTAGTTGGTAGCATCTGTGTTCACAACAATAGTAGCAGTTGTAGTTAATCATTGTTTAATAAGTGAGTCTCTTCACCATACTCGTGGGTCGAAGGAACCAATGTCGGCCCATTGTATTATGTTTGTAGTATGATAGTGATCTTTGTGACACTTACTATTATGCATGTATGTGTTTGTTGTCTTCGTGACTCTTGCTGATATGATTGTATGCTTAGTTGTAGGGGTGAAATAGACTCAGTACCGATTGAAAGAGACCGAAGGGGGTAAAATAAACCTAGTACCGGTTGAAAGAGATCGAAGGAGGTGAATAGACCCAGTACTGGTTGAAAGAGACATAAGGGGGGTAAAATAGGCCCATTTTAGTTTTAAACTATTATGTATGTATGGTATGGGGTATTTTGGGGGAACTTACTAAGCTTTATGCTTACAATTTTATGTTTATGGTTTCAGGTACTTCCAGTTCGAAAGAGAAAGGCCTGACATAATCGCACCACATCCACCAAAATTCCGCATTTTATGACATGATTTGTACTCTGATAACTATTTTATACATTATCACATTTTGATGGGTTTTGAAATGAATGAATGATGTTTCTGTTTTTTTTAAATGAAATTTTTACTTAGTAATTTTTGAGACGTTACAAAAATCATAAAGCTCACAACCATACTAGATCTAACTTGGACAGGCATCAAGATGAAAGCCTTATACCTTCAAGAGATTGATATTGGCTTGAAAATCCCAGATCTATGCACCTTGAAGCTTTACGCTTGGTTCTACAAACACCCTTTTCCTTCAAAGAGCACATAAAACTCTCTAAAAACTCCAAAACTCACAATTTGTTGCTAGGATTTCAAAGGAAAGTTTTAGTAGGGTGGAGGTTGAGCATGGGGATGATCTCAAGGAGATAGAGCCTTTAAATAGGGCTTACAACCGTAGATTTAGGGTTTTGATCTTTTGTGGCTACGCTCAACGTAGGTCATTAAAACTCCGATCAACACTTCCTCCTACACTCAGTGTAGGGGGCTTCTTATGCTTTGTATAGGATATAACTTCACGAATCCAACTTTAAAAAGCCATAACTTCTTCATTTCAAATTCGATTTCGGTGATCTTTATATCCATGCAAAGGTATTGGAAAGCCCCATAATGCTATCTGATTATTTGTGACTTAAAATATACCAAACTAAATTTGTTAATTCATGCAAAGAGTCTGAAATATCACCTTTCCCATTTACCCTTTAGATCCAAAGAACAATTCAATGCTTAGCTCACCTATCCAACATCATCAACATCCAATAGGTTCTAAAATTTATTCCTTTGAAGCCCAAAACCCTTGCATGATCAAATTACAATCCCAAAAGCCTGAAATAAGAAACATCTCGAAACTAAGTGTTACACTCGTAATTTATTCCATGTAAAAAAAAAAGAACCCTATAATAATTCATTAACCCCATACAATATCATTGTTTGATTATTAAAACTACATCACAATCACACCTCCTCTTCTAATCTCACACACAAACATTACCCTTTTCTTTTAAGTCTCTTAGTATTATCATATATAACCATCACCCTTTTTATTCCTAGTCTTCCCTTTTATAATCATTAACCTTTTCATTCTAGTCTTTTGGTCTTCCTACATATAACTATTACAAGTTTCTTTTAAGTCTATCGGTCTTCCTACATATAACCATTACCATTTTCATTTTAGTTTATCTGTCTTCCCTTAAGTTAAATCAAGGTCTTTGTGTCTTCCTACGTAGAAACCATTACCCATATACAATCATTACCCTTTTCGTTTTAGTATATCGGTATTCCCATATATAACCATTACCCTTTTATTTTAAGCCTTTCGGTCTTCCCACATATAATCATTACCATTTTCATTGTAGTCTATCGGTCTCCCTATAAATCCCTAACCCCATATAATACCACCGTTCCATTATTAAAACCATGCAACTATCGCACACCCCCTATATAATTTCATATACAACCATTACCTTTTCTTTTAATTTTCTCGGTCTTCCCATATATAAATGTTACTTTTTTTCATTTTAGTCTCACAAACGTCCTTTAGGGGATGAGCAGACAACCCAATAAGGTTGACAAGAAGTGAGGTTTCCATTGGATTATCAATAACCTACTGAACATTCCAGATCTTCAGCTTTAGGTAATCTCAAATAAACTCCATAGCATATATGATTGGCATATCTCTACCATCAATAAGTTGTGCATTAAACCCTTGATATATGTTGTTCAACAGAATGTCATACTTAGCTCTTCCTGTTACACTTTACTTGGTTAAAATGTCACTCGCATGTAGATGACCTAAATATCAAATAATTTTAAACAAATGGATAACATGCCTAAGAAGTAACTCCTTTCCTGATGCTCAAGGGGGAGGGGGGGGGGTTATTAAGTTGCTTGTAAGCTTGACTGTTAAAATTCTTAAACTCTTCCATTGCTTTCTGTTAAATATGACTTAAGAATTTGTAGCATTCTCATGGAGCATTTGATTTCAATGGAGAACTTGGAACTTAATGGACCATTTGGAGTTCATGAAACATGTGACAAAGGAACAGATCATGAAAAATTTATGGGTGTTACAGAGCTTGATTTTTAAACATATCTTTAAGTTGATTGTTCATTTCGTACGCCCTAATATTCTCGCAACTCTTTTGGAGTTATGGAGGCATGGTTGCCAACATAAGACACGAGACCTCAACAGAGTGATAACGATGCTCTTTATGTTTAGAAGCATCTTCTTCAATTGCATCATTAGTAAGCTCCTCATCCAGATGATCGTCCAAAACATACTCCTTTTTCTCGTACCTCATAGTGATCCTCAGGTTACGAATCCAATCAAGGAAATTTGGACCAGTGAGCTTATCTCACGATAGGAGTTGGAGTAGTAAGAAGTTTGATGAAGTGGTTGGTGTAGAAAGGAGATCGACACTCGAACTAGGAGCCATATATTTAAGAAAAGAAACACAATTAGTTTGATCAAGAAATCCTTTTAATATTAATTACTCAATATCAAATTGTTATTCCAAACGCCCGGATCTATATTTGGCTTCACAATGTAAAGTGGATTAGCCAAAAATTACACAATGAAGTTATTTAGGTGGACAAACTATTGTCGATCTCAATCTCTACGAGATTCCTAGAAAACAAGATTTATTGACTTATATCAATAGCATGTTAATCTCTTATAATTCTTATTTAGCAATCATGACTGGATTAGCCGAGGATCATGAATCAAAATGGTGAGCCAACCATGCAAAGTTACAATGAGATTCAGCTCATGTAACGCTTGAGAATAATGATCACCATATACCTTTCTTTGACTATATCCTTTCCGGAAACCACACACGCTTATGTCAAAATGAATATACCATAAGGCGTAATTTCAATGGGAAGTATAAGATTCACATTTTTATAAAACGACATTTTGTTTTACTACTTATTAAGTTAATATTTTTAACTTTGCACAACTGTTCTATTAAACCCTTTCGGTAACTCTACTTCAAACGCAAGAAGGCGATGAAGGTGGTGAGCACTAAATGTCACTTAAAGCCAACCTCATTAGGAATCAAAGAGACCTACCTTAAACCTTCCGTGTAGCAATAGAGTAGGTGAGCCTAATCGTGGTAAGACTAACAATTCACATTAAGAAACACGCAAGGACGCAATGTTTGTATTTGTGTGATACATATAAATACAATTTTACTATATATACACATTTGGAATTTATATGTCTTTTAATTCTATTCACTAAACAAGAGATGTAATTCAACAATTAAATTATTAAAGTCCTAATCTTTTGTCTTTTAATTAATCTTATAATTGAATCAAGTTTACTTTATCTTTTAGTATAAATGCTAGTTTGTATGTGTTTTAAAATCGAAAAGGGAATTAAGCAACCGAAAACAAGGAATAACTTTTATAATTCTGGAACATCAGGTTCCACAACGTGGGACATTTGGAAAACGAGACTATTAAAAAAAATATTAACTTATGTTTTTAGTGGCACGCCTCAACGTGTCCAGGTAGGGACCATGACATGGAAACGAGGCAGTCGCGATCCAGATTCAACATCCACAGAAACCACGATGTGGTGGCGGACCAGCCAGGACGTGACGAAGAGGCAGAACAACCCGAAATTCGTTTTTCAAGCATAAACATATCCGATTTTAACAAGGAAATATCTATACAATTTAAAATAATTTAAACATAAAAAGCCTACACATACAAACCTTAACATACGATCAAGACAAATTTTAAGTGAAATATACTTGAGTTAACCTACACTCTGATACCATTGATGGGTTTCAAGCCTAGACAAAGACCAAATCGTAACAGTGGAAGCAACAACTTTTTCTCATCTATAGATTCGAAACTAGAAGATATAACTCAAACAGATCTGTGCAACTTTGATAAACATAAAACAAGTAATCATACATTCGTGTTCTTCTTGGATTTATTTGGTCTATCCAGTTGATCAAACTTGAGAACCCAACGTAGAGTTCTTCTCCTGTGATCGCACCCAAGACGCAAAACCTTCACGGATCTGAAACTTCCTCAAACAACAGAAACAAAAAGACTCAAATAAACGAATATGCGACTGACCACGTTGAGGAAAACAAGTGACCACGTCGTGGGAATTGAGATTCAGCGATTCTAGGGTTTTTACTTAGGGTTCCAAACTTTGGAGGTGGAATGGTATTTTTCTTTTCATCCCAAACCAGATTTTGACCCCTCTTTATATAGGGAGGTGATTTGAAACTCTAAAGATAATTACCAAATATATTTGTAATTATCTTGACTTTTCAAATCATTCTGGAATATTATAAATTCATTTGTTTTCTATTAATTAATTAAACTATTAATTAATTAACAAAACAAGTCCTTAATATAAATATTTTTCCAGATCTGCTTTATTTTGCTCTTGCATGTAACCCAAAAGGACACTGCTATTTATAGTAATATTACTGGTTTGTTATGGCTATGGTCACTAATCTCTATCGTTGTTATCCAAATGTAAGTCTTTCTTAGTGTCTTTTGCAATATTATGTATTACTTTTTTCAATAGTTTCTTCTTGTTATAGGCTTCACCAAGGGAGAAGCAGATGGAGTTTCGCATTGACTTGGTTCTAGGTGTGGCTCTGATAGCCAAAGCACATTATTGGTTAGCACGTCCAGAGATGTAGGAATTGTTTACACAGCTGCAGGAGTTATTAGACAAGGGATGTAACATCTGAAATCTAGAAGGTCAATTATGGAAATGAATTTCATTTTTTGGGGCTAACTCGTCGAGTTTATGGCATAAACTCGACGTGCTGGAAGCTTATATGACATTTTCCCATTGTAAAATCAAAATTTTCCACATCATTTTTAGGGTAAATTCTACAAAAGCCAATAAGTTTAATCGAAAATTCAATTTTAACATTGTGTTATTTTTTTTTTGTCTCAAATTGGAAACTGTGTTTTTCAATTTGTTATTATTCTAACAATTTGACTGATCAACCCGATTGCATGCTGACGTGTCAAAATTAAAAAAAAAATGTCATAAAAGACACTAAAGTTTCATTTTTTCAATTTTGACACTAAGTTTTTTTTTCCAATTTTGACACTAAATTTTTGAGTATATTACATGAATGGACCCTATGGTTTAGTGTAATTTGCATGTTTGGTCCCTAAGTTATTTTTTTAACTCGGAAGGGCTCTACTGTTTGTTTTTGTTACGCGCTTGGTCCCTGTCTTAACTAAAAAGACTATTTTACCTTTGATTTTTTAATTTATTTAAATAAACACACCCCCAACCCCATCCCCCTCACATTACCTTACCTACTCCATCAATTTTCCCTATTTAAATAATAGTCTTTTTAGGTAAGACAGGGACCAAGCGCGTAACAAAAACAAACTGTAGGGACCAAGAGTGTAACAAAAGCAACTCGTAGGGACCTCCCGAGTTAAAAAAATAAGTAAGGGACCAAACGCGCAAATTAGCCCAAACCATAGGGACCATTTGTGTAATTTACTCCTAAATTTTTGTTCCAAATGGAACATCATTTAAGCCAACTTTGTTGAATTTTAATGACGTGACACTCCATTTCTTTTGTTCCAATCCGGACATTATTTTTTTGTTCCATTTGAAACCATATAATGTTTTTTTTTTTTGTTTTGTTTTATTTATTTATTTTTTTTATATATTTGAAACCGTATAAATATTTTTTTTCATTTAAAAACCATATTTTTTTAATAAAGATATAAAGTTTTATACATTCAAACCATAATGTTAAATATAAATATGTATTAATTATATTATAAATAGAGATGCACAAAACCCGAATCCGATCCGGATCCGAATCCGATCCGGTTTCGCTTACGTCATCAAAAATCCGATCCGGTCAAAATCCGATCCGATTCCAACCAAAATCCGAATCCGATTTGAAACCGGTTTAAACCGATTTTAGTGGGTTTTAATCGGATTTTGGGGCGGATTTGGATCCGGTTTTTAGCGAATCTGATTTACGTTCCGGTATCAAATCCGATTTGGAATATAGGATTAGGATCCGATTGAAAATCCGGTTTTAAATCCGATCCAATCCGGTTTGGTCAAAACCGGTTTTGACCCGATCCGGTTTCGGATTGGATCCGGTTTTGAATAGTGAAACCGGTTTTTGTGTGCATCTCTAATTATAACCAATATTTTTATGCACTATTTGGTTATATGGCGCTGACATGACATGATGACGGAGTAGCACGAAACCGTATTTAGGATAAATCAAGAAAACTTAATTTGGATTTCATGCAAAATCTAAAATTCAGAAACATAGAATACCTTGTTTTGTTTGATGTTCTTTAAGAATAGATTTTTGCATAGTAATATTAAGTGAAAAAACAAGTTTATCTGTAAAAACAAAAAATTCCCGAGATTGAGATCACATGAGCTTATGTGAATTCACACTCCACACCTTTAAACTCATTTTAAAGTGGCGTGTTTAATGAAGAGTATGCTTATAATATAACTAATACATATTTATAGATAATATTATGGTTTGAATGTAAAAAACCTTGAATTTATACAAAAAAATATATGGTTGTTAAATGAAAAAAATATATTTATACGGTTTCAAATATAAAAAAAAATAATTATACGGTTTCAAATGCAAAATAGTCATCATTAAACAAAATTGAAAAAATGATGTTCAATTTGGAACAAAAAATTGAATGTCAAAATTGAAAAATAAAATTAAAACTTAATGTTAAATGATGTGCAATTTTTTTTTTTTATTTTGATACGTCAGCATGTCACGATAGCGATACGTCATTACGATACATCAACATACAACTTGATTGAATGGTCAATTGGTTAGAATTATAACAAAAGAAAAAAATACAATATCCAATTTGAGACAAAAAAATAACATAGGGTCAAAATTAAATTTTCATGACTTTTGTGGAATTACTTTTTTTTTACGGTCAATCTATTTCCAATTAAGTAAAACATAAATGATATAGTTGTCACATTAAATGCTTAACCTATAAATTTGGTTTAAAACTCCTACATCACACTAAGGTATCCATAACTAATTCATAAAATAACCAAAAAAAATGTAACTACATCAAAACTACTGACCTATTCCTTTTTAACAATAACACTTCAAACTGTACCTAATTACAATCTAAACCAACTTTAGAGCTACAATACATTACAACACACATCAACAAACACAAAAACCTCATTTCCACATCATCATCTACAGACGCACCTTAATCCTTTCAGACCATCTAAAAATATCAGAGTAAACTCGATCACCTCCCAAATCATTTCCCGTAGCTCCACTAGCTACACGTATAATATCTTCAATTAAAGCAAAATTCCCCATTATATCCACATGGTTTCCACTCTGGGTCCCACGTCCCTCCAGCAGTGTTGCTGGAGGGGCATGGTTATATTCCCTTACATACGTTTTAATCCCTGAGGGATTAAAACGTGTTTTCCCCCTCCAACCTTTCGCACACATGTACCCGGCACTTAAAACGGGTACCGTTTCATCTCCATCAACCGAATAAACCCCGCCCCGCAAACAACTCTGGTGGGTCCCGCCCTCTGCTGACGTGTCAATTTGGAAAGGAATATAGCATTCAGATGAGGGACTGAATTTGTAAATATAGGATCTTTCGGTTGGGAGACCGACTCCATACATTGAAAAGATTTCCATTTCGGGAGCGTTTGGTAATCTGTGTGTATATATGAAAGAAAAAATTATAGGCAATGTATTTTTATTTCTTGCAACATGGAAGTAAATAGTAAAATACTAAAAAGAGTCAAACCTTGATTCTAAGGGATTTGACCAATACTTATAGTGTTGATATTCTTTATCCTCTAGATTATCAGCTATTCCATATGAATAATGAGCACTACCTCGCTTCATCATCCTTGGAGCCACAAATTGCAAAAGTTCCAAAACAGATTCAACAGTAAACACCTTGTAATCTGCAACAGCTTTAATCCCTCCAAATCCCATTTCATGGTATTCATTCCATACATCCCCACATGATCTGTTTACATAATTCCTACCTTCAATAGCACCCTACACATCCAAAAAAAAAATTAAAATATAAATATAAAAAAAGAAACAGTATAAAAGACAAAAAGATTACCATGAAATCCACCCTCTCAATTTTTGATGAATGTAATTGAGCAACATCTTTCCCAAAAGATATTATTCTCCCATAATTCAAAGACTTTAAACCATTTCCACTTGTTTTTTGTGTATCATTCTTTTTCAAGTTTTTAGCAACACAACCATGGTCTTCTTCAGGAGCCCAATCAAGTGTACCCCATATCGCATCTCCACCTTTTGGTATTAATGACATTGTTGAATCCCATGTTCGTGTCATTCTCATTGCATGTTGTAAAGTTTGAAATCCAAATATATCCAAATCAAGAACACCAGGTGCCACAGCCCTGTATCAATAAATTTATATTTGGTATTTGGATTTTGGATTTTGGATTTGCCAGTATTTTTGTAATGTAAAGAATTACCTGGCTACAGCAATGTCTTTAGCTTCAGCAGAAAAGAGTCCTGCGACTATTTTTGGAAGCCCTAAAAATGGTCCACCTATATTCATCACAGCTTTTATATGCTTACCACACCAATCCGACCCACCACCACCACCCATCGGAGGTGGCGCTTCTACCCATTTCATGAAATGCAAAAAGTACAAAGCACCCATGGAATGTGGAATCACCACCACTTTTTCACCGGTTGTTGCTACCATGAGCTCTATATTGCTTTTCATCCTGCTTAGAGTTTGATCTCGCACCTGTTTTGTTTATCATATCATTAATGATTTAATTCATCCCGTTTTCACATAAATGGGTTAAAGCTTAAAAATTGTTACCTCTGTGTTTTGAAATGAGAGTCTCCAATCATAAGCAGCCATATACATGTTTTTCTCCTCGTATCCTATTCTGGCCAAATTGGCGATCAAAACTGCCCATACAAAATACCCTGCAGCGAAGTAATCGGCTGCTACAAGTCCAGATACGGGCCTGACCCGAATACCAGGAGGATCCAACCCAGTTTCATTATCCAGTGACATATGCTCGACCCAGCATAATGGCCTGAAAATGATAGAAAGTAACATGAAGCTTGTGAAAAAAAGAATCACGATTCACCAAAAACCTTTGATTATGGTAAGAGGGATACTTGATTGGAGCTTGAAGATGCATTAAATGCAATGATGAAACCCCAATTGCGTAGAATAAAGTGAAAATTATCAAAGAAATATCAACAATTCAGTACATTACCTTTTATATATTTCACCAAATGTGCCACCCCAAAGCCGCTTCCTAAACAAGCCATCCATACAGCGGTGACCTTCCCACAATTCAAGTCCACCGGTGACTATTCCGGGGACAAAAACAACCGGATGTTTCGCCGTTATCCCTTCTTTATGCAACTTTACACCCGGCGGATCCGGCGTTGGCCCCGTTATCGCCTGCGTAACGTACTGCGGGAACGATGCCGGCATCGCATTGTATAGGAACAACAAAAACCACCAAGTTGAACATATAAATCCGATCAACCAACAACAACTATTTATACAAGACCGTTTACTTCTCTCTTTTTTCAAAAATTTGATACTTTTATTATTGGAGTTCTTCGTTGTTTTCTCTTTCTCGCTCTTCTGATCTTCGAATTCACCGTCAATTTTAGGGGAAAGTTGCTGCTCTGAAGTTGTTGCTCTATTGGAATTGCCGAAACCGCCGTCCTTTCTCCTCCTCCACGCCGGCATATTTTTTATATGGATGTGTGTGTATGAAGAGAGATTGATAAGAATGTGATCAGATTAGTTCGTTTATAGCTTTACACAGAGTAAACTCAGAACTGTGCAGCAAATTTTAAACCCTAATTTTCAACTAATAGTCAAGATATTTGTTATAAACTTAAATAAGCCGACCAATTTATAAATACGAAGAAAGAAGCACCGTATATGAGAAATTAAGCCGGTGATCGGAGGGGGGGAGGAATCTCCGGCGAGTGATTACCGCTAAAATTGAGGGAGGAAGGTCGAGGGAAGAGAGTGTATGTTGGATCTGACGTGGGCCCAGTTCTGTCAACAAAAGCTGATGAAAAATAAACTTTTTTGTTATTATAACACCAAGAGTCCCTTAATTTTTAATGATTGACAAAATGAACCTCAAGGATTTTTGTTTTTCAAATAGGTCACTTGAATACTATTCAACTGCGAGTGTTTTTCCACTTTATACTCTACATGTTTTATTATAATTGTTAAACATGCCTTGGGTATAGTATACTATAGTATTAAAGTCCATGAACAAAGTCATACTTTTAATAACTAACATTAATAAAAGTTGATTAAATAGAGTTAGTAGCATGATTAGGTCCAAAATTCAACGAATGCACTAAATGTAAATTCAATCATACGAGCTCATGAAATTACATTAAGAATAGGACAAACCCCTCCCTACTTTACTTGACGACTTATCTTGCTAACATCTGACTAAAGTTTTATTGGTACCACTATCATTCAATAACTATTTAAAAACTTATGTAATTACATAATTACATATGACTATATAACATTCTACGTGTCTGATTATAATTGTTAAGCTTGGTATAATAGTATTCCATATGGTTTTTCTTTTGGTTTCTTCAAAAGATATTGAGATCTTTTGTCTGATATCATCGAGGCGTTGGCCTCTCATTTTCATTGTCATTTCTCCATTCCTAAGGGATGTAATTCATCCCTTTTTACTGTGATCCTAAAAGTTAAAGACCCGAAATATGTTAAAAGATTTTAGTAGAGGTGACAATTGTGTCGTGTCGTGTCGAAACACTAAAAGGGTTGAAAGTGCTTGATCCTAACCCGACCCATTTAATTAACGTGTCGTGTCGTGTCAACTCGTTTATTTTCGTGTCGAGTTCGTGTCGGGTTTCAGGTTAGGGCTATACCTTGAAATATGTCGTGTTATGAAAGGTTAAAAGATTGAGCATATTAAAAGAGTATGAGTTGGGTAGGCGGAGAGGAAAAACTAATAGTTTGGAGGTAGAATAGATGAAGTCATAGCAAGTTCAGATGACAAAATTAAAAGAGTGGGAGTTGGGGAGGCAGATGAAAAGGTTGTGAGGATGTGAGAGTGGTGAATGAGACTGGATAGTTTGGGAGAGAATTGAAAAACTGAAATTAAGTCTTGATCTAGACGGTTAAGTCATTTCAACATTACAAAACGACTCAATTCGAAGGTTTTCTTTTACTTATGGTTTTGGTTTTGTATCTTTCTAGTTTATTTAAATAACTCAAAAAATTTGCATATAAATAAACGGGTCATTTTCGAGTCATATTCGAGTTGAAATTCTCAACCCTAACCTTACCCGTTTAATTTTCGTGTCGTGTCGTGTCAATTCGTTTATTTAAACGGGTTGAAATATCTTACTCAAACCCATTTATTTCGTGTCAGGTTTCGTGTCGTGTCAATTTTTGCCACCTCTAGATTTTAGACATATTAGTTTAATTGGTTGTCAGTGCAAAACTATTGGCAACTCTTAGCTAATAGGATGGCAGAGGTTATTGATTCGGGGGTCAACCTGGAGCAGTCTGCTCTTATTAAAGGTAGATAAATTTTAGATGACCCGTTCCTGTTGAATGAAATGGTGGCTTGGAGCAAAGCTGCAAAACATCCCTAATGATCTTCAAGGTAGATTTTAAGAAGGCTTATGACTCTCTGACCTGGGATTACCCGCTAGAGATGATGCAGATTATGGGTTTTGGTCCAATCTAGTGTGGATGGATTTTAGAGATGTTGTGGTCTTATAGAGCTTTTGTTTTGGTCAATGGTTCTCCTACTGCTAAGCTCCAAATGTTCAGAGGCCTTAGGTAAGGAGATCCGTTGTCCTCTTTCTTATTTATTTTAGCTATGGATGGGTTCCATGTCGCCTTGGTGAGGGCCCAGTTGGCAAATGCGTTCAGGGGAGTCGGTGTTAGTGGTATGGAGATCTCTCGTGTATTATGCGGATGATGCGATGCTTCTGACAGATTGGGATCTAGAGAATGCTAACAGGATTGTTCATATCATGCGTTGCTTCTTTCTCACTCCAGATCTGAAAATTATTTTGCTTACAAGCAAATTGATTGGTGTGGGAGTCTCGTTTTCTTAGGTTATGGATGTTGCATATCATGTGGGATGTAGAGTTGATTCTATTCCGTTCATTCACCTAGGTGTGCCTCTGGGTCAGAACATGGCTGGCGTTTCCGCTTGGTCTCAAGTTATTGAGCGCTTTAGGAGTCGTTTGGCTGGGTGGAAGACAAAACGCCTGTCATTTGGTGGTCACCTTACTCTGAGAAAATCTGTGTTGGGCGGCTTAGGAAGTTATTTGATGTCAATTTTTTCGGTTCCAGTTATAGTTATCTAGTAGTTGGAGTCTCTCAAGGCTATATTTTTTTGGGGGTGTGGATCTCGATGATAAGTGTATGCATTGGATTAGATGGGATAGAATGATGGCGAGCAGAGCTGATGGTGGATTGGGTGTAGGTAGCTTGTATTCGTTTAATAGGGCTATGCTTTTTAAGTGGTGATGGTGGTTTTATCATGCTCAAGATTTGATGTGGGTTAAGATGGTTCGAGGTATATATGGTATAGATGGTGGGTGCTCTTATCTTACTCCTAAAAATGCTTATTTGGGTCCTTGGAATAGTATTATTTGTGCCTTACGTATTTTCAGGAATCGTGATTTGGATCTTCAACATTTTTGTCTAATTTGTGTGGGTGACGGGATAATTACTTCTTTTTGGATGGATGTCTGGTATGGTACCTCCCCCCCCCCCCCCCCCCTTCTTCCCGTGAGGTTTCAGTGGATTTTTGCGCTTGATGTGCATAGGCAGGCGTCGATTCGGGATCGTTTTTTGATTGGTTTGGAGACTGGTTCTCTTAGACGTGATCCTAGGGGAGATATGGAGCAATCACAATGGGAGGAGCTTACCACTTTATTACAGGGTTTCTAGTTGGCCAATAGATCGGATAGACTTAGTTGGTTGCTTGATGTTACTGATTCTTTTTCAATCTCTTCTGCTAGAGCTTTTTTGATAGTGGGATGTTGTTTTCTGTAGGTATGGAGACTCGTTGCAATACTTAGGTTTCTATTAAAGTGAATATTTTTATTTGGCGGTTACGTTTATTTAGTATTCCTACTAGAGAAAGATTGTCTTATAGGGGTATTGAGGTGGAGATGATTACTTACCCAGTTTGCTCTCATTCAGTTGAAACAATTGATCACCTTTTCACAGGTTTTAGAGAGCTTATTCAGTTATGGACCCATATTGCTATTCGGTGGGGTTTCGATATTCTAGAGACGTATTCGATTGAGTCCTTGATATCCTTTCCGGATGCAGTCAGGTTGTCGAGTGGTCAAAGGTCGGCTTTTGAGGCGGTTTTTTGGACTTCTTGTTGGTGTCTTTGGAATTTCCATAGATCCATTATTTTTGGGACGATTTTACCTAGAGAATCTGGTATTTTTTACGAGGTGGTCGATAGAGTTTTTTTTCTAGATTTCCAATAGGTGTCGAAAAACTAAGCTAATGTGGACTTCATGGTTCCATAATCCTGCTTTAGCTTCTTCTTTATTGTAATGTTATTTTTCTATCGTCTTGCTAGTTTTTTAATAAAATTTCAGTCGTTCCAAAAGTATGTATTTTTGTATATGTTTGATGAGTTGGGTTGTTTGAGACATTTTTTATCCAACTTTTTTCATAGAAAATTACAAATATAGTAAAATCTCTTAAGTTTTTTAAAAAATAGTAAAAAATTAGTGTTATTTTGAAAATAACCACTGAAATCAGAGATGATTAGCCACAATTGTGATTTCGTACATTCAAGTTTTAATTTCCTCTTCTTGGGCTGCAATTTGGCCCCAATTTCGGTCCATAAGCCGAAAGTATAAAAAACTAAAAATTTAGAAATACCTCTTGCTTTCACACTTTTATATTATGAGAGGAAATCACAATTACGTTGTCCGATGTAGAGGAAATCCCGAAAAGAAGGCAAAAAATCGTAGCTATGTGGTTTATCTGTGAATATACAAATACCTGATGCATAAGTTGTGCAACAGTAACTTGTACATTCACAGACAAACAATACAATTGTGAATGTTTGTCTGTGAATGTATAAGTCGCCGATGCACAACTTCTGCATCGGGTATATGTATCCATGTTTTTTTCTTGTCAAAATCTTCTCAAATTTTGTTTTATTTTTGTCATATTCTTACCATATGTGACTTCTAGACTCGTTGTTATTACTAAGAAATAGGTTTTTTTACCATATTCTTACCATTGGGACATTAAAAAAAATACTCAAAATTCGTGAGGAAATCACAATTAAATCAAAGAAAATCGCAGACGTCCTTTGGCCATCTGCGATTTCAAGGATTTTTTTTTTTAAATTATACCTACACCTTATTTTCACGTAATGGTTTGAAATCGAGCCAAATCGCTACCCAAAAAGATGAAATCAATGCTACAGGATTCGAAATTGCAGATAAGCCTAACCACCTACAATTTCAGTGGATATTTTCCAAAAAAAAAAAAACTGATTTTTTGGCTATATTGTTAAAAGTTCATTAAAATATTAGGCTAGATATGTAATTTTCCTTTTTTTAGTATTTATAACAAATTAGTACAATAAATATAGTTAAAAATTATTATTATTTTTTTATAATTTAACTTTATGAATAACATTTTTGAGATGGTATTGATTACTGTAGGTGATTTTTTGGACCGTTCGACATGTTCAGCCCTTTTGGTCTTTTTAACTGTTTCTGTGATATAATATTTTCAGTTTGTGAGATGAATAACATGATTCGAAAATAGATAAATAGATTCGCATTTTCTCTATTGTAAAGTTTTAAGTGGGGTTGTTTTGGCATTTGGAAAAGAGTGGTGGCGATTTTGAAATACTATAAAGTTGAGGGTTAACAATTTGTACGCCGCTGTTTTTTGTTGAAAATTAAGATGTGATGTCAGTTACGTATGGGAAACGTAACTTTACTAAATTTAGTATTTACGAAGAAACGCACAAATAATAAAATTGTCTTCTACCTATGTCTTATTATTCTATATTTAATTAACTATCTAATTAAAAATATATTAAATAAAATTAAATTGAATGATGGAACGATGACACGTGTCATAATGTTAGTGAGTATGAATATGTGTAGAAATAAAAGGTAGAAAACAATTTAATCTCTCATAATAAATAAATTTTAAGTTTTAAGGGAATATGACTTAATAAAGGGAATTTTTCACATCGGGATAACTATTTTTTTTTAACATATGATCATTATGATTTGCTGTAGTAGGTTATATCCGGTCATAATGATCATATATGAACACTTTTAACAAGTTCGTTACCTAGATGTGTAAAAATAATAATAATAATAATAAATACCCAAAAATGAACAAAATGACAAGTATGGTCCCTGTGGTTTGGGGGAATTTGTGCGTTTGGTCACTAACTTATTTTTTTTAACTCGGATGGTCTTTACTATTTGTTTTTGTTGCGCGCTTGATCTCTGTCTTAACTAAGAAGAATATTGTGCTCATATTAATTTATTTTTTAATTATTTTTCTTATTTATATATTTATTTTTTTATATATTTAAAAATTTTAATAGACCCCACATATTTGTATCTCTCACCCTAAACATGAAACCACATTTGAGAAATTTAATCAGGGTCCCACCGGTTAATGTCCCATCTCTCAAACCCCCCCCCCCCCCAACTTTTATTTCCTTTGTATATTTAGTAACGTCGTCGTCTTCACTATCCCTTCTTTTTTCAGTCCTTCAACTACGGCAAACCAACACCATAACCCACTGTCTCTTCATCGATTTTTTCACCACCACAACCCAATGCATCATTACTTCTATTTCCTTTCCATCTTTTGTGGTGTTGGTTTGCCGGAGTTGAATGACCGAAAAAAGAAGGGATGGTGAAGATGTCGATGTCACTAAAGATGGAAAGGAAATAGAAGTTTGGGAAGATGGGAGATAGGATAGTGACCGGTGAGACCCAGATTAAATTTCTCAAATGTGATTTCAGGTTTAGGGTGAGGAGATACAAATATGTGGGATCTATTAATTTTTTAAATAATATAAAAATAAATACATAAATAAGAAAATTAATTAAAAAATAAATTAATAAGGGCACAATAGTCTTTTTAGATAAGACAGGACCAAGCGCGCAACAAAAATAAATAGTAGAGACCATCCGAGTTAAAAAAAAAATAGGGATCAAACGCATAAATTCCCCCAAACCATACGGACCATTTGTGTAATTTACTCTTACTTTTCGTTTTGTTAATATTTGGGTATGTGCCGAAATACTAGTACATTGTTTGGTATGTTAATGAGAACGAAAAAAATGCACAAAGTCATAACAATTAATTTAGAGAAAATTCATCAAATGTCCAAAAGGAGGGGTGTTTGTAGCAAATGCCCATGAAAAACACAACTTTATTAAATGACCATGACTTCCTGCAAGGAGGGGCTCTACAGAAGTTCTTATGCTATGAGGAATTGAGATCGTTAAGGAAATGAGATGGTAGGGTTAATTTTGTAAAATCACCCTTTCTAAACCTGTTTTCTGAGTTTAGGGTTGCAGAAGAAGAGCAAGTTTGGCCGTTTGGGGGAGGTTTGCCGCAGAATGAAGACGGGACGATGAAGGAATCGATCGATCGAAGAAATAGGAACGATAATTGGAAATCGATGGTAAGGTGATCGAGAAACTGCAACAAATACACAAAGATGTGTTATCAGATGGCTATGGAACTCATGTAAGTTATCATCATCCTTTTGAAATTGTATGAAACCCTAGCTTAACAATCGGCAAAATAAACGTAGTTTTAGAGTTATAATTGTTGTATTGAATCAGTTATATGTTCGTAATGGTGTATCGTAGTTAAATTGATAAGAAAATAGTTAGGAAATTCGGAATTTAGCCTAGGATAAACGAAGAACAGTTCCTCAAAGTTGTTTGGATGAAGAAAAGATCCTCAGAGGACCTTTCTGCGGATCCATATAGCCCTCTTGGGATTTTTTTTTTTAAAATGGTTATTATTTTTTTACGATTTGGACCATTTTTGAATGCACATTGCCATTTCTGAATATGCCAAAACTAAAAAAAAAAAAAAAGATTGAAATGCCCTTCTTCCAAATTATTACATAAATATTTCAAATTCCTTTAAACGATATAACAATTTACTTTGAAAGAGGAACAATTTCTATAAAAAAATTAAAACAGGGACCAATTTCATCATTTAAAGGAATTGTTCTTCATCCAAACAACTCTGAAGATCTGTCCCTCTTTCAAAAATTGTTCCTCTTCCAAAGTACATTGCTATAACGTCAAATTCCATAAGGATTGCAATTACGTCATTTACAGTCTTAGTTTGTATATAAAGAGAGACCGATCTTGGTTGCAACATTTATATAGTATAAATTATTAAATTATATAAAATTTAATGGGTTATTTTGTAAAACCTTGTTTCGAATCGTTTCATAATTCAGGGTCGTGACTCGAAGATTAATTGTTAGAAGGCTTCGGTCCTTGGGAAAAAGAAATATTTAGACCCCTTTGGTTGTGGACAACGTAGGTTGTGGATATTGAGTGTTTGGTTGGTGCTTTGGAACCCTAGGGTATATCATTAAAGTGATGATGTGGGCCTTTCATGAATTTTGGATTTAAGTTCGGAAGGTTTTAAGGCAAAGGAGAGTTGATTGGATTATAGAGTTTCTCATTACCTTTTTATGGATATAAGGATCGTCGAAATCAGACGTAGAACGAAGAAGTTATGGCCTTTGGAAGTTAGGTGGTTTTGGGGCTATGTCTAGTACGTTGGGCGTACAGGGAGTACACCGGGCGTACTAGGCTGGGTAACCGCGAATGGTCCATGGAGTATGCTGGGCGTACCTGGAGTATGATAGGTGTACTCCAGTCTGGTGCAAACCCTAATATTGAGCCTTTGGACCCTATTTAAGCATCATTAACTCTTAGAATCCTCCCCATATTCAGCCTCCATCCCCCTCAACCTGTAATCTCGAAACCTTGGACTTCCTTTGAGTATTCTTGAGCCTTTTGAGTGATTTGTAGTGTTCTTGGTGCACATTGAGGAGGAAGGAGCTCATTGAAGAAGTGTTGGTTAGCTTGGAACTTGTAGATCCAGACTTTGTTCATCTTGATCTACCTTCTGGAGGTATAAAGTTTTAATCTTGAAGACTTTTTCTTATAGATCTAGTTGGGTGGTAATTTGTCATGTTTTGGACCCATGGTTGTGGTTCTTGTGAGTAGAAATTAATCCAAAACCTTTGAGCCTCATATTTGCTACTTGTTGAGGTCATTAAGTTATAAAGTTTGGATCTTGAGGAGTATTATTCTTTCATGCAAGAATTAGTGGCCTTTTTATGAAGTTATGAAGCTTGGGTTGTGGTTCGAGTCTCATTAAGACATGCAAAGGAGTAAAGTTGCTAACTTTACATATTAAGACTTTGTTTAGCAGTGGATCTGAGGTTTGAACATTGCGGGCTTAATGGATTAAGTCATTTGGATTGAGAGATGGGGACCGACCAGTATGTTGGGTGTACTCCAGAGTACGCTGCACGTACCGGGCTAAACATGCGCATGATGGGTGTATGCCTGAGTACGTTGGGTGTACTTAACAACTGTTGACTTTTGTAGACATGTTGACTTTTGGTCAATTGTTGAGTGGCTTGGACTTATTGGGGGAAAATGGTCTTTTTCCCATTCTTGGAATTGTTGAGTTCTTGACTCGTTTGATGGGTATTATCTTAATTATTAATAAGGATAATGGTTTTGGTCTGCTTAGTGTGCGTGGAACCAAGGCCGGTCGGTTTATTTTGAGGGATCTGTACGAAAAATAAATAATGGGTCCCTAAATATGAACTTTGTATGTATAAGCAAAATTTATTAATACTAGGATAAGTCAATTATTGTTATAAAAATAATCAAAATAAATTAGCGACAACTTAATCAGACGTGAATTTAATTTCTGAATTAGTTGAAGAAGAGATTGGACAACACTCAAAACGATGTGCACTGCACTGAATTGATGACAAAGAAAGTTGTTCACTTTAATCGTACTAGTGAACTCCAATGACAATCTCCTAATATAGAGACAGAACACGAGTGCGATACGTAAAGATGCCTACGAAAATTGAAAAACGTAATCACATAAACAATTTGATTATTTAATGTTATAAAATATAATAAATTTAAAAGACAATGTGTTGTCATTTTTTTAAAGATGTTTATGGTCTTTTATTCTTTTTTATTTTCATTATATGTGTTAGATCGAAGCAAGTCTTTGCATATCTATTCTTAATAAAAGACTCTTTTTTTGTCCACATGTCATCTTTTTACAACTATGGTTTGACACGTGGCACAACATCCTGCATTTTTTTACAACATTTCCCGCTCATATCTCTTTAATGAAATCGGTAATATCCCTTGACATAAGGTATGTAAATTAGAATGTATTCTATTATCCCAACAAATCAGCAAAAAAATCATCTATTTATTTGAAATTGAATAACAATAGGCAATAAATCAGCAAATCTAATTTTATCAAAAAGCTAAAGCCATTCTGTTAGGTAGCAGGTGCAATCGCCTTCTGCATCGGTGATGTAACAGTTTGCTTCGCTTTCTGCATAGGTTTGAAGATTCATTCTCTATCAGGTAATCATTTTTTTTTTCTGCAGTATGTGTGTGGTTCATTTTTTCTATCATGTATGTTTATTATTCGGTTTCATCCATATTCTTCAACAAATTCTATCAAAATTTAAAATTTCTTAACTAAATAAATCCCAAATTACATCATAAATAAATGATATGAAACCTAGATCTTCAATATCTTCAACGAAGACTCCAAGAATCAACAGATAAACACCATGCAATGATGTGTAATCATCCACTATATTGTCTTCATAACGTTCTTGTATCATCGGTATTTTATTTCATCGGTTTCAAGTTTATTTAGTAAAGGCCGCAGACGATGTTGTATAATTTTGCTGTTGTGAAGGTATCAATTTTCCTGCTATGCTCTATTATTTTTGGTGCCCTTCTCTATCATTTTTACTGCTATGGTGTTTTATTATTTTGCGACCAAAATAAATGGTAGCTTTCAAAGTGTATAAACTCGCACCAATCAATTTAGCATTTTGTGTATGTATATACAATTCTTTGGTTATTTACTAAAATTGGTTGAAATCCAGATTTAGTCCCTATAGTTGTTTATGTTTTTTTTCTCTCTATATATACTTAATCTGTTTATTAAAAGTCCTCATGGCATTTTACGACTTTGATGATACAGTGTTATTAGTTTATAGATTAATATGCAAATTACTATTCCACATTTTGATTTTCTTTCTTCAAGGGGTTTATCTTGATTGTTGCATACACAACTTTGGCCTAAACAACACTGATCAAACAGAGGTACGCATCTAGGTTTTTTAATTTGTTTAAGAGGTTTAAAAATAAGAATATTACTTTATGTAATTTAGCATTTTACACTTTCTTGTCTATAAATTTATTTATAATTAAGGAAAAAAAAGAAGCTCACAATACAACAAATGGCTCAATCTTATCATGGAAACAAACATAAGATCGGACACCGTCAAATAAGGAAATAATATGAATTTTTGATTTTCCATATTATTCTCATTTTTTGAATTTTAAATTCCCTATTATTCTCATTTTTTGAATTTTAAATTCTCATTTTTTGAATTTTAAACATAGGATCGGACACCGTCAAGTACCAATGTTTTAGTTTCACATTATTCTTATTTAAGCATTGTACATTTTAAGTGCAATTTCATAATTGTAGTTTCACTTTACAAATAACTTCTTAACCTTAGAAAGTACAATGTTATTTTCAGTTTGTCTATGAAACTACAATGCTATTTTTTGTTTTGCTTATGAAAACACAATCTAATTTCTGTTTTGGCTATGATACTACTTTTTTTTTGTATACACACAGAATGTAAATGACCATTTTATCCTTTTTATTTTTTCAATAAAATTATACTAATTTTGGCTAATAACATTAGGGATGGCAAAAAGCCCCATACCCAATGGGGAACCCGAAACCCGCATCCGTTTTGACTAGGGGATCCCCAGGTTGACCGGGGATGGGGAATACCCAATTAAAAAAAGTGGGGATGGGGATGGGGATATGGATACCCTTAATCCCCGACCCTGGACCCGCCCCCGACATATATTAATATATAAAAATAATACAGAACCTATATTTATAGTATAGTTTATAATACATAAAATTTGATCTAACTAACCTAACTCATTAGTAATTACTTAGTTGAAAATATACTTTTTGCCTTTTCTTTTATCTAATTTAAACTCGTGTATATATATATTTTTCTCTTTGGTTGATCTATTTTACCTTAAATATCAATCTGATAATTTTTTTCTACTTGATTTTTCATGTATGTATTTAAATTTGGTAGAAAATTTATTTGTATTTTTTTTGCAATTTATGGGTACTTTTATATTTTATAAAATCTTTAAACTTATGCTGGTAAAATTGAAATACAGAGTTTTTTCTTACGTAAAAGTTTGCATGTTAAAAAAGAAAAAGAAATCTCCATTTCCCCGTTAGGGATCCCCAGTCCCTGTTGGAGGTGGGGATGGGGGTTTATTTATATTCTTCGATGGGGATGGGGATGGGGATGGGGAATGGAATGAGGATTCAGGGATGGAGATGGGGATTTGGGTCCCCTGTGTTCCCCGCTCCCGTTGCCATCTCTAAATAACATCAATGGCAATTATATTATTGTCCTTTTTTAACTAAAACAAATTTACAACTAATAGCAATGTACTTTGAAAGTACATTGCTGTAATTTGTGAAACTTCATGTAACGACCCAATTTACACGTCCAAAAATTTCGTTTTAAAACATTATTTTAGAAGACTTTAATAATTAAAACATTGTTTGATCAAACCATGATACAACGTAAACCGTGTCTAAAAGTCAAATCATATAACCAATCAAAATATCAGAGTATAAATCCCAGAGAATCTCGTAAATGCAGAAACCAGAGAGTGTATGTGTGACATGCTGCTACTGCGCCGACTCCTTTCCCCTAGCTGAGGAGGTACCTGAAACCAAAACTGAAAACCGTTAGCACAAAGCTTAGTGAGTTCCCCCATCGTACCACATACCAAATAATCTCATAACATACATATATTGTCAGGCATATCTGGGTGCCCGACCTTCCCCTTCGGCCCTCTCGACCGGACATTGCCTAGCATATCTGGGTGCTGGCCTCCCCTTCGGTCCTTTCGACCGGATACTGCCTAGCATATCTGGGTGCTGGCCTCCCCTTCGGCCCTACCGACCGGATACTTCGGGGACTATCTCCCCCTACAGTCACTAGCACATATCATCATATCATACTAGCACATAACATAACGCAGGCAATACCTAGATGAATATCACAGAGACAAACATCTACAAATAACTCCTACTGGTGGGCCGGCATTGTGGCCGCAGACCCACCACCACTGGAAGGTAACTCACCTCGAAGTAGCTGCTGATCTGATCGGGAACTAACTGCCTAATGCTACTGCTGTTGCTCCGGAAATCCTCCGGCTGCAATTCCCACAACATACTCAGTCAAATACTGCTAACTGTCCTTTGGGTAAAATGACCATTTTACCCCTGATCATGACCTAAGTCAATAATCAGAGTCAACTTTCAGTTGACCCGACTCGCCGAGTTGGCTTTCCAACTCGTCGAGTCCCTACCCAAACGATTGCCTGAATCCCGATCCTACTCGTCGAGTTAGGCGACGACTCGACGAGTTCACCTTCTAAACCGATATTCAAGTCCTTCATCCTACTCGCCGAGTTGTATGAACAACTCGTCGAGTTCATCTTCATCCGACGAACACTTATGCTAAGACTCGCCGAGTTGTATGAACAACTCGCCGAGTCCATCTTCATCCAAAGAACACTTATGCTGCGACTCGCCGAGTTGTATGAACAACTCGCCGAGTCTGTTCTTGGTCTAAGGAGATTGTCTTGAACTCGCCGAGTCAGGGCATTGACTCGCCGAGTACCTCCATGGATGAGTTCAGCTTCCGACTGACTGAGTCACACCCCGTGACTCACTGCCCACTCGACACTACGAAAAGGGGACAAACTCGGAGACTCGCGAACAGACTCGCCGAGTCGTTGCCATGCACCCACTAATTACACAGATTTGCTCGATTCTAGTCCATGCCATTCACAGATCTGGACTTCTAGGACACGAATCACACGTAAAGTTTCCAACTTTACATGTGGATATTCACCAATATGGATTTTAGGGCTCAAAATGCCTCAAAAGGGTAGATCTAGGGTGAACAAGCAACATGGGGCCATAAAGCTAACAGATCTGAGCTCCTGGAGCTCAATCTTGCCTAGATCCAGAGGCCAAACATCTTATTACGACATATAATGCACATACAAGCTTGGGGACTTGTCCAAGAAAGACCTAAATGAAGTACTAAGCATAGAATCATGGGGAAAACGGGTTATACCTCAAAGGAACTACTGGAAGAACACAATAATGCCTGGATGGCTTCCCTTCTTCTTGATCTACTTCCTTCCTCCTTCAAAACTTTCAAAAGTACACAACAAAGCTTCAATTCCTCAAAGAACAAGCATAAACGAGGGTTGGGAGCTCTAGAGAGAGAATGGGGCTGGCCTGGGGCGGAGGTGTTGCTTAAATAGGGTGCAAACCCCTGAAACTTAGGGTTTCATCCAACAGCTGTGACTCGCCGAGTCCAGGATATGGACTCGTCGAGTCACCAACTTAAACGTGTCCCGGGTCCCGCATCCACTCGGCTAGTCGGAGCTATGACTCGCCGAGTCCAAGGCTAAAAGAAAGGAAATACTCAAATAACATTTACGTACCAAGAACCGGGTGCTACAAATCTCCCCCACTTATTTTAGACTTCGTCCTCGAAGTCTGCTGCTCGATCCTGAAACAGCTCGGGATAATGCTCCATCATCTCGTCCACCGGCTCCCAAGTCCATTCCGAACCCTTGCGGTGCTGCCATTGCACCTTCACTAGCTCCACCCTCTTGTTCCTCAAATCCTTCGACTTCCTGTCGAGGATTGCGACTGGACGCTCAATGTAATTCAGGCTATCATCAACCTGAATGTCCTCTAACGGCACAACCGCTGAATCGTCCACTAGGCACTTTCGCAGCTGAGAAACATGGAAAGTGTTGTGGATCTGGCTGAGCTCGGCTGGCAGATCCAACCTATACACTACCTTGCCCACCCGGGCTACGACCCTGAACGGTCCGATGAATCGCGGGCCCAACTTGCCCCGCTTCCTGAATCGAATGACGCCTTTCCAAGGCGACACCTTCAGGAGAACCATATCCCCGACTTGGAACTCCAAGTCAGATCGACGCTTATCGGCATAACTTTTCTGCCGACTCTGAGCAGTCTGAAGCCTGCTCCGGACCTGCTGGATCCTATCGGTCGTCTTGAGCACCACTTCGGTGCTCCCCATGACCCTCTGGACAACTTCACCCCAGCATATCGGGGTCCTGCACCTCCGTCCACACAACATCTCAAAGGGAGGGCGGTCGATACTCGCGTGATAGCTGTTGTTGTAGGAGAACTCGGCCAAGGGAAGATAGGTATCCCAGCTACCACCGAAGTCTAGCACGCACGCCCGCAACATATCCTCCAAAGTCTGGATGGTCCGCTCGCTCTGACCATCTGTCTGCGGGTGAAAGGCAGTGCTAAAATGCAGACGAGTGCCCAACTCGTCATGGAATCTCTTCCAAAATCTGGAAGTAAAACGCACATCCCTGTCCGAGATCACCGATACTGGCACCCCATGCCATGCCACAATCTCCCTAATATAGATGTCGGCCAATTTCTCGGCCGATATGCTCTCCTGAATCGGGATAAAGTGAGCACTCTTGGTCAATCGATCCACAATGACCCAAATCGAATCCACTCCATGCGCGGTCCTGGGAAGTTTCGTGATAAAGTCCATCGTGATATCCTCCTATTTCCACAGTGGGATGTCCAACGGCTGCATCTTGCCATGCGGCCTCTGATGTTCGGCCTTGACCTTCCTGCAGGTCAAGCAGCGCTCAACGTACCATGCCACATCCCGCTTCATGCAGGGCCACCAATAATCTAGACGAAGATCCCTATACATCTTCGTCGCCCCGGGATGAATGGAGAATCGGGACTTGTGCGCCTCCTCCATCAAAATCTGGCGCACGCCTCCGTGATACGGCACCCACACCCTACGGTGCAGTGTCAAAAGTCCTCGGCTATCATAATCAAAGGAGGAAACCTGACCCACCACACGCTCGCTCTTTCGATGCTCCTCCTTGATAGCCTCCTGTTGAGCCTCCCGAATCTGCTCCAACAGGGGAGTCACCACGGTCATCCTCATGCAAACGTCCCTGATCGGCGCCGCCTTGCGGCTAAGCGCATCGGCCACCACATTGGCCTTCCCCGGGTGATAAAGGATCTCACAATCATAATCCTTCACCACGTCCAACCATCGACGCTGCCTCATGTTCAGATTCGGCTGATCCATGAGGTACCTCAAACTCTTGTGGTCCGTGTAGATGGTACATCGAACCCCGTAGAGGTAATGCCGCCAAATCTTGAGGGCAAAGACCACCGCCCCCAACTCCAAATCATGCGTCAGGTAGTTTGCCTCGTGAGGCTTGAGCTGCCTCGAAGCGTAGGCAATGACATGCCCCCTCTGCATCAGCACCGCGCCCAACCCAGAAATGGACGCATCACAATAAACCACAAAATCCTCTACGCCCTCTGGCAGGGCTAAGATCGGCGCCTTGCATAGTCTCTGTCTCAGCGTCTCAAATGCAACCTGCTGCTCGGGTCCCCACCGAAAGGCCACGACTTTCTTCGTCAGCCGCGTCAGGGGTACGACTATCTTGGAGAAATCCTGGATAAATCTCCGATAGTAGCCTGCCAATCCCAGGAAACTCCGAATCTCAGATGGAGACTTCGGAACCTCCCATCTCATCACGGCCTCGACCTTGGCCGGATCGACCAGAATCCTGTTCTGATTGACGAGGTGTCCAAGAAATTGCACCTCGCGCAACCAAAACTCACACCTGGAGAACTTGGCATACAAGCTCTCTCTCCTTAGGGCCTCCAACACCTCTCTCAGATGCTCCTCATGTTCCTCCCGAGTCTTGGAATAAACCAAGATATCATCGATAAAGACTATCACAGACCGATCCAGCATCGGTCTGCATACGCGGTTCATGAGGTCCATGAACGCGGCAGGAGCATTGGTGAGCCCAAACGGCATCACCACGAACTCATAATGGCCATAGCGCGTCCGAAACGCGGTCTTCTGCATATCCTCCTCCCTGACCCTCATCTGATGATAACCCGAACGCAAATCAATCTTGGAGAACCAAGATGCTCCCTGAAGCTGGTCAAAGAGGTCATCAATCCTCGGAAGCGGGTAACGGTTCTTCACCGTTACCTTGTTCAGCTCCCGGTAATCTATACACATCCGATGCGACCCGTCCTTCTTCTTCACAAACAGAATCGGGGCTCCCCAGGGCGAACTGCTTGGACGAATAAATCCCTTGTCTAGCAGCTCCTGCAGCTGCGTAGACAACTCCTGCATATCGGGAGGAGCCAACCGATACGGTGCCTTGGCTATCGGAGCCGCACCAGGAACAAAGTCAATCCTGAACTCCACCTGTCGCTCCGGAGGTATCCCAGGAAGCTCCTTTGGGAAAACATCTGCAAAGTCTCGGACCACCGGAACCTCGCTCACTGTCGCCTGACCCGCCTCCCGGGTATCCATCACATACGCGACATATCCTGCGCATCCCTGCTGAAGGTAGCGCCTAGCCCTCGCTGCTGAACATACAGCGGGTCCATACTGAGGCCTCTCACCATGAATCACTAACTCTCCCCCGCTTGGGGTCCTGACCCGCACTAGCTGCTGCGCGCAATCTATCACCGCCCCATTAGGGCTCAGCCAATCCATGCCTATAATCACCTTGTTCCCACGCAACGGAATGGGAACCAAATCTACCAAATAGCGCTCCTCGAACAAACGCAGCACGCAATCTCGAAATACCATCGATGCTCGCACCAATCGATCATCAGCAATCTCCACCTCCAAAGAGCAATCTAACTCGCCTGATGACTCATGAAACTTCTTGCTAAGCGCAAGGGAAACGAATGATCGGGATGCACCCGAATCAAATAACACCTGAATTGGGAGGCCGTTCACATGGAACGATCCTAATGCATACATATACATACAGAACGCATATCAATAACATAACATCATAAAAATAAGATAAAGGGAAAGAATCATACCCGTCACCACATCGGGTGCGGCGCGTGCCTCTTCGGCAGTCAGCTGAAATGCTCGGCTCCTCACCACTGGAGCCTCTGCCTTGCCCTGTCGGTCATCCGTGATCCGCAGGGTCGCTGGAGCTGGTGCCTTCACCGGCGCTGAGACTGTCAACTGGGGGCAATTGGCCTTCTTGTGGCCCCTCTGGTTGCAGTGGAAACACAATAACTCTGATGTCTGAATGACTGCTGCCGGAGCAGTGCAATCCCTGCTGATGTGCCCAGTCTTGCCGCACTTGTAGCAGCCTGATGATCCTATCTTACACGCCCCCTCGTGCGCCTTGCCGCATTTCCTGCAGCGTCCCCGTCCTTGTTGGCCTTTCGGCCCCACATCAAATCCCTTGGGCTTCTTCCCCGAAGCCCCTCCTGACTGACCTTCTTCTGCCTTCCGTTTCCGGATGTGCTCCAAATCTATCTCCCTTTCCCTCGCCCTGGCAATCATGGAGTCCAGGGTAGGGCAAGCCGAAAAGCTAACATGCTCCCGGATGTCAGCTCCTAGCATATCATGATAACGAGTCCTCCTCATGTCCTCGTCACCAGCATACTGGGGCACCAACAAAGCCTTTTCCCGGAACTTGGCGGTGATCTCCGCCACAGTCTCCGTCGTCTGCCTCATGTCTAGAAACTCCCTGGCCAGCTGCTGAAGCTCGACAACCGGCGCAAACTCTGCCCTGAACCTGGTCACAAAGTCCGACCAGGTCATAGCCTCGATAGCTGAGGCTCCCAACGAGTCACCCACTGACTCCCACCAATCCCGAGCTCGGTCCCGTAAACACCCTGCTGCGTACCTCACCTTCGACCCCCCCGGGGCAGAAGCTAGTTAACTGGGTAGACTCGATGTCTGCAATCCATCGCCTGGCAGCAATGGGGTCTTTCACCCCATGGAAATCCGGCGCACCACTGCCCCTGAAGTCCTTGAAGGACAGTGTGCGAGATCCTGACTGGCTAGATGCCATGTCACTCCGGAATGCCCAAAGGCGATCCTCCATCAACTCCATGATCCCTTCCTTGATCGACCCAAAGAGGATGGGGGTCGACTCAAGGATGCCTCTGGTGATCTCTGACGCGATGAACTCGCGTAGTCCCTCATCAACCGGCTCGGAACCTGATCCCGAACCTGACCCCTCTCCTGAACCGCCATCTACCGGCCTCGATCGAAGTACCACCATTCTGCAGTACATCACAACAATCATTAGTGATACTGATACTTCCTGAGGGATCACAACTACCTACAAGTTCCCTGGTCTTATCTTGCCCTTCCTTGGTTCGGGTACGGATCCTCTGCTTTCAGTAGTACGAGCCCATACTACCTTCCACATCTATCCGTACCTTCTTCAAGGAATGCCTCGATTCCACCAGATCCCTTTCACTACTGCTGATCACTGCTATACTCATCCTAGGCTTGCCCTAGGGAAATCTCTAATTCCACTCTAACCAGTCCTCAGCTGCTGCAGGCCTCCTTGTAATGCCAATTAGCCATTACCCGAATACCATCACATGTGACGAGGCTCAGATAATCCTTCGAGTACCCGACTCGTCCCTACAACGGTTGGACTCAAACAAGAGCTGCGCAGTAGGATCAAATCCGACACTCTAAGATTATTCAACCCTGATCACATGTGACGTGACGCATTCGCCTAATGGCTAACACCCATTATTCAGAGTCCCACGTAGCACGGAGCAAGCAACATTCAGATAAGGGTAATGATCTCAATTAACTCTATCTACTTTCAGGAACTGAGCTAGCATTTAGTGCTAAGCTCATACTACCAGGCATAACCTAATCAGGCTATCCTACTTACTGTCTACTCAGTATCTAGCATGCAATTTTCATACAACTGAAACACATAGAGTAGGCACATAAGGCATCACTCCTAGATCCTTAGTCCTATTCTAGCATGCTGTTCTACAAAAGTTGATAAACATAACATAAACTTGTATGGGTACTTTGGGGAATACTTACTTGAGCTCGGCTGGTCGCGCACATCACACACTTCGTTCTTTCTCAAACTCTTTTCTCAATTTTAGAAAACATTTTATTTTAGAAAATCATTTAATCCCTCGATTTGAGTTCAGACACTCCCGAAGGTGTGTCCGAATCCCTCAAACCAGGGCTCTGATACCAACTTGTAACGACCCAATTTTCACGTCCAAAAATTTCGTTTTAAAACATTACTTTAGAAGACTTTAATAATTAAAACATTGTTTGATCAAACCATGATACAACGTAAACCGTGTCTAAAAGTCAAATCATACAACCAATCAAAATATCAGAGTATAAATCCCAGAGAATCTCGTAAATGCGGAAACCAGAGAGTGTATGTGTGACATGCTGCTACCGCGCCGACTCCTTTCCCCTAGCTGAGGAGGTACCTGAAACCAAAACTGAAAACCGTAAGCACAAAGCTTAGTGAGTTCCCCCATCGTACCACATACCAAATAATCTCATAACATACATATATTGTCAGGCATATCTGGGTGCCCGACCTTCCCCTTCGGCCCTCTCGACCGGACATTGCCTAGCATATCCGGGTGCTGGCCTCCCCTTCAGTCCTTTCGACCGGATACTGCCTAGCATATCTGGGTGCTGGCCTCCCCTTCGGCCCTACCGACCGGATACTTCGGGGACTATCTCCCCCCTACAGTCACTAGCACATATCATCATATCATACTAGCACATAACATAACGCAGGCAATACCTAGATGAATATCACAGAGACAAACATCTACAAATAACTCCTACTGGTGGGCCGGCATTGTGGCCACAAACCCACCACTACTGGAAGGTAACTCACCTCGAAGTAGCTGCTGATCTGATCGGGAACTGACTGCCTACTGCTGCTGCTGCTGCTCCGGAAATCCTCCGGCTGCAATTCCTACAACATACTCAGTCAAATACTGCTAACTGTCCTTTGGGTAAAATGACCATTTTACCCCTGATCATGACCTAAGTCAATAATCAGAGTCAACTTTCAGTTGACCCGACTCGCCGAGTTGGCTTTCCAACTCGCCGAGTCCCTACCCAAACGATTGCCTGAATCCCGATCCTACTCGTCGAGTTAGGCGACTACTCGACGAGTTCACCTTCTAAACCGATATTCAAGTCCTTCATCCTACTCGCCGAGTTGTATGAACAACTCGTCGAGTTCATCTTCATCCGACGAACACTTATGCTAAGACTCGCCGAGTTGTATGAACAACTCGCCGAGTCCATCTTCATCCGAAGAACACTTATGCTGCGACTCGCCGAGTTGTATGAACAACTCGCCGAGTCTGTTCTTGGTCTAAGGAGATTGTCTTGAACTCGCCGTACCTCCATGGATGAGTTCAGCTTCCGACTGACTGAGTCACACCCCGTGACTCACTGCCCACTCGACGCTATGAAAAGGGGACAAACTCGGAGACTCGCGAACAGACTCGCCGAGTCGTTGCCATGCACCCACTAATTACACAGATTTGCTCGATTCTAGTCCATGCCATTCACAGATCTAGACTTCTAGGACACGAATCACACGTAAAGTTTCCAACTTTACATGTGGATATTCACCAATATGGATTTTAGGGCTCAAAATGCCTCAAAAGGGTAGATCTAGGGTGAACAAGCAACATGGGGCCATAAAGCTAACAGATCTGAGCTCCTGGAGCTCAATCTTGCCTAGATCCAGAGGCCAAACATCTTATTTCGACATATAATGCACATACAAGCTAAAGACCTAAATGAAGTACTAAGCATAGAATCATGGGGAAAACGGGTTATACCTCAAAGGAACTGCTGGAAGAACACAATAATGCCTGGATGGCTTCCCTTCTTCTGGATCTACTTCCTTCCTCCTTCAAAACTTTCAAAAGTACACAACAAAGCTTCAATTCCTCAAAGAACAAGCATAAACGAGGGTTGGGAGCTCTGGGGAGAGAATGGGGGCTGGCCTGGGGCGGAGGTGTTGCTTAAATAGGGTGCAAACCCCTGAAACTTAGGGTTTCATCCAACAGTTGTGGCTCGCCGAGTCGCCAACTTCAACGTGTCCCGGGTCCCGCATCCACTCGGCGAGTCGGACCTATGACTTGCCGAGTCCAAGGCTAAAAGAAAGGAAATACTCAAATAACATTTACGTGCCAGGAACCGGGTGCTACACTTCACATTATTTCATGTTTTCTTACAATCAAAGTTACACTATTTTTTTGTTGATATTTTATTTTATTTTACTGTCTATATAATGATTATAAAAATAACAATCGTGGTTTCCACGGGTTATAACCTAGTTATTAAATAAAGGAGTAGCTTTAACTGTTTTCACTCAATATAGGCTTTTCTAATGCATCAACATGGGTAAAAAAAGAAGAGAAATTGATGGTAAAAAAAGTGAATAATTAAAAAAATGATTCTGCACCAGGTTGGAAATCTAGAAAAACTATAAGACTACAAATAGGAGCAACATGGATTCGAACGATGATCGTTTTTAAAGGTAAATAAAAAAAGGCATTTCACTTTGCCGATGCACCAGAAAGAATTTTTCAAATAATTTTCATAAATCTGATATATATTTATATGTTAAATAAACAAATTGGCTAAATTCTGGGACCTCGTTTTTTCGGGGCCCTGTGCGGTCGCACACTCGGCATTCCCTCAGGGCCGGGACTGCATGGAGCTTTCTTAACATCGACTCGTGGGAATAGTTGGTTATCGACTGATTGAGGTGAGTTTGCTCATTGTACCCGTGGGTCGAAGACACCGATGCCGACCTATTAGGATTTGTTATGCTAGTTGTCTTTGTGACTCTTGCATGGTATGTTGGGATAGGCCTATTGTATAACGGGCTAAGCCCATTTGTATCTTGGGTTGGGCCCCTGGATCCAGAAGGGCTAGGCCCAATGTATGTTATGTAGGATGGTAGTTGTCTCTATGACTCTTGCATGGTATGTCGAGTTGGGCCCATTGTATGAGGTCTAGGTCCGTTATGGTGGGTTGGGCCTAATGTGAGGGATAGGCCCAATGATATGTATGGTGTGTGGTATTTTGTGGAACTCACTAAGCTTTGTGTTTACAATTTTATGATTATGGTTTCAAGTACTTCCGGTTTGAAGGGGAAGAGTCCGACTTGATCACGACACATCCACCCATGTTTCCGCAACTATATGATTTTAGGATTGTACTCTGATAACTGTTTTTATTCTGAATTACTTTTGAATGATTGGAAAAATGATAATTGGTGTTTCTGGTTGAATTATAAATGAAATTTTTACCTTACAATTTTTAAGATGTTACATATCTTTTAGATTTGTATATAAACATTTATATGTATATGTGTTATCTTTGTAGCATAGTATACATGGATGATCTACACAATTAACTTTTAAAGCGGTGGCGGGGACAATCTGTGGTGGGAAGTTTGTTTCCTTTACTTTACTATTTGGCATGTTGCCCTTCTTGCGGTGTTTCAATTTTAACTTGTTTGTTTGGCATTTCTTTTGTTTGTCACGCCGGTACCCTTATAACACGGATGGTGCCAATGTTGTTACGAAAAAATCCAGGTTCATGTTTATCTTTATCACCTAAAGGTCTCAGTCTAATAAGCATCAGGGAATCCGCTCTGCATAAGATAAACAAGTGTTACGTCAGACAACCATACCGAGGGTTGGACCCCAGTATAGCTCTCCGATGCGTAAGTTAGATTGCAATTTTTAGTGTTGCCTTAATGTTATATACGATTTTTCTTGCCTTACCTTGTTCCCCTCAAGGATATTGTATCTCTAGGCTATTTATAGGTTGCTTGTTGTTAGAAAGGTTTATAGTTCTGCCCGATCCTTCATCTATTATCCGGTCTGTAAGCAACCACGTCTCTTGTCCTTTTCTTATTATTTTATTGTTTTGTACCATTCATTTTGCATGTTTCCTAGCATATGGTTCCGATACTTGTGTACGGTGTATTCGAATTTAGATTCGTTCGTGACAGGCCGTGATGTTTTTATCGCCGAATTGGTAGGTATCGGGCCGGTTGTGGATTTTCTTGGACTACCAGTCTGGTATACCATTAAGCAACATATAAAATACTATAACAAACACTTTATTTTTCTAAGGCAACTTTATATAACCAAAATGCATGAAAACTTAGTTGTATAAAAATAACAATTATAAAAAACAAGTTGTCATCGAAAATCTATTTGGTGATTTCTTTGCCAAAAAAATACCAAACATATTTTCCAAAACCAAAGGTTATCAAACACTTAAATAAATCATTCTAAACATATATAAGAAGCTCTGATACTACAGATGAGTTTTTATTACTAAAAATCGATATTTTTTATAAAACAATTTTAAGAATGGCAAACACAAGACTTTAAAAATAACTAGTTTATTTTTAGATCATTTTAACAAAACCACCAAGAGGATCCAAATACATGAACTGGAAAGATAATCACAACCATAGAAAGTTAGAAAGATAATCTTTGAAGCCTTTGATCCTACTTGGATTAGGGAGTTGATGAAGATAGCAAAAACTCAAGAATAAAGTTTCTCTACAATGTGTCGACCATTAAGAGTAAGGCACTTGGAATGCTAGTTCCGATCTTATATCAAGTACTTCTTAAGGCTTTAAGTGTTTATCACAAGTAAGCAGTAAAGGAGAATCACTTCTAAACATTATTTCTTTACTTCACTTCAAAAGACAATAAAAATAGAGGGACAAAGGATGGATTCATCCATCATAAAAAAGAGAGCAAACAACTCACCAAAAATGCAAGCCCACACACTTCTTTTATAGTCCTATCTAAGTAAAACCTTTACCTTATATTAATATAAAGTAATAACTAGTCTTAGAAACATGGAGAGCAAAGGAAGGGGGTTGACAAGCAACCTCCCATGCTTAAATATAAAATTCGACCACATGGTCTTAATAAGAGGACAAAAAGTTAGGTTAGTTTCTTTAACTAAAAAGCTAACTAACTAGTAAGTCCATAGTTTACCAAAATGTTCAAAACATTGTACATGACTTAATAAATCATACTATATGATATAATAATTAGTTTTTTTCTCTTTGGTTATTTTTTTCACAAAACAATAATTATTCCCTAATTAAATACAAAGTTGATTTTATTTAGACAAAATTGCAGAAATGGTCCCTGTGGTATGCAAAATTTGGGGTTTTAGTCCAAACCCTGAGTTTTTTGGATTCATGGTCCTTTTTGAGTGGTTTGTATATGGAGTTGGTCCCCGAACTTAACTTCCGTTAACTTGATGTTGTTAACCCCCTCATGTTCCTCTCACATGAGGATATGTTTGTCTTTTTACTTCTAAGGGATCATTTTTGCATTGATATAACAAAGTAAACTTTAGATTTTACCCACCGGCTGCCCTCCACCTCTTCTTCACCATTTTACCGTTGACCACAACCCCAAATGTACCCACCAGCTAATCTTTCTTCCTCTACATTGTACCTCCCTTCTCTCTCTCGTTGTACATCTCCGGCGAGGAAAGAATCCGGGGAACCAAGGTTGTTGCCCCTATTTTAGTTTCTCTCTTTCCTCCCTCATTCTTCCCTGTCGATCAACAACTCAAAACATCCCCACGTTTGCAGTGGTCCTCGATTTTGGCTTCGATGAATGAGAGGAAGAAGAACCAGTAAACTAGCTGCCTCCGCCTTTCTCCCCTTGTGACTGATTAACTACTGCAGAACCACACTCCACCATCGGAGCTTCCTGATCGCAGCCTTCCATTCGTGATTTCAGCTTCTCCGAACTGACGAAGATGGAGACCTGTTCAAATAAGAAATCCTCCAATGCTTCAAATCAAACACGAACGAGAATTTTCGTGATAATATAGAACCCCTGAAAACGAGATTTTTAGTGATAAAACAGTTTGAAGATGAGGTTTTTTTTTGCATATTGAAATCTTGATTTTATCAGCATGCTTGTCTAATTGATGGAACTCATCACAAGTATACCATGCTTCATCGATGGGGAACACACACACACCACCTGTTCGACCAAATGCCTCATTGCCTCTTCTTGACTTTCATTTTGCATTTTTGATTTACATTACTACTCTAATGGAGTTTCAATGTTTTCTGGATTTGATTTGTGTTTCTTGTGTTTCTCATTTGTTTGTGATAAGAAACTTGGACAAGAGCAACTTTTTCTTTGTGCATCCCCAACAACAATAAGAAAGTTGAACGCATATGTGTTTTTTGATTTGAAATTAGTTAATTTTATTTTGAGGGCGAGTGCTTTTAGTAATCATGTGGACGATGTGTGTGTGGTTTTACTGTGTATTTTTCGTTGCAGGTTATAGAGATGAAGGTGGGTCGAGATCGAGAGGGAGAGAGAGATCTTTATTTTTTTAATCATTAAAATAAATAAATAGGTATTAATTCTTTTTTAAAAAAAGTGGGATATATTTTTTTTCAATGCAAAAATGGTACCTTAGAAGTAAAAAGATAAATATATCCTCATGCGAGAGGCACATGAGAGGGTTAACAGCATCAAGTTAACGAAAGTTAAGTCCGGGGACCAATTCCACATACAAACCACTCTAAAAGGACCATGAATCCAAAAAACTCGGGGTTTGGACTAAAACCCCAAAATTTTGCATACCACAGGGACCATTTTTGCAATTTTGTCTTTTATTTATTAATAATCATATTAATAATAAATATTCAAATGTGTTAACTTGATAAAGATGTGACCCTATAGGATCATATGTTATTAGCAATATCATTCAATAATGATTCTTGAGCATATAGATCTAACCGAAGATTAATGAGGATCATGTCGATAGTTTTCATTATAGATCAACACAGAAGTGTGAATGTCTAATGAAAAAAAAACAATTTATTAATATATCCTATAAGAAGCAAACCCAAATTGAGGAGAGTAACTATAAATTTTAGTTAGGTGCTTCAATTTGGTGCTGTAAATTTTTATTGAAAAATGGTTTATTGTTCTATGGTCATGATGAATCGAGTGGATGGAACTTGATGGTGAACTTGAGATATATTATCACTCTTTGCATAAAGATGATCGGTTCACTAGTTTGAAGGGAATTTCCAACCTTTCTCATACGATGATAGAAACGGAGAAACATCGTTCTTATCCTAAGGTTCATATGTTCACTAGTTACACCAATGGTACTTATGGTTTGTTTTGACTTAATGATGACATTTATCAAAAAAACCTATACGAATGGCCCATATAATTTCATTTTATTGTATGGTTAGTCAATCAAATGTTAAATATAACTATTTAGACTGTATTGTCAATTTCATGCATTATCAGTAATTCTTATTCATTTTTGTGCTCGTGCATCGTTTTTCACTAATTTTCATTCTTATAGTATACGATTCAATAAACTGAAAGGTCTAGTATGCTCAAGAGTCATATTATAGTGATATTGCTAAATAACATATGATTTTAATGGTTCACACTAACAATAACTTGATACAATTGATTATTTATTAGAAATTGATTTTAATAAATATTCAATAAAACTCTTATCATTAAATGGAAATTATTTATTTCATGGAAATAATAATTTTCATTAGCATGTAACATAATATATCATATGGTATGAGTTATTAAGTCATGTACAATATTTTGGAATAGTTAAGCTTTTTGTCTTTTAGGAAAAGACAAAGTTTGTATCTTATAAACTTTGAGTTTATAAAATATAAACAAACTCTTCTTTTTATGTGCGATTTCCGAAAAATTGATTAAAGATAAAGAGTATGTGCTTTCAATTTGTTTATTCAAAGGAAATCATGCTTTAGAAGCATGCATGAACACTATTATGACATGGAGACAAGTTTGTCTAAAGTTGAAGGAAACTAATGTTTAATAACTTCATTTTATGCATATAAATAAGAGGGCTCTCACTTGGCTAGTTGCTTATTCTCTTCCTTTGAAGCTTGAGGTCGAAAGTTCCTCTTCCTCTCTCATTCTCTCTATTTTTGCTTTGAAGACTTGGATATTACTTGCTTCTATATGCCATCTTTAAGTTCATATTGGTTATGAACTTCAAGCTTAAGGGTTTAAGAGTTTATGAACTAGCATCTACATCAAATTGAGTCATTATTGGTGTCTCAAAGGTTACACATTCTTCATCAACTTCCAAGCCTCCCAAGAGGACCCAAAGAACTACAAAGGTTGTTATTTCTTTACCCTTCCTTTGGTTGGTGTTTAATCTTTCTATAACTTGCAAGAAGATCATTGGTGGGTATAAAATGTTTATGTTATTTCAAAAATTAAAGTCTCCTGTTGCCATATTTTTTGTCACGCCCCTGAACCGAAGAAACGAAGGAAACGTCCAGGGGGTGGGTGACTTCATCTTGTAATACCATCACAATGTATATAATTGAATCATGACAACATCATCATCATACATACAATAATACAACCGTCAATGTATACATTAGTGTTTTGGATTATAAATTACATTCCCAAAATATAAGTGTACGATGATAGCAAAAATAAATCAAAATCCATGAGTTCTTAAAGGCCAACCTGCTTAACGATTTCCTGAGAATACAAGTTATTTTGAAAATGGTCAACATATATAATGTTGGTGAGTCATAAGCATATTTGTATGAAAAGTTTGAATCATTTTGTGAACACCAGAAAATCCGATATTTTCTGTAAAAAAAATATATTGTTTGAACGCTTTGTATCAAATCTTGTATTAAAGCATGTGAGTTTCTGTTTTGAAAATGTATAAAGAGTGTATTCCAGAATTTCCATGTTTTCTGTTGTAAGTAGAAAGTAATGCATATTTGTAAGTTTTCCCAGAAAATTCGATATTTTCTGCATGTAAAAGTATTGTGGTCTTAAAACCCAAAGACCATAGAATGGTGTTTGTATAGTATCGCAACTGTATAATTGTTTATGTATTCCGTAAATTTTACAGTGGAGTTAATTTCTATGTGAGTCGTTATAACCATGTTTGATATGAAGGAATTGTCTGTCATGAAGTTTTTCAGGCGTCGACTTGTTTAAGGTAAGACATTTGTCACCCTAGACTGGCCTAGTCTAGTTGTAGCGAACAACTCAGGTGCGGGGCGGTCAACCCCGTATAGATCTATACACAAACTCTCGCTCTCTCTCCAGGAGACTCTATTTATAACTACAGGACTAAAGGTTGTACACTAGGTAGGTACGAATGAAAGAACGTGTCTCACAAGAACCTTAACTATATTTACGCGAATATTGTATCACACTATGCAACATAGTAAATAATGTTTTCGTGTATATTTTAAGTTTACAAAGCTTAATACGCATGTAAATGGACCACAAAGGTCCAATAAACATATAATGTATATTCCAGGCACAATAAGCATGTAAATAGACTACTAAGGTCCAATAAACATGTAGGTATATTCTAGGCCCAATAAGCATGTAACTGGACCACTAAGGCCCAATAAACATGTAAAGTATATTCTAGGCCCATTAAAAGTGAAAATGACGTATTTAGTCCGTTTGTTATTACATTGTTTGTTTTAGCTCAATTGTTTACCAAAATGATATAAAAGGCCCACTTTTTGTAATGATGACATTTTTTTGGCCCATGAAGCCGAAAATTTACAATTAAGGCGCATTTTTGGTAAAAATGACACTTTTGGTCTCTTACGATTAAAAGTTTACATTTAAGGGCTTACTTTAAATAAAATAACATTTTTAGCCCACTTTTGTTAGAAATAACATTTTCGGCCCAATTTTGATGAAAATTGACATTTGCGGCCCAAATGTATAGAAATTTAACCTTTTCGGCCCAAGTTTAATAAAATTTACATTTTCAGTCCCTTTTAACCGAAATTTACATTTTTGGCTCAAATTTGTTTAAAATAAAAATTTAACCCACAAAAGTCAAAAGTTTACAAATTTAGCCCATAAAACCATGAAGGCCTGACTTTAAGCTCATATTGTGAAAATTAACACTTTTGGCCCTTTTAAAACCATAAATACCTTTAAGACCCATTTTTATATAAAAATAACTCTTTTGGTCCTTGAAAAACCGTTAATGTCCAAAGGACTTCACCTTTTTGTTTATTTGTCAAAAATGGCCCCTTAACGGTTTTGTTTAGTTTTCTAGTGTTCCACAACATGTTTACTCCTTTCACTTCATAGTAAGTTGTATAATGTAATGGTTTTTGGCTATAAGAACATCCTATGTGCTCATACAAACCCTAATGCTTTGATCTAGGTTTCTCTATTGTACATGCAATTCATCCAAGACTATAAACCCTAATTCTAGCATACAAGTAATCATATTAACATAAGAATGGGTTTAAGTTATTACCTTGATTGTTATGTAGCAATAACAGTCCTAAATCCTCCTTGTATTGACTTTAGAAAGCTTAGAGTCACAAATGTCACTCCTCTAATGGTTCACAAACACCAAGAGCAAGAGGATGAAGAGGAGAAGAGAAGGAGGCTGCCCAAAACGTGTGGAAACCCTAGAAGAAGTCTTGTCCACGTTTTTGGGCATAAGGGTTCTTTAAATAGTGAGGCTATTAGGGTTATCTAACAAGGAAACCCTAATTTGGATGCTTAAGCCCTAAGCAACCCATGAGCTCCCTCCTTAAAGGCCTTTGGACGATTTCTAACGGGTTTCCCCATAAAATTCGTCCACCCCTTTAATATGGAGTCCATTAGCTCAATATTCAACTATCATACAATTGACAGTTCTAGTCCCTTAAGTTCAATTAATGTCTTTTAGTCACAAACTTAATTCTTATTAATTCTTGACTAATATTATTTAAACAATATGATTTCTCCTTTAATATATTATTCTCATAATATATTAATAAATCATATTTAATCATTTCTCTCCATTATTCATCCTATCAAGTTGCTTTGGTGAAGGCAACCCAAAAGGACCATGCACCATCGGGTCAAGTACATACCAAAATAGTTATGGACTTAGACACTAATCCAACAGTCTCCCACTTGGATAAGTCTAACAACTATTCTGCGTATGACTTCAGATCCTGATCTGCAATCGTAGCTTTCCAAAGCCGCTGTCAACTCTGATCTTATCAGATACGCGTGTCCTTAAGATAAGGGATCATATATTCCTCCATTCTAGATATCGTATAGACTGTCTAAATCATTCTCTCTATCTATGTGTTGTTTCCCAAATTCAGATTTATGAAGAATGACAACAGACTACAATTGAACACATCAATTTAGTCCCGGCTTGGCCAAGCACTTAGGTGCCATCACTAAATCATCGAGGGGCCCACAGATATCGCTTTTATCCTACTTTGGATAAAAGGAATATATAAACTTTGACTCAATGCTCGCTTGCACTCACTCACCAAATCACACACCACAATATGTTTTATAACACCAAGTTACTGGTGCGTTTATATATTATCAATGTGCAACCGACTCGCAAGATACAACTCACACATCTCGGTTTCAAGAATATAAGATGTTATCATCTCACCAATCACTCGTGATAAAATCCATGAAGTGATCCAAATGAGCATGGGCTTAATCCAATGCTCAAATCATATTCATAAGCACTCATGAACGTTGCAGCAAACATTTGCTTATGTCTAATTCTCTTTAGACAATCCACACACCAATTCACGACAGTCTTTATTCATATCTACTTCCAACATATGAACGACTGTGGTCCGTTCGAATAATTTGACTGTTCTAAACCAATTAAATTATTCAGGAAGTCAAAACATGCAAAGTGAAACACAAGAATAATACTAATCCCATATGGCCTCAAACCTTTGAGTATAAATAAAACACCTTTTATTTATCACCATATCGATTACTCATTATTTGTTGTTTTGGGTAATCAACTTCTTACTTGAATTACAACACTTGTCCCATGCTCTTAGCATGTACACAATGTTTACCTACGGTTCTTACTTTGTGAAATAGATCAAATGAACACATTTCCAATCATACTCATTTCACAACTCCTAATCCATTTTCATAAGTGAAAGAATATCAAATTCTTGCCACTTATGGAATATATTAGATTATAACATTTTATGTATTGGTCCTTTTGTAATGTCACTGCACTAAAGTCATAATGACTATTGCCAATGAAATTACAAAGTCCTCTATCGGAGATTGTGACGTCTCTCACTCAAAGTACATTCCTTTGAAAATCATTTTGCATAAAATTTCTAATCTAGACATTGATTCTCAATATCCAATTCCCAATATGGAAACCTTTCCATACTTACCATATAACAACTCATTCTCAATAGAATCTTATCTATTCATAATAATATCGATATGGCCCATCCAATATCATGCTTCCAACTACTCACAAGCGACCAATCCTCGGCGAACTTTGGATTGCCCTTTGATAGTTGTCTAATTATCTTAGTCAAAACCTATTCTTGTCCTTTTCCCTTTAAATGCACTAGACATTTGGAAAATTTTAGAATGGTCAAATATTATAGCATTTGCCATCGATCCTATACCCGAAGTGTATGCGACATGATGCATAATGTCTTACATAAAGATTCAATACTTTATCAAACTTCTGCCATAATATTTTATGTGCTACGTTCTCTCAATTCGAAATATGAGGAGGAATGCCGTAATCATAATCGAATTTTAAGAACGCACTATGTTTCATTGACTAAATTTTTTAACATTCCATAACCTAAGCCTTTAGATTTTAAATGAAGCATAATATTCTCTCCCTTAATTATAGCAAAACAACTATTCAACCCTTACAACTTTGCAAATTATGACTCTTGTTTTCTATAATTAATATTGCTAACTTGCAATACTTGCCTTAATAATCATGTAATCATAACATTTATGCTCCCACTATCACGATGATTATTACAAACATAACACTTATGCTCCCACTAGCTTTGACATGTATTCAGAAACAACTTAACTTTCAGAAAAACAATGCCTATTGAATTTCTTTAAGTTCATATTTCTAATACCCAATGCTTTGATAATCTTTTATCAAGGATTCTTAAACTTATACACCTTTGCCTTAGATAACTCATATGTGTGTCTTAAACAATCCAGACTAATTGCCAAATCTCATAATTCGAATCATGGAAAGGGATACCGTAACCATAATCGAATTCGAGAATACAACTTTCACAATTACTATCTTCTTAAAATCTTTCTTAGTGAAAGCATTTCCTCACAGTCATTTTCATGAAGGAGGTAATCTCATGACACTTAGATTTTAATGGTGTATGTGTTCCTATCCATGTGAATTTGTCAAAACCAAAGTTTACGAAAAATTCAAACTCATATGGACCGAACTTTCTTAATCTTGATTTCTTGCCTTATGGTAACACAACTGCCCACCATGTCTTCCAAGTAGTTAAGCAGCTCACCCTTTCTTATCAATGTACTTTCAATTGATCAAGGTCCTTGCCTTTTATGCATTCAAATGAGAACTCATAGGGCTCACATGCATAATTAACTTAATTGGAACGGCACAGAAACAAGGTAATGTCAACACGATAGCTTGTAAACATCTACTTGTGTGCTAGTGATGATTGATAAGGTTTATTCTTGATTTCTTATTGAAACCTTTCAAGACCATTAAGACTCCCACTGAATCCTTGACATATAAGATTCTCTTGTCAATAAACATTTCTTGACAAACAAATATTCAAGAGTTAGTGTAGACTTTATCAAGATAAAACATTTCATAAAATTGGTCCTAGTTGGTCTTTGTCTTATCCAAGACATCACAACTTTCCAATTTCAAATGTGTGAGAATAGGAAATCCTTTTTCCAAATTCTACATTTGATGAATGTTATAAACCTTCCTATGACTTGTCACTTAATGTCACAATCTTAACTCTAAGACTTGTTTTGGAATGAAGTATGATTGACTTCTTGATTTAACCATTTCTTCAATTCCTGATTCCTCTTCTTATACATACACTTGTACTAAGATTTATTTAGAGGATCAATTGAGATATGGTTCTTAATCATTAAGTCATATCATAAAGCATAAAATGTACTCTCCCTTCTTCTTAGAATAGAGAAACTTTTATCATTCTGCCTACTTGATTCTTCTTATTCATTCTCCTATTGATTTAAACATTTTTCAATCAATTCATAATTACACTTAATCTTATAAGCATAACCATATTTACTAATCCTTTAGTAAATCATGACGAATATCTTTGTTACCCTTGTGGTGGACTTGATCAACACACAACTTTTGTGTACTTGGTCTAATAGTCTTTCACATGACACTTTGTCAACGAATTAGTCTAATTTCCAAATATGAAATTTCTCATTCATCGTGCAACCAAGTTGCATGATTCCAAGTTTCTGTTCAATTGAAACTTGGGCGATGAGAAACTCTCCCTATTTGGTAAATTCTTGACATTTCCACTATTAACATAATTAGGAATCTTATCCATTCGTTGTAGAAAGATGCAAACATCAATTTTGATAATGATTTCATTGCAAGGAAATAAATAAATAAATAAGTCATATCAAAAAATTTATTTTATTCATAAAAGCAGCGGAAAACATTTTTCCTTACAATGCAAAATCAACTGAAAACTATGTAGTCAAAAGAAAAATTCCTAACAACTCTATCATAACTTTCTAAGCTCAAAATCTAATCTTCAAATCCATGCGATCAAGATCCATTTCTTCGTGATTAGATTCATCTTGCTCTTTCATCAAGCTTCCTCTCTTTCACTGATCCTGCAAAACATTCAAATGCAATCTTATCACATCATGTATTAAGAATCAACGAATAGGAACTTAATGGAATTAGATAGTGGATTTTACCTGAAGCATAACCATACTTTTTGACTCTCCCATCTTTTGGACTCTTCAGGCTCTTAGGGCAGACTTGTATCCAATGCCCTTTCCCTTGGTTGCAAACGCAGGTCGATTCTCCTAAAACGTCCTCGGAAGCATGGTTGGTCGACTTTCCCAACCAATATGCTCCATTGCTTTGCCAAATTATTTCTGATTCAGCAGCAATGAGCATGTAAGTTAGGTCAATGAGGTTTGCGTCATGATCCATCATATAATAATTTCTTTTGAACTCATTATATGATTCAGGGAGTGACTGTAGAACCCAGCCTATAGCCAACTCATCAGGGAATGACGCACCCAACATAATCAACCTATCGATGTGTGATTTCATTCCTAGAACGTGGGCACACACGGGTTTACCATCTTCATGTTTCATTTCCAATAGGGCTTTAGTGACATTGAACCTTTCAATTCTTTGATCTTGTGGGTTAGGGAGAATAATTGGAGGAGGAGGAAGAAGTGAAGCATGATCTCTTGTTCCTCGATCGAATCGTGGAATATCATCTTCGTGTGGAATGCTTGTTCCACAGGATTTATGAAGACCATAGTTGTCGAACTTTGACATCTACAAAACGGGAGAAAAATAAATTCAAGTTAGTTGATTGATTGAGTCCTTAATAAATCACCCAAATGAGATATTAAGGTCAGGAACCAACACAATACGCTACAACCTAGAAAAGGGATGTCGTAATCTAGTTGCAGAATATTTGAAGGTAAGTGAATGACGATTCACTAATTTCCACCATGAAAAACAAAAAAGAAATTTAAGTTTTAAATCTATGAAAACTCCTAGATCCTTTGAGATTCATTGAACATTTCAACGGCATGTTTAAATCTCGATATGCCCCTCTAGTTTGTGACTGGGATGCCGAGGATCACAAAGCGGGTGTGAATAACCATGCAAACTTACATGGTGCCCCCACATGTTACAGTCATCTATTCGATGTGCTAGTAAACCACATACACTCCACCGAACTATGAAAAACATTGAGTCACCCTTTGCTACCTTTTCTTAGAACCATTTAATGTGCCGGTAAACCACACACGCTCCACTAACGTCTTCGCAAGGGCACAAAGTGTAATTTCATGGAATTGCATCAATTCACTTTTGCCTAAAGTAACTAAGATTGGGAATTTGTAAAACATTTAGTTACTTTTGTACTTCATTATACTTATAATGGAAAGTTCTGTCCTATCCTACCCGTTCGGCTAACGACCCTCCACTAGTCAAGAGTGCGGTGGGTAAGAGTGGATACCCATTCAATTGCCATTTTATAGGCAATTTCCTTAAACACCCCTTATAGGCTAGCTTCGTGAATGAGGCCTACTAACGGTAAGACTGACTTTTACTCATACATATATATAATGTTAGACTTTTAATGTTATATATAGTATAAGGTGTATTTTACACTTTTAAAATACTAGGTGGTCAAATTTAACAATTATACTTTTAATTCAATTAATTTGTAAACCAAAACTTTTATGGATTTATTAAACCTCTTTTAATTATACACCTTAATTAATTAATAAAACCATAAGGGTGTGATATGAACTTTTCAAAACATCACTAGGGTTTTAGAATTTAACATTCCTAAATTAAACCTTTTAATCAACTTTTAAATCCCAAAACTTGAGGGCAAGTTTTGAAACATTTCAAAACATTAGGGTTTAGAATTTAAATATCCATCAAAATTAAACTTTTAATCAAAATTTAAATTCCAAAACTTGAGGGCAAGTTTTGAAACCTTTTCAAAACATTAGGGTTTCAACTATTTAAATTTCAAAACAAAACTTTTAAGTTCAAATTTAAACTATAAAACCTAAAGGGGAAAATTGAAACTTTTCATACAAGATAATTCAAATCTAAATTACAAATAATCAAACTTTATCTAATAAAACAAGTGATTATCTAAATTTTGACAATTATCTTCTAATTAGGTAAGGATAATCACCAAATATTGATAAAATTCAGATTTTATAACAAAAACATGTTTACGGCAATTATCCAAAGCCAAAACAGGAAGAAAATCGCGAATCTGAGCTGTCAGACCCTTTGACTCGTCGAGTCTGGACCTGGACTCGTCGAGTACAACTGACTCGGCAATTCAAACACTCAGAAGCTCAAAAAATCGATTTTCAATGCTGATTTCGATCAAATATGCATCAATACAATAGAAACCAATCAAGGCTCTGATACCACTGATGGTTTTTGGCTATAAGAACATCCTCTGTGCTCATACAAACCCTAATGCTTGGATCTAGGTTTCTCTATCGTACATGCAATTCATCCAAGACTAGAAAAACCTAATTCTAGCATACAAGTACTCATATTAACATAAGAATGGGTTTAAGTTATTACCTTGATTGTTATGTAGCAATAACAATCCCAAATCCTCCTTGTATTGACTTTAGAAAGCTTAGAGTCATAAATGTCACTCCTCTAATGGTTCACAAACACCAAGAGCAAGAGGATGAAGAGGAGAAGAGAAGGAGGCTGCCCAAAACGTGTGGAAACCCTAGAAGAAGTCTTGTCCACGTTTTTGGGCATAAGGGTTCTTTAAATAGTGAGGCTATTAGGGTTATCTAACAAGGAAACCCTAATTTGGATGCTTAAGCCCTAAGCAACCCATGAGCTCCCTCCTTAAAGGCCTTTGGACGATTTCTAACGGGTTTCCCCATAAAATTCGTCCACCCCTTTAATATGGAGTCCATTAGCTCAATATTCAACTATTATACAATTGACAGTTCTAGTCCCTTAAGTTCAATTAATGTCTTTTAGTCACAAACTTAATTCTTATTAATTCTTGACTAATATTATTTAAACAATATGATTTCTCCTTTAATATATTATTCTCATAATATATTAATAAATCATATTTAATCCTTTCTCTCCATTATTCATCCTATCAAGTTGCTTTGGTGAAGGCAACCCAAAAGGACCATGCACCATCGGGTCAAGTACATACCAAAATAGTTATGGACTTAGACACTAATCCAACATAATGTGTGTTAGTTTACAAACATCACCAATTTTTGGTAGAGTTTTCGAGATTTACGAAGTTTCATCACATAATCACCACATATAACATAGAAAACACACATAAACATACATAAACTCATAGATCTAACACAAAGCAACTTCTATCCTCCCCCAAAACATAGTAAAAACCGAAAATAGGGGGTATGAACTCACTTTGGGATGATGGGTCAATTTTGGTGAAGTGAAGAAGATGTTTTCGACCTAGCTTACTTCTTGGACGAGATCTTAGAATTTTAGGAGGTTCTAAGGGCATGAATCACGATGTGGAGTGTTAATAAGTGAAAGATGTGTCTTATGATGAAGTTAAACACTTGAATAGAGAGTATCATACCAAATATGAATGGATTTTGATGAAGTATCCTTGCACTCCCACACAAGCACAGACGAATTTGGATAAGGAAAATGAGATTTTCTTGAGAGTTATAATGAGAATTTTTGATGAGTTTGAGAGTGAAATGAAGGTGGTGGTGGGGATCCTTATGGCCGAGAGTTATGAAGAGAAGAGGGAGGGAGAGAGAGAGAGAGAGAGAGAGATACTAATCTTATTATTTGTGGGGTAATTACCTTGCTTAGAAACATGAGATTTACCCATGGATACATGAAGGTTAAACATGTGTTGTCATGCACATGTTTAATCTTCCTCCATCTCTTTTTTTTTTATCACAAACCGAGAATGAGAGGGAAAAAAAAGAAAAGAGTGTTTTGGGCTTGAGTTTAAATGCAACCTAAAACTCATTGGCCCAATAGAAGTTTTTCGGCCCATTAGGGGATCTCGGCCCAAAAGAGGTGAAATCTAAAGGGTTTTCGGCCCATTACAATTAATTATATGGTTTTTGGCCCAATAAGGCCCATGAAAACGAAGTGAGACATTCTAGGCCCATTAAGGCCCATAAAAGTCTTATGGCCCAAAATGCTATAGTTCAATGAATGTGGGTCTAATTAGGGCCCAAATGAGGATTCGTAGCCCAAAAGAATCAAGTTGTGAGTTTATTGGTCCATTAGGCCCAATAACTGATTCCTAGCCCAATAAAGGTTTGAACCGGGAAATTAGGGTTACAAATCCAAGTTGAGTGATTGTAGTGTATGGAATTAGGTTTTGGGCTTAACGAGTGAGTTTTGATTCGAATATTTGTTTTTGAATGAGTAATATGTATAACCTTAAACTTGAAGTTACAAGATACATCAAGAATTGATTACACATAGACAAAATTTCCTAGCCAAAATTTTAGTTGTGACATTTTTCAAGTTTATGAAACTATTTTTGAACTAAAAACCCAACATAAACATTCTGACAACATTCTAACAGAACGAGAATAATAATAATAATAAAAGTCTATAATAACCTTATGTACGGTTTAACCAGTAATGATGTGTGATAATGACAATAGTTATGTAAAATTGAATATTTTCACATTATCAAAAAACATATTTTCTTTGTCATTCTCGCAGAATAGCACCATCCACACGTCCGCACAATAGTTGTAAATCCACGTTTAAACCTATCTCTCTCTCTCTCTCTCTATATATATATATATATATATATATATATATATATATATATATATATATATATATATATATATATATATATATATATATATATATATATATTCATCCCCTTCTTTTACTTTCTCAGTCTCCATTAAAGGAGTCTACAACAAAAGCTTTTTTACCTTTCCACTTTGCATCTACGGACACTTTTCATCTTTTGCACTTCTTTTTCAAAATTTTATAGCTGATTTTGCATACACTTCACATGTTAGGAATGCTCTTGAAACAATTCTTATTAAATTATAACTCCATCGACAATCTACCATGATATTTTTAGATGTTAAATGAGCTGTAAGAGTAACCAAGTTTTTATTATTCTTTTATATTTAGTCATTGTATTATTGAATTTGTTTATTTTGTTAAAATAATATCATTAAGACCGAATATTAACTATGTAGGTTTCGTTGTAAGCAAATAATCACAAAAAATTCTATACAAAATTTATTTTATATTATATATATATATATATATATATATATATATATATATATATATATATATATATATATATATATTGTTATGAATATTCAATATTTGTTTTGTATTTGTAGATACTTTATAAAATCATGATTTTGTACAATGCAATATAATTTTGAGTAAATTTGAAAAAAAAAACACAAAAGATCATAGAAATAATATTGTTGTATGACAAATTGAAAATGACGATAGTGTAATAAACATACATAAACCTAATACAATAAATTACAAATTAAAAGGATGAATGAAGTGTGATTTACTAAAATTAAGTAAAAATAATATAAAATTTTAAAATCTAAAAATTGTTTATAAATTTGTAGAAACTTATTTATACGTAAGTTTGTTTGTAAGTCGATCATCATTATTTAACAATGGGCCGGTTAAGCTAAAACAATATGAATTAAAAGACATATTCCAAAAAATGACACATTGGATGATTACAATAAAGAACTATTATAAACCATGATGACTATTATAAACTTACATCGAAAATAATTCTTTTAGATGACATTATTATCATTGTCATATTTAGACTTTGGGTGGATTTTATTACAAAAGATATAAATTAACTATCATCAATGAATGAAAAAACTAGCCATTCCAGTATCTACATATTCACATCGATAACTTTTTAGAAATGGTGATTAGCAAGCTCCAAAATAACTGACTATATGCTCATTTTTTAATGGTTTTTTTTTGTTGTTGATTTCGTTGGGTAAAAAAAAATATTGGTTTTATAAATATATGTTTAATAAAAAAAAGACATGGGCCTCTAAAAAGAATACAACATTTTTTATTAGTTTTTTTTAATGATGTAATTTATTAAAATAATATCCTATATTGATTATATTTTTTCTAATATTAAAAAATATGGGTTTAAATTGCCAATTAATGTAAAAACAATGGATTGATATGAGACTTTGAATTAGGCATTCTCGACACGACCCGTGACACGACTCGCGACACGACACAAAATAAATGAGTTTGAGTTGAGTTTTTCAACCTGCCAACCCGCCAACCCGTTTATTAAATGGGTTCTATATGGGTTTTTCAAAAAATAAACGGGTTGACCCGCCAACCCGTTTATATTCTTAATAAAAAAAATATTTTATTTTTAAATGTTTTTATGTATCAAGTATTAATATTTAATAAGTATTATATAATATATACCATTGATTCATAGACCATTTGACTATTTTGACATTTTAACTCGTGGTGGATGGTTTAAGGTCGTAAGTCGTAACCTATAATGTTAAGTCTGCAACATTTTTGTATAAATGTTTTTAAGTTTCATTTGGATGTTTAAGACTTAAATGTCTAAAATTCAGACTCACAAACCCAAATCTGACCCACGAACCCCCAACATGTGAACTCGTATAAATAAATGGGTTGACGGGTCATATATGAGTTTATGTTCCAAACCCGCCAACCCGTGACCTGTATATTTAAATGAGTCGTGTTTGGATTGACATATTTTGACCCGTCGACCTGCCAACCCGCGACACGCCAACCCGAACACGACACGATTGCCAGACCTACTTTAAATCAAGTAAATTGATATCTACTCCATTTACTTTTGTTTGAAACCAGTTTTGACTACAAGTCAATTTACCGTCCATTATTAATTAGGCTTACAAATCATGCAATATTTTATGAATAGACCGCTTAAAATAATATTATACGACCGATCCTCAAAGTTGTGAACTTTTTAACCATGTGGAGAGGCAAAACTTCAACAAGATACCAAAATATGTCCTCAACCTACAAACTAATAAACGATGTCCCTTTTAGAAGTTGACCAAACACAAGTAGACAACTTTCAAACACCCTTAGTGTCACATGATTTAACAAAAGTAGGATACAATGACCTTTGTGTAAGCTTTAGTTAAAATTAACCCTTGTATCAAATACAAACAAAAGGCTTGTGAAACATTAAAGACTAAAATGTATTTGGGATTATTATTATTATAGGTTGGCTGAAGGGTTTCACAACCTTGATCAATAAATAATTTACATTACATAAGGTATATATATCACCATAGCATGATTTGTAAAGATTTTGCCCAAAAATGTTTCGCAACCTTTTTAAATCCAATCAAGTAACGATGCAACTGATTTACCTACTGCTAAATAAATCCAATCAAGATTAAGAGAAATTAGAAAACCCAACACTTGAAAACTATAAAAACAAAGAGTAAAGGGCAGTTAAGTAATTTTACAAGCAACATTCTTTGAACAACAATCTTAACCCTTATTTCTTAGGCTTCTGAATCATGAAATCTTTTTTCTTTTTCTTTGCTTTATAATCAAATCAATAACAAAGACCTTATCTTCTATTAAATCAAAAAGATATATAGATTAAGACGGGGGTATTTAAGCATGAATTAGACTTGTCTTCATAAGAAGCTAGCATAGTCAAGAACTGTGATCTTCCAGCAACCTACAAAAACATGAAATTGATGTAAAAACCATAATTCAACAAAGTGATTAGCCCTCAAACACATTTAAGTATTGTAAGAAAATTAAGTGAAATCAAATTTAGGCCAACAAAAATAAAAGGGTAAACTACATTTTATCGATGATAAAGAGTTACATAGAATATCCAAGCCAATCCGACATAAAGATTTTAAATTGTAACAAAAATATTTTAGACGAATTTATAAAAACAATATAAATTGAATATCATCAAGAATATTTTTTTTAAACAAAGATATTCTTGATGATACTAAATTGAACCTCTAATGGTAACAAAACATGTATGAATCATGGTATTCTCATTTCTAGTAAACAGAACAGATTAAATCCTGGATTTCTGAAGCATCTTTGCCCAAGTCCTCATAAAAACAAAAGCAAAAAGTGAAGGCGAAACATTCATAATAGGCGTCATTCCAGTTGCCAGATTCAATTTCATTGCTATAATACCGTAAATACTCCCTACAAAGAGTGGGCTGATAAGCAATTCCAGTTTCGCATATAGTACTTACTTCAACCTTGTTATTTTTGATAAAGTGGCAATAAAAGCCCTTATATCAAACAAAAAAAAAAGATTAAAGAACAATCTTATACAAACTTACCAAAATTTATCAGTGGAGGTTTCCACCATTTACAATAAAATCTTCAAAATCACGGTCGAGCAGAATCGATGGTTAAGATCGTTGAAAGCAGGAGAAAGAGTGAAGAAGAAAATGATTGATATTGAAGAGCAGAGGAAAACGTAACCCTGATGAATTCATTTGGAAAAACAATCGGTTCCTAAACTGAACGTATTTAAGATGAGCACGCCAATTTAAATGGACGAAGAGGATTAAGGTTTAAGACTGATAAATCGAATCAAATGAAGAAACACAACTGATCGATAAGACGAAGAGGGGGCGACCATAATAACCGAAAGATAGCCAAAACCAATTTAACATGAATAACCAGGGTCCGTCCAAAAAAAAAACATATATATGGCCGATGGCGAAAAGAAAAAAAAAAAATCCTCAAATACAAATATAATAAAGATTCAGAAAAATATTATTACTCTTTAATATTGACGTTTTCAATTAGAAATAAAATGCAAATTAAATTGTTTATATATTATATATAAAATAATATAATCAAACTTATTTAAGATCCATTAAAATTTCAAAATATAATTAATTAATCCCTACTTATCAGGAGACGAACGAGCAATTAAACTATCAAAGATCGATCACGCAGACACGCACAATCTTCCAATCATGCATTGAGTTAGATTATTGATTAATATTGTAATTCTTAATAGAATAATTCTACAATTTGTAAACATTATTCAATTTGTAATTCTTAATAGGATAATTCTACAATTTGTAAACACTATTCACAAATTAATGTTGTAACTCTTAATAGGATAATTCTACAATTTGTAAACATTATTCACAATTAATTTAATCTTCACATTCATAATCCTAATTGAAGGTTTCTCACACCGTTAATCCTAATCAAATATTGTGTTGACTTTATAGTCTTATTCGAATGATTTTTTAACTTTATAACCAAGACTTTTAGGTAACTTAAGTTTTTGGTTCTTCTAGATTTTATGATATATTAAGAATGTATTTTTATGAATTTTTTGGTTTTTTTATTTACTGTTTTTGACTTAATCACATTGAATATATATGAGTGATTGACTTTTTTTATCCAGATAACACATAATATGAATGTTTGACTATTTTATTTTATAGTTTTTGATTTAATCGCATTAAACATGGATGAATGTCTGGCTTTGTTTAATGTTAATACAAATTATCAATATATGAAATTATTAATGTCAATTTTTTTTTTAATGTTTTATATTTTTATTGAATGTTTTTTATTTTGAATGTGACTATGTGTTATCTCATTCTGAATATCAAAGGTACACATTTTATTCTATTACTATAAGCTATGTTACAAACATTGGCGCCAAGGACTTTCTTATATTCTCTTTTCATTTTTTATGCCAATATACTTTCGCCATTTATATTATTTTGAACATTATGGTTAACTAATTTTAACCATTAACCAACAAAAACCATTAACCATAACTAATATTAACCATACCCAATGACGACCAAAATGCATTAACCAATCATAATGGTTATGATTCGGTTTTGACCAATAACCGAACCAAACCACCCCATACACACCCTTATTTAAGAGAGATAAATGGAGAAGAACTTATATGAAAAGGAAACCATGTTGGGATTTTCGTGGCGCAAATTACGGCTGATAATTTGGGAGGGTTTGAATTTTGATTTTGGAAGTGTTCGGTAAAATTAGAGCGTAGCCGGAGCTTGTAGCGTTTTGTTAAATGCTTCGTGAAGTAACATTTGGATTTGAAGCGTTTTAGTGTCGAACGTAGCTTTCTGTTCAAAACATAGCGTTAAGCTCTCAAACGCTCCCAAACACTCCATACCGAACACGCCCTTTGATTTTATGGAGAAGTGGAAACATTGGTGAAGGATCGGCGGTAGGGGTGAGCAAAAACCGCACCGCAACTAAAAATAACCGCAAAAACCGCAACCGAAAAACCGTAACCGCAATAAAAACCGATGGTGAGGTTTTCTGTTTTTCAAAAACCGCAAATTTGCGGTGCGGTGCGGTTATTAATTTTCAAAAACCGCAAAAAAACGCACCGCACCGCATATATTATATACAGTTTTTTTTTTATCAATAATTAGTTTATTAAATATTAAAAATAAGACAAATTTCATGAATGAAAAACGGATAAAATACTAGAAGACAAAAGTGTTGGTTTTTTCTTATGTTTAACTTTGAAAAAAGGATGAAATTAGACAATTTTAAGATATTTATTGTTAATTACTATTGATTTAACGTTTTTAAGATATTAATTGTTTGTGGTTTAAGTTAAATAGTTAATTGTCTTATACCTTATGGTTTTTATTATTATTACAAGTAATATGTTTGAATTCTTAAAACTATTTGAGCTATAAACTGTGGTTTAAACCACACAAAATAACCGCATCAAATTCATGCGGTTTATAACCGCAACACAGAAAAAACAAAACCGCACCGCAAAAATAACCGCTTAACCGCACCGCAAAAATAACCGCACCATGCGGTTTTGAAAATGAATTAACCGCATTTGCGGTTAGTGGTGAGGTTTTGGCTAATAACCGCACCGAACCGCACCGCGCTCACCTCTAATCAGCGGTAATGTGATAGGGAGAATTTATTCCAATTCAAAAAACACAGCAAATACCTTAGAAATTGACATGTGACAATGTAAATACCTCAACAACTGACACATGGCAAGGGAGAACAAGTATATATATATAGAGGTAGGTTATATTGAGAACGCATAAAAGGTTGAGAACGCGAGAACAAATCATAACCTTTTAAATATTTAGATCTAGGGTTCTTATTGAATGGGTTGTTTATGTAGATTATAAAAATTATTGAGCTGAATGTGTAACTTTTAATGGAAAAAAAAGGTTACAATGGGAATTTCACATAATTCAAATTAATGGTATTTGCTAGAAATAAGCTGTCAGTTAATCTCTTTTTTTTCTCACCATACTTAATCGTACACATCTAAAACCCAATCCCTAAATCATCACATGATTTCTCTCTTTAAACTCATTCTAAGAGACCGAGACAGACTTAACCCTAAAATTAAAGGTGAGCATCTCCACTGACGACCGAAGAATGTAATCATCTGATCATCTCTATTGTCGACCGCTAACAAGCGATTTGCCGATTTCCTCTTGATTGTCGATTGTCGAAAACATTGTAAGCACTGACTACCGACTTGTTGACTTCCCTCAAATGACCAAACATTAAAGAGCATTGACGAGTCAGATACCTCATTGTGGGTGAAATTCGAACTAATAAAGGCTATTGACAAGTAAGCTTTTGATTTTCATTAAGATTCATGGGGTTTTCAACCAATTTCAAGTATGTGATTTTCAAGTTTAAAAAGTTCAGAAGCTTGATGATTTGCTAATTTTTTGTGTGAAAAGGGTTTTCAACCAATTTCAAGTATATGTCTTACTGCTCCATCGATCGAATATGGGCCTTCAATATAATTAATTTTAGTGGAAAATGAGGTGGGAATCAAACCCTAATATGTTAAAAACCTCCTTGCGATTTCTAGCACAAGAAAACCATGCAGATAATATACCAAACCTTAATTCTAAGGGTTTATTAAGGTCATGAATATGTAGTATCAATATCCTATAACTAGAAACAAAAAGGGTTTTATTTCATGTCTGTAGTAACATTTATACTTTAAAATAATATATGCATCTATTTCACTTTACGTTTCTATCTGATAATACGTATAATATTTCTTTAAATCTCTTTTGTTATGGAATTTGTTTCTGCAACATGTGTGTGGGTTAGAACCGTGTTAAGTGGGGGAAATACATCTTATTGGTGTAATTTGGAACCCGATGTAATTTATACTATATTGAGGTGTATTCATTTATGATTATATGCATTTATTCATTTATAAATATAATCATAAACGAATGAATCCATATATAATTTGTTTTGAGACCGGCACCATAAGAAATGGTTAGTGTTTGCATCTTGAATCTTAATTATTTTTTAACCATGATATATGTTAAATTCACTAATTTTTTTTATTAATTCATGATTTTTAGTTTTAGTCGTAGATGAAGATGCATACATAATATTATAGTATGTGAATTATTTTTTTTTTAATATCCTTAAATTCGATTTTGCAGGTGTTAATCCAAGATCAACAATATCAGATGTATCTATTTATGATTATCGAGTGTATTTATTTATGATTAGAGCAACCTAAGATGCTTTGGAATATAATGTTGGAATGCAAATGTATAAAAAAAATTCACCATTTATTCAGTATAGAATTCTAGTTAATTAATATATTTAGATTTTGGTTATTAATACAATCTATAAGAAAATTGCTAGCAACATCATAAATTTCTTTTTATTTATTGTTCATTTATGAATAGATATATACTCTAGTTATGTTATTTATGCAATGTACTATATTCATTTATGATTACATTTACATTGATTTTTTATCTCTAAATTGTGTTTTATTCATTTAGATTACGATAGTATTTATATATGATTACATTTGTTTATCTATAAATTGTGTTTTATTCATTTAGATTACAACCATATTTGTATATGATTACAATGTATTTTATTCATATATGATTACAAATAATCCAATGACATAAAAATTTATTTCATTTTTATATTTCATTAGCAAAAATAAAATAAAAAAGAAAAGTAAGCATTTTCTTAAGAAAAGTAATGTTAAATGACAATATTATGATTTTTCGATAATCAAAAAATAGAATTTATATCCCATTAATGTGATCTATAATTATGGAAAGTAGAAGTTACATCTTATAATTGTAGGAATTCATTAAATACATATAACTTATCCATATTTAATTGTATTGTAAAATTCCTTATACACCCTTATATATTGTTTGATCCAGAACTGTTCTCGCGTTCTCAACCTTTTACAGTTCTCGATTTAACCTCTCTCTCTCTCTCTCTCTCTCTCTATATATATATATATATATATATATATATATATATATATATATATATATATATATACACACACACACACACACACACTAGGTTATATCCCGTGTACACGACGGTTGACAAAGTAAAAATAACATAAATTGTAATCATTAATTATAAACTTGTGATTTCCCTTTCTTCAAACAACTTGTGATTGCGGCAACATATTGTTGAGGATTTTTTTGACAAATCTGTTGTGAATGTTGCCATGCCATGATAACTTTTACACCTTAATGGTATCTTTGCCTCTTTTTTGGGGGAAGGGGAGGGGGGGGGGGGGTGGGGGTAGTCTCGAATTACCTTCCCCATAAAGGAAATCATGTGATTTTGGAAACGAAGGAAATACATGATTTTACCTAAAAACAAGAATATTTACGATTTGAAAATATTGGTGATTTGTATCACTAATATTATTTAAGTGTAATGAGATTAATTTGTTGATCAACGGTGCCTTGATAAAAAGTTAGGGTGGTGCAGAGTGAACATTTGTTTAAGTTTGTATTTGCTGAAAGTACACTCATATTTAGGTGCGAAGCCCCTGGATTGATGGGGGTTCGGGGGCAACGCCCCTGGAAGCGAGGTCTAAGAGGTGGCAACCCTTGGAGGGGTCCAAGGGGGCAGAGCCCCTAGCTGGGTCGAGCGGATTCTAATTCAAGGAAGTCCGAATTTGAGAAAATGAACTCGACGTGATTCTAATTCTAGACCTAGTTTTAAGGTGGCTGGTGACAGGTTTGCGACAGTTTTTAGACAAAAAGTTATTTTTCTGTAACTATCTTTTGGCAGTTTTTGGACAAGAAGTTATATCCTGTTAATTAATCATTTTCAGATCAGATTTGGTACACAACACAAGACAACATCTTCTTCACTCTCGATACTTGAATACTTAGTTTTATCCTATTGGATATTTTCGAGTGTACACTCGAAATGCTTTAATATGAAAGCATGATTCACAACTCTAAGTAATCCAAGTCTTCTTAACCCCGATTTTCTAACAGGAAATGAATCGGGATTATGAAAAATTGAAAACTGGAGACTAAAACAATGAAATTTGGAGACAACGGGTGTCCGACTGATCAAGAGATTTCCTTCCATATAAAGTGAGCCTCAACTACTAATGGATCAAAATCACACTCGTTTGAAGTTAGATTTATTTCCGTCCCAATTGTCTTTATCCAACTTTTACATGAATGCTTTGACTAAGTTCTCAATATTCTTTGTCTGAGTAATAGGCTGATGTTGCAACTACCTTGTGACATCATTGTAGACAAATGACTTTGATTAGTTTCATAAATATCCACTTTATTATTTACGTTTGTATGGTATTTTCTTTTAACCCAAAGCTTTAGTTAACAATTTACACTAGAAACAATAGAGATTTCTTAAAAGCAACATGATTATCCGATATGATAATAGTATGAGCAACACAAGTTCCCTATAAACTTCTACAAATTTTATCATTTACTTGTGTCCTATATATGAGTCCTATAACATTTCAAATACATGGTTTAAATAGAAACTCACACATAAGTATCCTGTTTTGAACCTAGCACATCCCTAATATTTTTCAGATCATGTTTTATGTAAACCTAAATTTCATATCTATTTTATTTTTTACGTTTTGGATGTTGACTTTTTTGGAGGCCTTAATTTGTAAAATGAATGAAGAGGGAATCTATTTAATGGCGGAAATTAAGGAGACTAATAAAAGTGCCGGAGCACCAACACAACATACATATTATTATTGCTATACTTGAGCTCCCCACCAACCTATGAAACCTTCAATTCTTATTTCATCGGAATTAATTCTCACTGAATTTCACTTCTTCCTCGATCAATTCCTCTGTTCTATACTCAGAATTCCGTTTCAATCAATCGATTAATCATACAATTTCGTTCAAGTAGATGCCATGGTAACTTGTGTGCCTCGTTCGAAGCAGACTAACAAGCTCGATGAATCAAATCGCAATGGCGATACCAATTCCAGTAAGCAAACTGCGAAAACACTCGCGTCTCAGGTACGTTTGTTTTGTATTCTTCGTGTTTGGAATCAGATTATTTCCTTTGATTTTTGCATTGTTTGGTTGCTATTCTTTTAATAGATGATTGATCGAAGCAGGGATAAAATGTTATGGAATTGATCGGTTTCTATTTTTTTGATAGATCAAGGATATGGCGCTAAAAGCATCGGGAGCATATCGGGGTTGCAGTCCGTGTACAGGACCGGCGACGATGATGACTCCACAGCAATTGTTACAGAAGACTAACGATGCGGAATCAGACGCGTCGGCGTCGGTTTCCGATAAGTTTCGGCAGTCGTACCGGCGAACTGGGAGCAAGAATTCGAGTTCCGGCAGGGTTTGGGGGAAGGAAATGGAGGCGAGACTGAAAGGCATATCGATGGGGAGTGGAGGAGGCGGTGAGGCGGTGTCTGGTACGTTATCGGCGTCGGCGAGTGGGCGGAGACCTGAGCCGATCGTATTGGTCGATGAGATTGAACCGAAAGAGTGGGTTGCTCAGGTTGAACCCGGTGTTCTCATTACCTTCATTTCGCTGCCGCGTGGTGGAAACGATCTTAAACGAATCAGGTTCAGGTAACTAATAAAACACTCTTTCTTTTATTATTTTTATTTCATCTGAATTTTATATATATATTTTTTAACATATCCTGTATAGTTTCATTTTATTTTACTTCTAATTGAAAGTGATATGAAAATAATAAATAACCATATGAATACGCACGTATATAATACACGCCATAACATATATGAAGTCAACTTATGAGATTGTAGTGTCGCAGTCAGGTGTAATCTGCTTTTTTAGTTTTTGTAACTAAAGTTCACATCATTTATTATTAAATAAAATTTACCTCTTAAAACATGTAAATAATATGCAGATTTCTTTGTCTTTTTTCATGTTGTTTTCAACTATACCATCATATGATAGTAATTATATTTTTAACATTTATGATTTGCTAAGGTTATGTTTGATGTGCATAAATTGTTATATATATTTTTTAAAGTTTATTGCAATTTAATATTTGGTGACGTAACTTATAAACTAGTTTTTTTGATAAGTCGTTTTTAGTTAAAGTATAAACTAAAAACTAGTTTTACAACTAACATGTCAAACACAATATGAATGATTATTCCCTGAATGCATGCTAATTTTAACATGTCAAACTTATTTAACCCCTAATTGCTTGGTAGAAATCATTTTTTTAACCACAAGTCATCCATATCCTGGTGATTTTAGTATCATCCACCATTTAATGTAATTGAAACAATAATAAATTATACGAATGATCCTTTAGCTTTATAGTTTTTACCTGAAATAGTCATTACGAAACTTTTTCCCAGATATAGTCCCTATGTAGCAAACATTGCACATAAATGACCCTTTATTACTAACTTTGTTAACAGATTCTATTAACTGTGTATGAAAAGATGAAAATGTCCTTTGTTTTTATTTTTTTATATTTTTTAAATTTGAAATTAAGAAAAAGTGTGGCCCACCCACCCTCTCCCTCCCTCCCTCCCTCCCCCCCCCCCCCCCCCTCTCTCTCTCTCGTTGGTCAGACCTGTAAAAGCTAATGACTTTTTGAAGCTATTTCTTTATCTTTAAATTATAACCCTTCCGATAGAGAATATCGATCAATCACATCAGGATAAAAGTCAAGTATTATTATGAAAAAGTGAGAAGAATGGACGTGAAGATGAGCGCTCATGAAAGAAGGATGGCAATGATATCAAGATTGAAAACTAGGAGCAAAAATTTCAGTTTGGAATCAATGGTAGTGCTGGTAGGAAAGAACAAATGTGTTTAAGATATGCGTTTAGGATAAAGTCAAGTATTATTATGAAAAAGTGAGAAGAATGGACGTGAAGATGAGCGCTCATGAAAGAAGGATGGCAATGATATCAAGATTGAAAACTAGGAGCAAAAATTTCAGTTTGGAATCAATGGTAGTGCTGGTAGGAAAGAACAAATGTGTTTAAGATATGCGTTTAGGATAAAGTCAAGTATTATTATGAAAAAGTGAGAAGAATGGACGTGAAGATGAGCGCTCACGAAAGAAGGATGGCGATGATATCAAGATTGAAAACTAGGAGTAGCAATTTCAGTTTGGAATCAATGGTAGTGCTGGTAGGAAAGAACAAAGGTGTTTGGGATATGCGTGTGTGTATATATATATATATATATATATATATATATATATATATATATATATATATATGTTTGGATTGATCTAGTTTCGATTGACATCACGAGGGATTTCAAGCTCCGATTTCATGGGTTACAGGAGATAGACATGAAAGCAAGTCCGACGGAAGTGACAATATCGTAGATTCGTCCGACGGCAATTTCATGGGTTTCATACACGCATGCTTCCGATTCTTTTTATTATTTGTTTTTGATTTTTTTCTACAATGCATTGTCACTATCCCTAAATTGTTGCTGCAACTCTCTTGTTTCCACCACCAATCCCTTGTTGAATAACCTCCACCACCATCACTCTTCTTTCGTACAAAAAATCTTTGGTTACTGCTATAAACACTAAGCAGTTGCAATAACATGGAAGTAGGAAAACTTATCTAACGCTAGGGAGAAACACGTGCACGAGAGAGAGAGAGAGAGAGAGAGAGAGAGAGAAAGAAAGAGAGAGAGAGAGAGAGAGAGAGAAAAGAGAGAGAGAGAGTATGGTGAAGATGGTGGACTCTCGTGATGAGATGAAAAGGTATGGTGAGATGTAGATGAGGGTGGTAATGAAGTTGAGACCAACTAGTCCACAAGAGAACACCCAGCTCCATCGTTTTTGCTTCATGGTTCAGGTTTCATAACACTACTCCAATATATGTTTCGATTTTGGATTTTTGACTTATGTAATAGGTGTTGATTTCTTCCTCTATTCTTGAGTACAAGAAGTGGAGAGAAGAAGACATGACTTGTACATTTGAGGTTTTTCAATTTGGGGAATACGTCACTTGTTCCTATATCGGATCTTATAAGCATCTTTGGAGAAATTATTGAAAATGAGAATGAAGAGAATGGTGATGAAGTTTCCTAGAAATGGTGATGTTTAGTTTACATATATGAATATTAGTTTTGATGAAAGGGAATTTGGTTAGGCAATGAACTTATCTTTAAACGGGTTTGTGTGTGTGTGTGTGTGTGTGAGAGAGAGAGGGGGAGAATGACCATTTGTATGCAAAAAACAAAGAATATTTAATTTTCATCATTCACAATCACTTAACAGAATTTGATAACGGTGATAGTCATAAGGGTCATTTGTGTGCAAGGTTTGCTCCTTAGAGACCATCTTAGGGAAAAAAAGTTTAGTAAGGACCATTTCAGGGAAAACCTATAAAACTAAAGGACCATTTGTGTAATTTACTCTTGAAATTAACACAATGTGAGGATTTATTCTATCATATAATACAAGTGAGATGGTATGGAGTGCATACTTGTATATAAAATGAGTTTGATAACGAGCACAATAAAATAAGGGGGCCGAGGGGTCGCTCCCCCTTGCGGGGTCAAATGGCAAAGCCCTTGGCGGTGGACCTGTTGATCAGTGGAAAAACATGTTCTGAAGTGGCAAAGATTTATCTAAACATGTAAATAATCTAACGAAAAAAAACTGCAATGTTATATGTGAAGTTGCGATGATAGGGTGCGAATTGGACTTGGATCTGAAAATCACATGGCTCAAATGTAGGTTGATGAATTGGATTTTAGGTTTGAAGTGGCAAATATTTATCTAAACTTGTAAATAATCTAACAAAAAGAACTATGATATTATATGTGAAGTTATGATGTTGGGGTACGAATCGAACTTGGGTCTGAAGATCCAATGGCTCAAATGTAGGTTTGATGAATTAGACTTTGGGTTTGAAGTGACAAACTTGTAAATAATCTAGCGAACAAGAATTGCGATCCTATAGTTTCACTATATTAAAAGTTTCATCATTTATCAAGAGCATTAAATTTCTTAGTAATTACAAATTTCAATATAAGTCAACTTTGAGGTTTGTAGCAAGGGTGATATGGCTCGACCATAGAGGTTAAATTGGACTTTGGGTTTGAAGATCTCATGTTGGCATGTGGTTTTATGGAAGATGATATGTATATCGAAAAGGTGGTGTTAGTGAAGGGGATTCAAGCATGGTGGGTTCGACATAGTTTATGGTGAAATAAAATATAAGGATGACTAAGGGTAGAAAGTGATGAGTCATAGGATGAGGGAAAGCGATTCTTACATGGTTATAGTTTAGAAAGTGTTACCTAAAACACACAAACTATCTATAATGATGAATGGTATGAGACCACGACATTCAACTATGGAACGATGACAAAGTTGTAAAACTAGGACACAATAGACCACTTGGTGTCATCGAGGTGGTTGTATGGGGATGTGAATTATCATGGTAAGGTCATGGGATCAAATTATTAAGTAATAAAAATCAATTTATTTCCATTCGAAAGGTCAAAAGCAAAAGTGTTTATTTATTAAAAACATTGTGGATAAATATAAGACATATTTTCTTATGATGTTTCTTAATAGTATATAGAACCACACATAATATGGTTATCATTAATGTTACGTGGTGATCTATGAGAGTAAGAAATATATTATTTTACTCATTAGTGCAATCAAAGATGTATAATAACCATATAGTCTCAAATGCAAAAATATGGGATCATGTCTTATTTCAACACAATGTTACATAAATGATCAAGCTCGAGTCCATATCATTTTGGTTTAGTTTGTTTCGTGCATAAGTCTAGTAAGGTATTTTTTTTGTTTTTCAAATCTTTTCCAAACTAACCAACATTTAAATATTCCAAGTTAGAGATCAAATCAATAAAGACCAATATTTCATATTTAGGTTGCACAACTATTTCAGTCATAGACCTTTGACATCATGTCGATAGACGTGAGGTTAAAAAGAACCTAATATCATTAGTCGTCTTGCACCTAAAGGGTTTAGGCGTTCAAATTCGGGAGCATGTTTATGGTCTTTAGTGTCACACTAACGCTTTGTTCCCGAGTTCTATTTAAGGAGAGAAATGGGAGGAAACGGAGGGAAAGTGAGGGGTGTGGAAGGAAAATCGTGTTCCCGAGTTTCATTAATGAAAGGAAAGTGAGGGGAGGGGAAGGATTTTGGAGTCATATTTTCCTTCCAAAATTTCCACCCAAATTGGGCGGATTTGGGAAGAAAGTGAGGGGAAGGAAATTTTTAAGTTTTATTTTTCTTTCCTTCTAACTCGGGAATACAAAAACTTAAAATTTTCCTTTCATTTCCTTCGAACTCGGGAAAACGGAATAATGAATATTTTCCTTTCACCTCCTTTCTTTCCGTCAAAATTTTCTATCCCTTTTCCTTTAATGAATTTAAAAAAAAAAAACTGGGGAACAAGGCGTAATGGTGATGTGCATTTTATTGATGATATTATTTTTATTTGAAAAGTTCAACAATATTTAAATCTAAAGTTGAAAATTTGAAGAATACTCTATAAACTTAATGTTTTTGAGTAAAGGCAAACATTAGTTGGGGGAGAATATGTTACGTTATGTTTTGTTATCTGCTTGTTGTCATTTGTTTATAATTGAGATTTGTGATAAGAATGTATCAATGACAATGACTCATGAATTTGATTTTTTGTTAATCCCTTTGAAGATAAAATATGTTAAGTTAGTTTATAGGTATTCCTATCCACCTTATAGAAATAACTATAATTATATATATTCAATTTTCGTCAACAATGCACAGCTAATTATTATAAAAATTATATTTTTTTTCTTTATCCTTTAAGAATATTCTAGTTAACGAACAATTAAAAGTCCCTACCTTTTTTTGTCTGTGAGCTTTTAGTAATGTTGGAATTTTAGGATTATAAAAAGCATACGATTTTTTTTTCTTGTTGATGGTTTATTCTTTTGCTTTACTTTTTAGTTTTAAAATTCTATTTTTTTAGTTTTTTATTATTATTATAAAAACTCTATTTTCATCTCATGGCTATTTCATTGCACAAAACTTTCTTACATATTTATATAAAACTTTCTTACATATTTATATAATCACACAAATTTTTCTCCTCAAAATTAAGGTGTCACATATGGGGAATTTTTCCCTGGAAATTCCTATGAGGGCTGAGTTTGCCCTGTAAAGGAGCTCGAACCCGGGGTGCTCGTTGAAATATTGCGAGTAGGCTCCACTTAATTCGTTTGTCGTTTCCAAAATAAATAAATAAATAACTATTACCAACATTTTTTTGCTTTTATTGGTTTCATAAGAGTATTTTTTTTCCTCTTCAACAAGGTTCAATTCAAAATTTTATTTATTAGTTTAATCATAACATATATGATAATAAATCTGATAAATTATTTTCATTTTTAGATTATATAATATATTAGTTAATCATATAATTAAATGTGACAAACTTCATTCATAGGAAGCTTCAAAATTTATATATTTCGTAAAAAAACTTATCTTATTTAGGTTGTGTCTGACACATCATAATTAACTTATTTTTTTAGTTTTTTTAATTTTTTATGTTTGACAAATAAAAAATTGTGTATAGGCTAGCGTATAGTAAACCAACTTTTCAAGAGTTTTATTTATTTATTTATTTTTAAATATACCCTTTAGTTAATCATAAAAAATATATTTTTTTAAATGTGTTTTTATGTTAGTTTGAATCATTAGCTTATATCTTTATCAAATATCATTTTTTATAAACTAACTTTTTAAGTGTCTGGTTTTCATATAATATAATTTATTTTTTATCTATCAATTAATTTTTAGCTCATTGGTAAATCTAGAAAAGTTTAAATACAAAAATGGCCACGAATTGTTATCATTACAATGTTTGACCAATATTTTTTTATATGAACATGATAAAAAATAGTATATTTAATTGATTCTAGAAGGTTGATGAAGAGTAAATTTAACTTTATATAAAGGTACTATTGTTTTACATCTCTTGAGTCTTGAGTAGGTGACAGGAAAACATTGACATGATCGGTTTCTTTGAAGCTGTCAACACTATGCTAATTATAAGACCAGTCAAATATCATCTGATTTGCCTTCTTTTTATGTTTTGTTTTTATTTTACATAATTGATTAATATATATATTTTATAACAATATACATTTATGTTTTTTTTTTTTCCATAAAGAACATTTTGACCCGATCTAGATGATCTATTCGATTGCAATTCAACTTAACCCACCCAATATTATTATTAAGAAAACTATTTTTTCTTCTTCATTCACATACACAATGCAACAACTAATTTTTTAACACCTTGTTAAAAAAATAACCCAACATAATTCTTTATTATAAAATACTTTTATCTATGATCAATTTATTAATTATAAGATTATAAAATATATTATCATTTTAATTTAAATATAAAACAAAATAATATTTTATTGTATAAATGTTTTTAATTTTATGATTTGAAAAAATATATATTAAACATATATTAATAATTTTCTATTTAAAAAAAATACAAAATTTAATATATTTTATTTTATTTGGATTAGATGTGTAGATTGGATTTCAACTATTGAAATTTTGTTGAAAAAAAAACAGGAAGACAATGACCTAATTCTTGATTACAAAAGGAATATTATTTTTGTTAGCAATCTAATTCAATCTCTTTCTCTCTCTCTCTCTCTCTCTCTCTCTCTCTCTCTATATATATATATATATATATATATATATATATATATATATATATATATATATATATATATATATATATGACTTTATAACCCGTGGAAACCACGGTTATAAAATTAATTGAAATTTTATAGTAAAACCTCAAAATTAATAATTAATTATTTTAAATAAATTATTAATTACGATATATTTATATTAGTTTTGTGAAATTATAATCGTTGATTCAAATAAATATATATAATTAATTTTTAATATATATTAAACATTTTTTATTTATGAATTAATGAAAACAATTATATAAAATTTAAAATTTAAAATTTAAAATGGAGAATAAATACATTGACAAATAACATCACATTAATTAGGAGGTCTAATAAATTTAAAATGGAGAACTAATAGATTGACAAGTGGTATCATATTAATTAAGAGGTTTAATATAGTGACACATGACAAAATGACTACTCTTTTATTAGTATATATATATATATATATATATATATATATATATATATATATATAAAGTTTAGAATCCTTTTTTATCTATACAATCCAATTAAATTAACTTTTTGCATTTGTTAACAATCCAATCCAAACCTATTTTTTTATATATGGTTTATGATTAACTTTTATTATATTATGCAAAGTACATACTATATATATTTTCAAATAATAGCATGTTATGTTTTCAATCTATATCCCATTTTTTACTATTTTTAGATTATAAAAAATATACAAATTTATTTTGTTTAAATTTCTTTTAACAGAATATATTAACATTGGATTTTATTCATAGACAAAATTATTTTATTTTATTTTGAACGGCGGAGAAAATTATTGTATATATTTTATTATATTTGTTAATAAAATCCACTTAATTACAAAGTAATGTCTATCTAAATTTTTTTTATGAACGAAGAAATAACCAATAAAAAAAATGGCGACTATGTTTGGTGGAGCACGTTTTAATGGAACATTCTTTTTTTCTTATTCAAATTTGATAACCAACCAAACATTTGGATCCAAATGGGTTAAGACTTATCAACATGTTCGTTTACCATTGAATATAATAACCAAGTGCCCTTTCACCAATAAAAATAATCTAAGCAATTCATAAAATATATTAATTAAATATTAATAGGGTAATACTTAAGATAACTCAAAGAACGTGAAACTAGATTTTAGTATTTATTTTTCAATTTTTTCAATAACCATGTCACTCTTTTTAAATTATTAATAAATAAAATTACAATTTTAAATGAAACTTGAACTTTTAATGATTTTGACCGATAAATATCATGTCACTATCTCGTACCGTTAGGCTATTAGCCAGTTCTGTACCTATAAAAAACCAATGAATTGAATTATAGAGAAATTAAATATTCTCTTAATTTTTCTTTTTATTATATTTCTATCCATATGAAATGGTGACAAGTGGATTAAATTATTATTAATTTCATTAAACGTGTCATTAAATATGACACGTGTCAAAATTTGATATGATAGGAGGATAAGTAAGAATAAAAAATAAAAAAATATTTAATTTCTCTAAATTATTTGGCTTGTCATGAAAATAATTTGGCTTCGATGGTCTGTTTGGCATTGGTTCATTTTATTATTATTATTATATATATATATATATATATATATATATATATATATATATATATATATATATATATATATATATATATATGGATTTCTTTGTTTTACTCTCGAGTCTTGACCAAACAAGTCCAGCAAATGAAATGATTGCAATAATCTTATATCTATTACCCACTTGACATGCTTAATTGATTGTTATATACTTTATTATTAGTTTCCCACATACATATCTCATTTTCATGAATGTATCCACACACTAAATAACATTAATCAAATGAATAAAAAAAATATACAAAGAAGCGTCATGTCATGTTTGAGAATAAAGCTTAAATAGCATTATGCGACAATGAAGTCGAACAATGTCCTTTGAATAATATTTAATTATGGATAAACTACAAGTGACGTATTTATGTAAATTAAAAAACCAAACGAAAAAGACGCTCTTAATTTCATGTTATAATATATATAAAGGGGAGTTACATGATAACAATTTAATTTGCCACAATCGTGTCTCTAAATTTTACAAAGTAAAAAAGAAAATGTAGAATTGTTTTGTTGCTAAAATCTCTTTTTTGTTTAACTAATGTACATCGAACGTATTGTAACATGGTAACATACAGAGAGACAAAATTTTATGCCTAACATAAGGAAAATATTACTCGAGCAAATATTGAATAAAAGGAACTAACACTATAAAGTATAAACCACCTTAACATGTAATTATTATTTCTCCCTCCCACAGCCGCGAAATGTTTAACAAGTGGCAAGCACAAAGATGGTGGCAAGACAATTTTGATAAGGTAATGGAACTCTACAATGTCCAAAGGTTAAACCGTCAAGCATTTCCCCTACCAATGCCTCCAAGATCCGATGACGAACTAACCCTCGAGTCAAGGGTATTTTAGTCCTTTTACAATTTCATGTTTATAAGAGTATATATTTATTCACATTTTTACAATTTATGGTTTAAATGTCGATAACATGGTTTATTTTTTCTTTATGTACATAACAGAGTTCAAAACCTGAATTTCTTGATGTTGACGATAGTCCTCTGACACCAACTTTGAGTAAAGAAAGGTTACCACGGACCTTACAACACCCAACCGGATTCTCATTACCACTTGACCACCACGACTCGAACCTACCACAGGTTAACCATGAATCCTCTGGTCAAATGGTCACCCCAAAATTATCAACCATTAGCGGTGTTAAAACAGAAACGTCATCCATAAGCGCTAGCTCATCGAGAGAAGCAGATCGCTCAGGAGAGCTTTCTATTAGCAATGTAAGTGATATCGAGAATGAATGGGTGGAACAAGATGAACCAGGAGTCTACATCACCATAAGAGCTTTTCAAGGCGGCTCAAGGGAACTTAGACGTGTTCGGTTCAGGTTAGCACATATCCAGTAGAGTTTCATATCAACTAGAGTAAATTACACGAATGGTCCCTATTGTTTATGGTAATTTGCGTGTTTGGTCCATAACTTATTTTTTTAACTCGGAAGGTCCCTACTATTTGTTTTTGTTACGCGTTTGGTTCCTGTTTTACTTAAAAAGACTATTTGGCCATTAATTTTTTAATTTATTTAAATAAACACACCTCAACCCCACCCTACCCCACCCCACCCCACTCACCATGTCTTACCTACTCTACCATTTTTTCCATATTTAAATAATAGTATTTTTAGGTAAGATAATGATCAAACGCGTAACAAAAATAAACAGTAAGGACCAAATGCGTAACAGAAACAAATAGTAGAGACCTTCCGAGTTAAAATAAATAAATTAAGGATCAAGTACGCAAATTATCCAAAACCATAGGGACCATTCGTGTAATTTACTCAATCAAAACTATGACATTTTGTCATTGTCTCATATGCCTTCATGTATTTTATGCTTTTATATATGTCACAACATCATATTTGTACTTTAGGGCTCTCTGGATTTATTGATTTTAAAATGTATGTTTATTGATTGCAGCCGCGAAAAATTCGGAGAGGTGCATGCGAGACTATGGTGGGAAGAGAATCGAGCAAGGATACACAGCCAATACTTGTGATTAATGAATTATATTGGACGGAGCTTAAATTTCTAGTTTTTGCATATATATATGCTTTTGTTTATGTTTTATTTTTGGTGGTTCGCGAGCATAGAACCATTTTTTGTGAATTGTTGTTTTATGGTTGGTTGGTATAGAACTGAAAATTTTGGTATATATATTTTAGTTTAAACCAAAACGGAAAAAAATGAAAATTTTGTTTAAGAGACCAATGAACATTCAGAATCTTTGTGATAATTATCTAATACAACATTGCATAACAAAGTCAACAATGCTTTAAAATTTTCAAATTAGTGCCCACTTTTTAGACCATATAATTGTTATTCTATATGGTTGTGATATGTTTGTCTGAGCAATAAGATAATTTACCATGGAAAATGATTTAAAATGATGAGAGTTGTTTATTGTACAAAAATTAACATTAATCTTTGTTCAATTCAATATATATGTATTACCAACAACCTATGTTCAATGTACATGTGTTACCAAATAATCTTTAAAGTGTTTTAACATAATACAAATAACCTTTTATCGCCGTTCCAAATAAATAAATAAATAAATAAAATAACATTTTACATTATTTCATAAACACCACTAATTTTTTGTACATATTTACTTGGTAATACTCAAGATTTTAAATAATGTTAGACGTGATTTGATGACAATGTCAAACCTTAAGTTTTTACAAGCTGTGATGAGTCACATCGTTTGTAAGACGAGAAATTTATATACAATTAATATATATATATATATATATATATATATATATATATATATATATATATATATATATATATATATATATATAATATTACTCAATTTTTATATACATATATGATTTATGTAACACCTGTTTCAGGCATTCAACTATTCATTTAGTTTTCATAATTTTATTCTTAGATGGTCTCGGCGTGGTGGGGCTTCATCACAACGTGACGTTATTTATCTTGACTGCATATTTAAATGACCCGCCACGGCGTGACAATGGGTGTCACAGCATGGTAGTCGATTTTGGAGAAACCTTAATCCCTAGGCTTTGGGCCCTATATAAATGACATTATGACTGAGGTTTCGTGATATTTCAGTGTAACATCCCGACTCCCATGTATTACATTTTTTTTTGGATTTAGTGAGTGACTCGACGAGTTGTGTGTCCGAATCGTCGAGTAGAGTTGGAATAGTCACGTGGGTTTAATGACCGACTCGACGAGTCAGAGAGTAGACTCGTCGAGTTGGCGTTGTGTGAGGAAACCCTAAATCCTCGGGTTTGTGACCTATTTAAGGGGCCTTAAGCCTTCATTTCCGCCTCACCAGTCACCTTACACCCTTGAGAGAAACCCTAATCCTCCACTTGAGCTAGAGAGTGAGAGAGGGGCTAATCTTGTGTTTATTAGTGCACTTTTGAAGGAGAAGATGAGAGTATCAAAGCTTGGATCAAGAGGAGGTTGTGGATTTAGAGGTTCATCAGAGTTTTATTCAGTTGGAGGTAAAAAGATGCTAACTTGATCATTTCCTTATAAGATATTGGTTTAGGGAGTTTCTAAGGTTTTCTCCCATCCCTTTTTGTGTCATTTGAGTCCTTTGAGCATGATTTGAGGTTGACACCTCAGATCTGGAGTGTAGGAGTCTTGTGAGTCCAAAGACCCGAACTTTATTGAGCCAGAGATAAGATCTTGTGCATCTAACCATTGTTGGAGCTTGAATTGACATTATGGAGCAAATATGTCATGCATGAACGTAAAGATCGAAGCTTTACGTCATAATCGAGCCTTAGGAAGTTAGATATGGAGTATAGGGCATGGGTTCTGCCTTAAAATGTCTGAATGAGAATTTGACTTAAGGGACTCGACGAGTCAATGAGCTTATTCGACGAGTCAGCTAAGGTTTTCCCCGATGAGTCTGTACATGGGTAACTCGACGAGTTGATGAGACATCTCGAAGAGTTATGTTGGGTTTTCGCGATGTTCTGAAGGAACAAGGGGGACTCGGCGAGTCACATAGAAGCACTCGACGAGTCAGGTCAACATGGACAGTTGACTCGAGTGTTGACTTCGGTTGACTTTAGGGTTTTGGTCAAGGCAGAGGTTATGGGGATGATGGAGGGGTAAAATGGTCTTTTACCTATTCCAAGAGTTTAAGAGAGAGAATAACCTAGTTTACTTAGATTCGTGAATTAAATGTTAATTAGAGATAATTATCTTATGTATTAGGCGGAGGCTAGTTCGCGATTCATGTATGAGATTATTTACTTGTTTGCTTACGAGGTGAGTCTTCTCACTATACTTACCTATAGTGGTAACCTTTGTGTGATCAGAGAGTCGTATGTGTTTATATTGAGTATTGTGATATCATGCATTATGTCTTTGTGATTTATGCTTTGTAATATTATGAGCTTACTGAGTTAGGCCCGGAGGGTCCATCCTAGTTGTGGGACCGGAGGGTTCCACAGAGACACATTGACCGGAGGGTCTTATCTGAGTATAGTCATGAGAGGCTAGTGAGCTATGTGTGGTATTTTGGGAAACTCATTAAGCTTCGTGCTTACCATGTTATGTGTTATGTGTTTCAGGTACCTCTCAGGATCACAAGAAGGCACCGACTTGATTGTACACGTGGATTCGATACCTTGTGAATGATTCTGGGATAGTGACAGTTTATGTGGATTTTGTTGGATTAATGTCTAAGTCCATAACTATTTTGGTATGTACTTGACCCGATTATGAGCATGGTCTTTTTGGGTTGCCTTCACCATAACAATATGTAGGATGAATTAAGGAGAGAAAGGTTTAATTATGATTTATTAATATATTATGAGAATAATATATTAAAGGAGAAATCATATTGTTTAATTAATATTAGTCAAGAATTAATTTTGTGGCTAAAAGAGATTAATTAAACTTAGGGGACTGGAATGGTAATTATAAGATAATTGCAATTAGGCTATGGATCACCTTGGAATAATAGGTTGGACGAATTCTATGGGGAAGCCCATTAGAAATCGTCCAAGGCATGTTCCAGAAGGGGTCCATGGGCTGCTTAGGGCTTAAGCAGTCAAATTAGGGTTTCCTTGTTAGATAACCCTAATTGCCTACCTATCTAAAGAACCCTTGAGACCTAAAAACGTGGCTAAGTGTTCCTTTAGTGTTTACAACCATTTTTGGTGCCTCCTCTCTCTTCTCTATTCATCCCAGTTGCTTTGTGGTGTTTGTGACTCCATTAGAGGTGCGACACTTGAGACACTAAGCTTTCTGAAGCCAAGGATTGATTGTTATTGCTATATAACAATCAAAGGTAAGATCTAAACCCTAATTTTAGTTATAGTTTATTAGATCTAGGGTTTATAGCTTTGGATATTCAATTGCATTGTAGCACTTGGTTCTTGGTATGTATTTTTATTTAAGAGTTTTGCATTTTTGGCCTGGGACTCGACGAGTTGAAGGACCAAATCGTCGAGTAGGAGCGGGTTTGGATACGGGACCTTAAGTGGCGGACTCATCGAGTCGGCGGCCAGACTCGACGAGTAGGCTCTGACTGGACAAAAACCCTAATCTGAGGGTTTGCACCCTATTTAATCATCTCTTTCAGCCATCACTCGTCCCTATTGCTCCCAGAAACCCTCCATAGCAAACCCTAACTGAGTGTGTGAAGATCTAAAGGCATTTGTGGTGATTTTGGTAGTTTTGTTCACAAGGAAAAAGGCAGAGCATAGAAGGATCAAGAGGAGACTGAAGGATTCGAGTTTGGTACATCATTTGCAGTATTTGAAAGGTATAAATTATATACCTTGCTTGTTCATTTGTTAGATCCCTTTTTGGGGAAGAATTAGGGCTTTTTAAGCCATATGAGGTAGCCAACCATGATTGCAAACATGGTTGGTGGTCAAGACTTCGGATCTAGGACCTGGGAGGGGTCACAAGGCAGATTTGGGTTGCTTTTGCACCCATGAAAGGCTCCATGCAATCTAAGAGCTTCTTTTACGGCTTTTTAGGCTCAAAGTCCCATGCATGCACGTAAAGTTCATAACTTTACGTGTTAGATTGATCATAGGAGCATAGATCTATCATTTGGTTAAGAGTTGTACACTAGAAAGCGAGAAATGGGACTTGGACATTATCAACTCGGCGATTCGCTCTTGGGACTCAACGAGTCTGAGACTTGACTCCCCTTTTCTGTTAGGGTTTGCGGGGAACCCAGTTGGGTGTTAGAAGGGTCTTAGAGGGTTCAAAGGAGTTACCCAACATATTGAACTTAGCCTTAGACCTGGAGTTCATAGGACTCGACGAGTTCATGAACAGACTCGGCGATTCCAAGGCAATCTCCCAACACATGAAGACGAACTCGACGAATTGTTCATACAACTCGGCGAGTCGAGGACAGGACGTGTTCATCAGATGAAGGTGAACTCAAAGAGTTGTTCATACAACTCGGTGAGTCAGATGAAGGTTCAGTAGGTGTTCGTATAGAAGGAAAACTCGTCGAGTCATTGCCAAACTCGTCGAGTAGAGTCAGGAATGAGGACGAATGAATGGATAGGGACTCGACGAGTCGGCGGCCCAACTCGGTGAGTCAGGTCAACTGGAAATTGACTTTGACTTGATCAGGGGTAAAATGGTCATTTTACCCTATGTATAGTTATCAGATTATAACTGAGTGTTTTGTGGGAATTATAGTCGGAGGAGCTCTGGAGCAGCAGCAATAGGCAGAGTTTTCCCGCACAGATCATTAGCAGCTACTAGTATGAGGTGAGTTACCTTTCAGTAGCGGTGGGTCTACGGCCACAATGCCGGCCCATTAGTAGGAGTCGTATGATTAGATGATTATCTTTGTGATATTCATCTGTGTTTGCTACTACCTGATATGTTATATGCTGGCATGATATGTTCTATGATAGTGGTAGAGTTCGGTTGTTAGGACCGAAGGGTAGGTTAGGCACCCCAGATATGCCTAGCAGTATGTTATGATATGGTTAGCTGCTTGCATGATATGTTATATGAGATGGAGGTAGTAGAAAGGGGAATAGTCCCCGAAGTTCGGTTGTTAGGACCAAAGGGTAGTCAGCACCCCATAATGGCTCGACATGGGTAGGTCAGCACCCCAGAATGTCCGCATGGGTAGGTCGACACCCCAGAATGGCCGTATGGGTAGGTCGGCACCCCAGAATGGCCGTACTGGGTAGGTCAGGCACCCCAGAATTTCCCGGCAGTATGGATGCTATGTGATTGTATGGTATGTGGTACGATGGGGGAATTCACTAAGCTTCATGCTTACAGTTTACAATTTTGTTTCAGGTACCTCTGCAGTGAAGGGGAAGGAGTCGGCGCGGTAGCGACACATCATACACACACTCATTGTTTTCCGCATTATGGATATTCTGGAATTGTACTTTGACATGTTACTTATTTTATGACTTGGGTTTTCAGACATGATACATTGTTTTATGAGATGATGTGATTTCATAGTATTTTCCTATGAATGTTTTTATGAGTCAGTTAATTAAAATGAAATTTTCGGACTTGAAAATTGGGTCGTTACATGCATGTTCATTAGACAAACTAGATCCAAAAGCTATTAGGGTTTGCATGTACACCATATGATTGATGTATTGCTCAAAACCCATCAGATTTGTGTTGACATTTGAACAATATTGTTTTGAGATATATATTATGAGTTTTTATGTGTTTTAAAAATGAAAATTTTGGTTTGAAAATTTACATCATTACATTCAGCCTCCATCACCCTCTCAAGACCAGAAACCCTAACCTTAGCCTCCCTTGTGTGACATTGATCTTTTTGTGGTGTTTAGTTTCATTTTGAAGGAAGAAGAAGGTGTTGGCCCAAAGATCAAACAACAACTCCTCCCTATCCTTGTAATCACTCTCTGGACCATTGGTAAGTCCTCAAGTTTCCATCTTGATGATTCTTTGGTTGTAGACCTAGCTTATTTATCTTATTTTGGTCCACAAGTGATTTTTGGTTGGTTTGATGTGATAAATATTACAACTTTATGACTCTCTTAAGTCCCATAGGCAATATATCTTTTAGATCTAGACTTTAGTTGGGATTCTTTGCCTTGCATGAGTTTTGGTAACCTTTTTGTTCATTTTGACCTAAAATGGAATCTAGACATGAAATGGTCATACATGTCTATAAAGCACCCAAATTTATGTGAAACCTAGCATTAGAAACTCCTATGGAGTTGGTTGGACTAATGACTTTGAGGAAAAGTGCTTAATGGTTGAGCCCATGTTATGGTTGTTCAGGCTGAGGATGGGTTTGGTGATTGTTTGGGTCATAGTGGTCATGTCTGTTTGCGTTTGAATAGTGCAGACCTAGGTGAATTAGTTGATTTGAGGTCTCGAGGCCTTGCTTAAGGTAGCGTCAGTTGAGTCATGGGACTCAAGAAGGAAGCAATTGTGATGATCGGTTCGAGGATTGCAACCAGAGGCTTAGTGATTGGCAGATGGATTGGGATATCACTATCCACAACGAGGATTATGTTCTTCCAGCTTTTTGTGTTCGAAGGAAAGAAAGAGAGTAGACATGGGATTTTTTCAGATCTGGGATGTAGACCCAACATGCGGCTAGATAGTTTCAGTTTTTGGCGGCAAGTTGGCGATGTGGGTATGTACAAGATGATTCTTATGGTAATGTTGCCTTGAGATGAGATCAAGGTTCTGCTTTCTTTGAATTTAGTTAGTTAAGGATCTAGTTGATTGTTTCAAGTGATCAAGGAGGTGAATTGGGAACAACAACTTTTCTTGTCTCGGATGTATCCCGACTAAGAGAATGATGCTTCTTATATTTATGAGTAATGCTCATGGTGAATTGTTTGTAGGGGATTTATAGGCGAGGTGGATGGTAGTTCATTTGTTTCTAGATAAAGAATCAGATCTATGAATAGACCGTCATAATTATTGTTTGTGTATCTGTAAGGAATTGTTGATGTTAGAGGCGGTTATGATTTAGTGGTTTCCGAGGTCTTATTCTGAGATTCAAAATATCTTTGGGTTTGCTTGGTCTTCATCTGGAAGATCATCTTGCGTTGTGTTATACATTCCAAGAGTAAGGGATGGTATGTATCTGGTTGAGTCGGTTTGAGTATTGGTTTGTTGCAATGTCAGTTGGTGGTAGTTCGAACCCCAAGTGGGGAGAACAAGGTATTCTGCTTGGAGAATCATCGATCGGTTAGAGTACATGGTTTCAGAAGTATGGGTTATATGGATCTACGGTTTGGGTATTCGATACTTTGGCTTAGGATTTGGTCAAGTCGGGGATGCAAAGAAAGTTGCCATCAGATGTATGTGCTCAGGAATGTATGAGTTGTCTTCGCGACAGGAAAATGTTGGACAAGGGGATCGTTGTAGCCAGTGGTTCCTTTTAGGATGCCAGTGAATAGATCAAGTGGCGTTTGGGATGCTCGGGTTGAGTATAGGTTGTTGAGGGATTTTACAGCCCGTTGTATAGGTTTTTATCTATAGTCTAGGTTGGGCAGTTATTGATCGGTAAATCAGCTTCACAGTTTAGTGTGTTTAGTTCTGCATGGGTTTTGGTTCAATAGTGTATTGGATCATTGGATCCGTTGTCAATGCATTCTCGATCGTTGGCTATTTCGTTCATTGTCAATGGTTGAGGTTCTTCGAAGGTTTCGAGTTGTATCAGTTGAAGTTCAACGGATGTGTCAACCTATCGTCAAATTTTGTATGTTGTCTATTTAGTTTATGGGTATGCGTACCCTCAATTGTTGGTTATGGAAGTATTATTCATAATAGGCTCAGGCTTAGAAGTTATCCTTTGTTATTGGGAGTACAGATGTCGGGGCGGTGTCGTTAGTTTTTCAGGTATAACTGTAGATCAGTGTATAATCCAATATTGGGGCATGTCCGAGTTGGTATTTAGATTGACATGACCCGGGTTTTGACAAAAAAAATTGGATAATTTTGGAGGTTTTATCGAGCTACTTATGTAACACTCAAAATCAAAAAGGCCAAGAAAGGAAAGAAAACCCTAAGTCAAAGGGTCAACTCGTCGAGTCTAGGGAGGAACTCGACGAGTCGGAGCGGGATACGGGGGATTGATTAAGAGGACTCGACGAGTCTGGTCTGAAGAGGGAAACCCTAAATCTGGGACCTTGTGCACTATTTAAGCATCTCATTCTCTCCCTTAGGGTTCCTTATAGCCTCTCTTATCCAGAATACGAAACCCTATGCCTCCATTGTTGCACATTCAAGCTTTCTTTCCATTTTGAGTTAGAAGCCCAGATCTGAAGTTGCTACTTCAGATCTAAGTGTATCTTGGCCTAGAGAATCATAAAGCATCGGTCTATGGGTTGATTGTAAATCCTCTTTGTCTTAAACCCTAGTTTATAGTGTTTTGAGCCTAGATCTCCTTAGCTACACGTAAAGTTTGTCACTTTATGTGAGCAATAGGCTTTAGAAGAATGGATCTACAGTTTGGAGTCCATGCATGAATCAAAAGCCTCTGAATATATGAAGGACTGAATAGACTCGTCGAGTCCTTCGAGTGGACTCGGCGAGTAGTATGAAGATAGAGATGAACTCGACGAGTTGGATGAACAACTCGGCGAGTCTGTTGAAGATTGCCTTAGACTCGGCGAGTCTGTTCTTAGACTCGGTGAGTCAAGTCGTGAAACCCCAAACCCTTCAAGTTAAGACTCGGATCAGTGAGTTGAGTGGGGACTCAGTGAGTTGGACAGGACAGGACTCGGAAATCGGTAGACTCGGCTAGTCAGGGGCTGACTCGGCGAGTCGAGTCGTGAATGAAAGGATTCTGAGCATATGAACTCGGCGAGTCAGTAGGCAGACTCGGCGAGTAGGGTTGACCTGGAAGGTTGACTTTGACCAGGACTTTGACTTTGTCAAGAATGGACTTAGTTGGCTTCTAGAGTTCTGTTTGGATCTAAGTGTTATATGTATTAATATTGGTAGCTCGGGGAGCTAGTGGAGCAACGATTCAGAGAATTGTCGGTCAGTAGAAAGAGGGTTATCAACAAGTTCTGCAGTGCAGGTCAGTTTCCCTTTGTGTGAATGGGTCTAAGGCCACAATGCCGGCCCATGTAGATATGAGTAGGAAGACCCAGGGGTTATCCCTAGGCACGGTATGCCAGTATGATAATTAGGACCAAGGTGCATTGATAGCAGTCAGGTGCCCAAGAAATGGTTTACATGATAGAGTATAATTGTTGTCTGTGTGATACTTAGATCCGCCTGGTAGGGAGGTGAGTGTGGGCGAGGTCCCGTATCTCACCAATAGCAGAGTGTGGAAGGTGTTCCACATCTCATTAGCAACAGAACAGGGGCGAGGCCCAAGTTAGGGAAAGAGTGAGTGTGGGCTGGGCCCGTATCTCACTATCAGTAGGAGCGTGGACGGGGTTCCATGACTCATCAGTAACAGGACAGGGACGAGGCCCAAGATAGGCGAGGCCTTAGGACAGGATCCATTAGTATATGTTTAGCTTATGTGTTGTGATATGTTTATGTGCTATTATATGTTAGCGGGCGAGGCCCAGTGACAGGCGAGGCCTAAGTGAAACAGATATGTATCCGAGCGGGGCTTGAAGCCAGGCGAGGCCTGGAGCGACGGGACCGTTGTATTGGGCGAGGCCCGACATAGCGGGCGTGGCCCAGCATGTGTTGTATGTGTTGATACAGGGTATGTAGTAGGTTGGGGAACTCACTAAGCTTCGTGCTTACGGTTTTCAGTTTTGGTTTCAGGTACTTCCGGTAGCAGAGGGAAGAGCTCGGGGTGATCGCATGGCACACACCATTGATTAGTCAGCCTGGGATGTTTTACTCTGATAATGAAAATATGTTTTGGAAATGATACTCTGAATTCATGTTATGACTTATGATATGTTTTTATGAATATGGCTTTGGTAATGATTTAAATAAAACTTTTGGTACGGATTTTTGGGACGTTACAAGTTGGTATCAGAGCCTTGGTTTAAGGGATTCAGACATACTCTCGGGTGTGACTGAACTCAAACTAAGGGATTGGTCTAAAAGTTTTCAAAATGAAAAGACAGTTTTGTAAAAAGAGTTTTTAGAAATGAAACAGTTTTAGAAAAGCGAAAAGAATTCAGAAAGAAAAGAATTTTGATAAGAGAAAAGGGTGTGGTGCATGCAATCAGCCGAGCTCAAGTAAGTACCCCAAAATACCCATACAAGTTTATGTTATGATTATCAGTTAGTAGAACAGCATGCTAGATTAGGACTATTGGGTTTTGAGCATTCTAACACTCCTAAGTGTACATGCAACCCTAAATACCTTGGATCTATGTTTTCTCTATTATGCATGGAAATATGAACTTCCAAGGTATTATCCTAATCTATCATACAAAACAATGAATATAACAAGATAGAATACATACCTCTTTGATGTAGAAAGTCTTCATGAAGCTTGAGTGCCTAGTGCCCCAAGTGTAACACCTCAAATGGTTCACACAACACCGAATACACTTGGAATAACTTGAGAGAAACTTGAACACTCCTTGAAATCGTCTAGCCCTCACACTCACACATAGTGCACGATTTCATGAGCCATGGGATTCTTTTATATGGTGGCTATTAGGGTTACACCATGTAACTCATGACTTTACCCATTCCTTATGCTCCATGGATTTTAACCTCCATGGAGCATCCATGGGTCACCCCATGGACTTAGTCCAACATAAGGAATCTTGGATCACAAGCCCACATATATAAGAATGAATGATTTACACAATCAACCCATATATTTAATTAGTCTCCTTTTGATCACTTAATTAATTCCAAATTAATTCTTGATCAATACTAATTAAATAACCTTATTAATATATTAGAACTTATAATATATTAACAAACCTTAAGTGTTATTTCTCTCATTTTAGTCTATCCCAATGCATGATGCCATGCAACCTAAATGGACCATGCCGGGTCGGGTCAAGTCTTACCAATTATAATTATGGACTTAGACATTAATCCAACAGTCTCCCACTTGGATAAGTCTAAAACTATTATTGTGTATGACTGCAAGAACTAACTGGAAATCGTAGCTCTCAAAAGCTTCTGTCAAACTCTGACCTTGTAGATGAACTCTGACCTTTGTCAATGACTTTTCGATTAGATAAGGGATCATATATTCCTCCATTCTAGATATCATATGGACTGAGACATGGATTATAATCATTCTCTCTGTCCATTTGTTGTTTCCCGATTTCCGGTTTATGAAAACTGACTAATTGAACAAATCAAATCAGTCCTGGCCCGGCGAGCACTTCCATTTGTCATCATCAAATCATCGAGGGTCCCACAGATTTCGCTTTTATCCCGAAGGTAAAAGGAATGGATAAACTTCGACTCATATGGCTTGTTCTACTACTTGTTTAATCATACACAAAGGCACGTTTTATAACACCGAGTTACCGAATGCGTTTTCGTGCAATCAATGTACAACCAACTCATAGTAACAACTCATATCTCTAGGTTTGAAGAATATAAGATATTATCATCTCATGATCACTCGTGATAAAATCCATGAAGTGATTCCAATGAGCGCGGGTTGAATCCAATACTCAAAACTTATGAGCACTCATGAGTGTTGTAGCCCTTTGTGCAACATCTTAGACCTCTACAAGCGAACCCATGACAGTCTTGATTCATATCTACTTCCAACATATGACCGACTGTGGATGGTTTGAATAACTTAGTCATTCCGGAAGAATAACCTAGTTTATTCTGGAATTCAAAACATGCAAAATGAAACACAAGAATAATTGAATCCAATATGGTATCAAAACCTATGAACATAAATAAAACACCTTTTATTTATCACCATATGATTACACATTATTCATTGTATACAGTTTCAGCTATCAACTTTATTCTTGAATTTAAAACAATAGTTGTCCCATGCTCTAAGCATGTACACTATGTTTTCTAAACACTAGTCATGTCATACACCAAGTATGTGAAGGGTTTTGAGCATTCTAACACTTCCTAAGTGTACATGCAACCCTAATAACCTTGGATCTATGTTTGTCTAATTATCATGCAAAGTTGAATTCCAAGGTTATATTCCTATCTAGCATACATGGGGAACAATTTTAACTTGAATCATAGATAGAATAACTTACCTTGTTGTTGCTTGTGTTCCTTGAAACCTTGTGAGCCTAGCACCCCAAGTGTGATGCCTCAAATGCTTCACACAACACCAAATGCTCTTGGAAAGACTCTTGAGATAACACACACTTCTCAAAATCGGCCAAGCCCTCTAGTTTTTTAGTAGTGCCGATTTTTGGTGGAGAATATGCTTCTTATATAGTGTTGACACATCTAGGGTTACACCATGTAAACCCTAATGTGTCATGACTCTTCATTTCCATGACCCATGGGTTTGTAACTCCCATGGAGCATCCATGGAGTATCCTATGGGTAGAGCCCAACTTGATAATCCATGGAGCCTCTTAGCCCACTATACAAGATATGGATGATTTACATAATCAACCCATATATTTAATTAGTTATCCTTTGATCACTTAATTAATTCCAAATTAATTCTTTGATCAACTAATCAAATAATATTATTAATATATTAGAACTTATAATATATTAATAATCTCCAAGTGTTATTTCTCTCATTTAGTCTATCCAATTGCATGGTGCCATGCAACCCAAATGGACCATGCCGGGTCGGGTCAAGTACAAGCCCGAAATAGTTATGGACTTAGACACCTTATCCAACAGTCTCCCACTTGGATAAGTCTAATAACTATATCTCTAGTACTTCAGGAACCGACCGGCAATCGTAGCTCTTTCAAGGTTTCTCGGAACTGAGAAGATGATAGTACGCCATTTAAGATAAGTGATCATATAATCCTCCGTTCTAGATATCAGCCGGACAAATACATGGAACATTGTCTTACTTCTTGTCCAGCATTTGTTTCTCGATTTCCGATTTGTTTGACATAGAACTTAATTGAACACATCAACTTAGTTCTGACCGGGCCCGGTACATGGGTCAAAACAAAATCATCGAGGGGCCCAGATATCAGCTTCTAATCCAAGAAGGAACAGATAAACTTCGACTCATATGTTTGTTCTACCACTCATTGAATTACACACAAAAGTACGTTTTATAACATCGAGTTACCAATGCGGTTTCGTACAGTCAATGCATAACCAACTCGTAAGTAACAAATCATATCTCTAGGTTTGAAGACTTATATGATATTACCGTCTCACGATCACTCGAGATAGAATTCCATGAAGTGATTCCAGTGAGCGTGGGTTGAGTCCAATGCTCAGAACTTATGAGCACTCATGATTGTTGTAGCCTTGTCCAAGACCTCTACAACCAAACATGACAGTCTTGATTCATATCTACTTCCAACATATGACCGACTGTGGAGGTTTGAATAATATGTTATACCAAACAGAATTATTCTGGAAGTCAAAACATGCAAAAGAAATATAGTAAACGATCGACAAGAGATAGCAACACTTTACTCATAAATAAAACTCCTTTTATTCATCATCAAATGTCAATTACACTTTACAAATTTCTGGGTTATCTAACTACTAAAACTTATATCATCCTTCAGCCCTATGCTCCGAGCATGCTGAAGATGCTTAACCCTACTCAGTCCCTTCGTGAGGGGATCTGCTGGGTTCTCATCCGATGATACCCTCTTTGCCACGAGGAGTCCTTCTTCGATCCGATGTCTGATGAAATGGTATTTTCTGTCGATGTGTCTGGATCTCCCGTGATCCCTTGGTTCCTTAGCTAAGGCAACAGCACTTTCACTATCACAGAAAATTTCCATTGGCTCTTTAATAGCTGGTACAACTCCAAGGTCTCCAATGAAGTTCTTCAGCCATATCGCTTCCTTTGCTGCTTCGCTAGCTGCAATATACTCTGATTCACAAGTAGAGTCTGCCACTGTCTCTTGCTTGGAACTCTTCCAAGAAATTGCTCCTCCGTTTAGGGTAAAGACCCAGCCCGACTGAGAGCGGAAATTATCCCTATCAGTCTGGAAGCTAGCATCACTATACCCTACTACTCTCAAGTCATCACTCCCACCGAGGGTAAGAACCCAGTCCTTAGTCCTCCGTAGGTACTTGAGGATATTCTTTACCGCAGTCCAGTGTGCCTTGCCAGGGTTCGCCTGATACCTGCTAACCATGCTCAAGGCAAAAGCTACATCGGGTTGAGTACACGTCATAGCATACATGATCGATCCTACAGCCGAAGCGTAAGGTGTTCGACTCATTTCTGCTATCTCAGCCTCAGTGCTAGGGCTTTGTGTCTTACTCAATCTGGTGTTACTCTGGATGGGTAACTCTCCTTTCTTGGAATCCTGCATGCTGAATCGCTTCAGCACTTTATCCAAGTAGGTACTCTGACTAAGTCCAATTAGTCTTTTACTCCGATCTCTCAAGATCCTTATCCCTAAAATATAGGCAGCTTCACCAAGGTCCTTCATAGCGAAACACTTCCCAAGCCAGGACTTTACTTCCTGCAGAGTTGGAATGTCGTTTCCTATGAGTAGTATGTCATCCACATACAATACCAAAAAGCTAACTATACTCCCACTAGCCTTGACATACACACAAGATTCATCTTCACTCCTAGAAAAGCCAAATTCCTTGACCTTTTCATCAAAGCAAAGATTCCATCTGCGAGGTGCTTGCTTCAATCCATAAATGGATTTCTCAAGCTTACACACTCTATTAGGGTACTCGTTGCTGACAAAACCCTCTGGCTGACTCATGTAAACATCTTCAGCCAACTTTCCATTAAGGAAAGCGGTTTTGACATCCATCTGCCATATTTCATAGTCATGAAATGCAGCTATGGCTAACAGAACCCGAATAGACTTAATCTTGGCTACCGGAGAAAAGGTCTCATCATAATCCACTCCAGGAATTTGAGAGAAGCCCTTTGCAACCAGTCTAGCCTTATAAGTGTGTACTTTACCATCCATGTCAGTCTTCTTCTTGAAGACCCATTTGCACCCTACTGTCTTACGACCTGGTACGTTTTCAACCAAGTTCCAAACTTGATTGTCATACATGGATTGTATCTCGCTATCCATAGCCTCTTTCCATTTAGCAGACTCGGGGCCTGCCATGGCTTCCTCGTAGCTGTTAGGGTCATCTTGACTTACTAGTGTTTCATCACTAATAAGTGTCTCACCTTCTGCAGTAATATGGAATCCATAGTAATGCTCAGGTGCACTCCTAACTCTCGTGGAACGTCTCAGAGGTACAGATTTGTCAATTGGCTCAACAGGAGTTTCCTCCTCAAGTTGAGGGCTAGAGTTTGAAGTTCCTTCACCGCTTGATTCTTGAATTTCTTCAAGATCAATTTGCCTCCCACTGTCTCCTTGGCTTATAAACTCTCTTTCTCGAAAGACTCCTCTTCTTGCTACAAAGACCACATTGTCACTAGGTCTGTAGAAGAGGTAACCAAAGGATCGCTGTGGGTAACCGATGAAAATACACCTCTCGCTTCGAGGTTCGAGCTTATCATGAGTCTCGCGTCTCACGAAAGCCTCGCAACCCCAAATCTTGATGTGGTCTAGTTTAGGTACTTTACCAGTCCACATCTCGTGAGGAGTTTTGGCAACTTTCTTTGTAGGGACTAGATTAAGAATATGGGCGGCAGTCTCTAAGGCATACCCCCAGAATGAGATTGGTAGCGAAGCTCGACTCATCATGGAACGAACCATATCCAACAAGGTTCGATTACGCCTCTCAGCCACACCATTCAACTGTGGTGTCCTGGGAGGTGTCAATTGTGAGACTATCCCACATTCCCTTAGATAGTCGAGGAACTCTGAACTAAGATACTCACCACCACGATCGGATCGAAGCATCTTAATATTCCTGCCCAATTGATTCTCGACTTCCTGTTTAAATTCCTTAAACCTCTCGAAAGTCTCTGACTTATGCTTGATCAAGTAGACATATCCATATCTACTATAATCATCAGTAAAAGTCAAATAATAACGATTAGCATCCCTTGTGGCATGTTTGAATGGTCCACACACATCCGTGTGTATAAGGTCCAACAAACCTTCACCCCTCTCACACGAACCTGTGAAGGGTGACTTTGTCATTTTTCCAAGTAAGCATGATTCGCAACTATCATCTGACTTTAGGTCAAACGACTCCAAGACTCCATCTTTTTGGAGTTGGCCTATGCGTTTCTTGCTTATATGTCCAAGACGACAATGCCATAAAGATGCTTTATCCAAGTTATTATTAGTAGAATCAATACACAAAACATTATTTCCCAAGTTATCTACAACAGATACAGCTTCATACACACCATCACAAGGTAATGCTTTAAAATAAAAGACATTATTATAGAAAACATCTATAGAACCAACTTCATTATTAAATGAAAAGGTAAACCCTTGTTTGTACAAAGCATGAAAGGAAATAATATTTCTTGCCATTCCTGGCGAATAACAACACTTATTCAAATCTAAACTAAACCCACTACTTAGCGATAAAGTATAAACTCCAATCTTGGTAACAGGTATAGCTTTCCTATTCCCCATGATCAAGTTTATTCTTCCTTGCTCCACATCCTCACTTCTTCTTAGTCCCTGCAAGTCACAACAAATGTGAATACCACACCCGGTATCAAGGACCCAAGATTTAGAATGGGGTGAGTTATTAGAAATGATAGTGTAAATACCTGCATGGTTGGGTTTAACTTTCCCATCCTTCACATCTTGCTGGTATTTTGGGCAGTTCCGCTTCCAATGAGCTTTTTCATGGCAATAGAAGCATTCAGCCTCTTTTGGGTCAGAAGAAGGAGTAATGAAACCTTTCTTGGTTCCACTTGAAGAAGAGCCATCAAGGGTCCGAACCTTGGTACCCTTAGAAGAGCTCTTTCTCTTCCTCCCTCGACTTTTCCCGATTACCAAAACCGGAGTAGAGTTTTGAGTAGGAGTGATAGCAACCGACTTCCCCTTAAGACCTGTTTCTGCGGTCTTGAGAAGTCCCTGAAGTTTGCTGAGGGTGACTTCTTCCTTGTTCATGTGATATGTCATGCGGAATTGATCATAGCACGATGGTAAGGAATGCAAAATAATATCTATTGCAAGATCCTCCGGGAAGTTCACATTAAGCTTCAGCAAACGATCCACATACCTTTGCATTTTCTGCATGTGGCTCGTGACGGATTCCCCGTCCTTCATCATGGTTGTTATCATGGAGCAGATGATTTCATACCTCTCTTGTCTTGCACTTTGATGGTATCTTTCCATCAAATCTTGGTGCATTTCATAAGGGTAGAAATCCTCATAAGACTTTTGGAGTTCCGCTGTCATCGTGGCCATCATGATGCAAGCCACTTTCGTAGCATCCCTTTCATGTGCCCGAAATTCAGCGATCTCCTGAGGAGTTGCAGTGGTCTCATCAATCTCCTTAAGCTCCTTGTCAAGGACATATTCTTTGTCCTCGTAGCGGGTAATCATCCTGATGTTTCTGATCCACTCATTGAAGTTGGATCCATCAAAGGTGACTTTCCCACACAAGTTCATAAGGGTAAAGGAGCCATTAGGATTAGAGCCAGAAGCATTGTTGGAAGACATCTGAAGAGAAGAGGACAAGATTAGTTTAGATATAAGAGAGTCCTTAATAAAACACCCAAATGTAATATTAAGGCTAGGATCCAATCACAATATAATATAACTTAGAAGAGGTATGCCGTAATCTAAGCTATATCATATTTGAAAGGTAGGTGAATGACGATTCACCAATTTCCACCACGAAAACCGAAATGATTAAATATTAGGTTTTTGAATGGTTCTTAGAAATTCCTAGATTCTTTGAGATTCAATGAACTTTTCAAAGGCATGTTTCAATCTCGAGTGTGCCCTCCAAGTTTTGTGACTGGGATACCGAGGGTCACAAAACGAGGTGTGAAGTAACCATGCAAATCACTTGGTACCCTTAAAGTTTATCACTCAATCGATGTGCCGGTTAACCACACACGCTCCATCGATACTATAATAAACCCTAAGTCACCCTTTACCTACCTTGTTAAGTCCAAGTTAGTGTGCCGGTTAACCACACACGCTCCACCAACGACTTAATCAAAGTGTAAAGTGTAATTTCATGGAATAGCACCTTATTCACATTTTTCCTAAAGTAACTAAGATTGGGAATTTAATAAAACATTTAGTTACTTTATAATATTCATCATACTTTGAATGAGAATTAATAAGTCCTTGTCTTACCCGTTCGGCTAACGACCCTCCACCGATCAAGCAAGCGGTGGGTGAGAGTGGACACCCATTAAGTCACCATTTTATAGGCAACAACCTTATACCCACCTTATAGACCGGCTTCGTGAATGAGGCGTACTAGCGGTAAGACGACTTTGTTCTTATACATATATATAATTATTAAATCATAATAATATAAGTATAAGGGTTGAATTTTAACTTTTAAAATTCTAGGGGTTGGAACTAAAGTTTTAACTTAACTTTACTTGTTCCAAAACTTGAGGGCAAGTTTTGTAAACTTTCAAAACTTTTCATTTCTTGTAACTTATGAGTTTAATAGAGTAATAAAATGAAGACTCTTCATTTTTCTAACTCTTATGTTCTTTTAATGGTTTTTAATCCAAGAGACTTTTGGTTTTCCATAACTTGAGGACAAGTTATGGACTCCATTAAAACACATTATGATCAAGAATTAAATTACCACATAGGTTACAAATAATTCCTATGATCATCTAAACATCATAAGAACAAGAATATGAATATGAACACTTTCAAGAATCAAAATCACATAAAACTTTGTAATTTTGATAACTAGTTGTTGTAAATGAATTAGCAAAAACATTACTCCATCTAAAACAAGTTTTCAAGTACCAAAACAGTTTAGAATAATGTTTCCAATCCATTTTCCAGCAACAAAAGTCGAAATTCCGTTTTTTTTTTTTTTTAAACTTTCGACTTTCTTCAACTTTTAAGCACAAATAACAAACAAACAAGCCTATGCTTTGATACCACTGAAGGGTTTTGAGCATTCTAACACTTCCTAAGTGTACATGCAACCCTAATAACCTTGGATCTATGTTTGTCTAATTATCATGCAAAGTTGAATTCCAAGGTTATATTCCTATCTAGCATACATGGGGAACAATTTTAACTTGAATCATAGATAGAATAACTTACCTTGTTGTTGCTTGTGTTCCTTGAAACCTTGTGAGCCTAGCACCCCAAGTGTGATGCCTCAAATGCTTCACACAACACCAAATGCTCTTGGAAAGACTCTTGAGATAACACACACTTCTCAAAATCGGCCAAGCCCTCTAGTTTTTTAGTAGTGCCGATTTTTGGTGGAGAATATGCTTCTTATATAGTGTTGACACATCTAGGGTTACACCATGTAAACCCTAATGTGTCATGACTCTTCATTTCCATGACCCATGGGTTTGTAACTACCATGGAGCATCCATGGAGTATCCTATGGGTAGAGCCCAACTTGATAATCCATGGAGCCTCTTAGCCCACTATACAAGATATGGATGATTTACATAATCAACCCATATATTTAATTAGTTATCCTTTGATCACTTAATTAATTCCAAATTAATTCTTTGATCAACTAATCAAATAATATTATTAATATATTAGAACTTATAATATATTAATAATCTCCAAGTGTTATTTCTCTCATTTAGTCTATCCAATTGCATGGTGCCATGCAACCCAAATGGACCATGCCGGGTCGGGTCAAGTACAAGCCCGAAATAGTTATGGACTTGGACACCTTATCCAACAGTATGCATACTATGTTTGTCTATGATCTTTACTTTGTGAAATAAATCAATTGAACATAACTACAATGATCCTCTTTTCACAGTCCCAAATCCTTACTGCAAATGCAAAAATTCCAAATTCATGCGATTTACTAAAATCTGTTAGATTCTAAACTTATATGCATTGATCCTCTTGTAATGATTATGCACAAAGTCACAAGGACTTGACAAAAAACATTACAAAGTATTCCAAAGGAGATCAACTCCTTGGAAACATCCTTCTTGCATTAAGTTTCCTTAATCTTACATAGATTAAAAATTCTAACCTTGAAACATTTCCAGATTCATTTTGACTATCACTTCTGAACAAGAGTTGCCTCCTTACAGATTATGTCAATATGGTCTTTCCAGAATTATCACTATACCTCCAACTGTCCTTGAGCACCCAATCTTTGGTAAACCTTAGATTGTCCTCGACAATTGATTAATCCTTTTAGTCATATCCAATTCTAGACCTTTTCCCTTCTTAATGCCCCAGGCATTTGGAAAATTTTAGAAAGGATGAATATAGCACATGTAATCGATCCTATATCCGAAGCATATGGGATACGATTCATGATGTCTCACATAAAGACTAAACCAGTCTTTTGCTATAACATTTCCATTTCTATTTGCCAAGTTCTCACAATTCAGATTATGAAAAGGGATGCCATAATCATAATTGAATTTTAGAACGCAAATAATGGACCCATATACAAAATTTTCTTATGTTGAGCCATTCCAACATGAAATTCATATATATATCCTAGACTAAATATGATTAAAATCTCAATCTAAGCTTTTAGATTTGAGATGAAGTATAATTTCCTCTCCCTTAATTATAGCAAAACAACTCTTTCCCAATTGAAACTTTTGTTTTCTATAATTAACATTCCTAACTTGCAATACTTATCATAATTATCATGCTCCCACTAACATGATGATTATTAGCATGACACTTATGCTCCCACTACCTTTGACATGTACTCAGAAATCAGTTGACTTTCTTACCAAAGTTCAGATTTCTGATACTAGATTGTTTTGATAAAACTTTATCAAAATCATACACCTTCCCTTAGATAGCTCAAAGGTGTGTCTAAAAAATTATGAAGAGGGATGTCGTAATCATAATGGTTAGACGTTTTTGCCACTTCTCACAAGTACAGGTTAGTGTGCCGGTTAACCACACACGCTCCACTAACAACTTTGAGAATGCAAATATCTCAATTGCTATCTAGCTAAAATCTACTTAGTGAAAGTGTTTCCTCGCCATCATTTTCATGAATCGGAGAGAAACCTTATGACACTTAGATTTTTATGGTGTATGAGTTCCTACCCATATGAATTTGTCAAAACCATAATCACAAGACAAGGATAATGACAAATCCAAACTCATATGGATTGAACTCAATCTTAATTTCTTGCCACCTGGCAGCTCAAGGGCCTGCCATTGCTTCTAAGTTGTTGTGCAACCAATTGAGAACTCTAAAAACTCATATGCAAAGCCAACTTTAACTGGAATGGGCACAAAATATGTCAACATGATAGGTTATAAACCTCAAGTCGTGTGCTAGTGAAGAACTTCAGGTTTTATTCTTGATTAGTTCTTGAGACTTTCAAGACCTTTAAGACTCCCACTGTCCTCTTGACCTATAAGACTCCATTGTCAAACATCCAAGAGATAGTGCGGATTCTAATCAAGACAAACACTTCACATAATTGGCCTTAGTTGGTCTTTGTTTTATCTAAAACATCACAACTTACCAATTTCAAATGTACAAGAGTAGGAAACTTTAACTCTTACATTTGACAAGTGTTTTAAACCTTCTTTAAGACATGTCACTCAAATTACAATCTTGGAGTATGACTCTAAGACTTGTATTGGAACGAAGTAGGACTCATCTTCTTGATTTAACCATTTCAACAATTCAAGATTCCTCGTCTTAGTCATAAGAATGCACTAAGATTTCCTTAGAGAACTAATTGTGCTATGGTTTCTTAATCATTAAGATGATCACAAAACTGATACTAAAGTACTCTCCCATCTTTTCAGATTTGAGAAACTTTTATCCTTCTGCCTAATTTGATTCTTCTTATTCGCTCTGCCATACATTGGAACCTTTTCCAATGTCTCATAGTTACACTTAAGCTTGTAAGTATAATCGTATTTACTGAGCTTTAGTAAACCATGACGAATAGTCTTATCGATCTTTTGTGGTGGACTTGACCAGTGCACAAGAATGTGTACTCGATCCCTTAGTCCTTCACTTGACTCACACATCCATGTGAACAAGTAGTTAGTCTTAATTCTTTTTCAATGCTTGAAAGTTCTCATTCATCATGCTATACAACTTGCATGATTCCAAGTTTCTATCCAACTGAAACTTGGGTGATGAGAATCTTTCCTTATTTGGTAAATTTAGACACTACCACAAATGAAAGAATCAAATTCACTTTCCAATATTGCTATCAGTGGAATCTTATAAGCAACAACTTTTCACAAATGCCATTGTAAGGATACTTAAAATAAATAAAATCAAAACCTTTTTCTTTTATTTTAAAACTTTGCGGAAAACTTATCTTTACAATCCATATGAAAACCTTGTTGTTATCTATTCCTAAGCAATATAAATATCATAACTCTTAAGTAATAGCCCAAAATTTTGATCACCGAACCATGCGATTGAAATTCATCTTCGCGATGAGAATCAACATGCACTTAATAGAGTTAGACAATGGACTTTACCTGAAGTAGAGCCAAACTTATTGACTTTAACATCCTTAGGTAAATTTGGCAGCTTCGCAACCAATGCCCCTTCATTTGGAAATAGTTACCTATGGACCCTTGATAATGGGACTATCTCAGACTTAGCCTCTCTCTTTACCATTTGGTCAACTGAGTTGACTATGGCCGATCCCTTTCCATTGGAAACAGAGAGCTTTACTGGATATCCAATGTCATTATAGTCAATGTCCACAAGTTTTAGGAAGTTGATCTTAGCAAATAGATAAGATCATTAAGGGTCTTGTCATTGGCTGTTTCATAGGAGTCCCAAAGGAACTCACTATGTGACTTAGAAAGTAGTTGAGGCACCAACTATCTCAACACTTTGACATCCAACTCTCACGGCTTGTCAATATGTGACTACATCTCCAAGATGTGATCACACATAGACCTTTGCTTGCCAATAGGGCTTGAGTGGCCTTAAAATTTTCAAGAACTTGTGGGTTAGGGAGAATAATTGGAGTAGGTGAAAGAAGTATGATTTCCATGGGACATCATCTTCATTTAGGAAAGCTTGTTTCAAGAGATTTAGCAAGATCATAAATGTCTAAACCAGACATCTTTTTGGGAGATCTTCAAGATAGTTGATTTAAAGTCCTTAATATGACACCCAATATGAAATATTAAGGCCAGGACCCAACAAACTATTTTATAACTTAGAAGAGGGATTCCGTAATCCAAGCTATAAAATATTCGAAGGTAGGTGATTGACGATTCACCAATTTCCACCAAGATAAATGAAATGTATTATTAGGTTTTAATTGGTTTTTGAAACTCCTAGATCTTTGAGATTCGTTGAACTTTTCAATGACATGTTTCAATCTCGAGTGTGCCCTTCAGGTTTTGTGACTGGGATGCCGAGGATCACAAAACAAGGTGTGAAGTAACCATGCAAATTACTTGGTACCCTTAAGTGTTTACCCCTCAATCGATGTGCCGGTTAACCATACACGCTCCATCGATACTATGATAAACATTAAATTACCCTTTGCCTACCTTGTTAAATACGAGTTAGTGTGCCGGTTAACCACACACGCTCCACTAACCGACTTAAACAAAGTGCAAAGTGTAATTTCATGGATTTGCACCTTATTCACATTTTCGTAAGTTACTAAGATTAGGTATTTATAAGAGTTTAGTTACTTAGTATTTATCATTAATACTTTTAATGAAGGGAGAATTCTAGTCCTTGTCCTACCCGTTCGGCTAACGACCCTCCACCGGTCAAGGAAGCGGTGGGTGAGAGTGGACACCCATTAAACTGCCATTTTATAGGCAGTAACCTTATACCCCCCTTATAGACCGGCTTCGTGAATGAGGCCTACTAACGGTAAGACTGACTTTACTCTTATACATACATATATATATATATATATATATATATATATATATATATATATATATATATTATTAACTTATAATATTATAAAGTATAAGGGTTGAATTTTAACGTTTAAAATTCTAAGGGCTAACTTGGAATTAAAGTATTCATGGGGAAAACTTTACAAATTCCAAAACTTGAGGGCAAGTTTTGAAACTATTCAAAACTCTTGGATTTTCATAACTTATGAGTTTGATTAAAGTTTTAAAAACTTTAATGAAGTGACTCTTGAACATCCATAACTTGAGGACAAGTTATTGAGTCATAAAACAATTTAATAAGGAAAAAGATTCTTCATTTTGTAACCTATGACAACTTTTAGGAGTTGTAAGATTCATAAATGTGACTTATAAGTTACATAAACACATGTTATGAACTTCTTTTAGATTAATTTGGATTAAAACAAACTATCACATAATTTTATTCATTAATCTAAATTCACTCATAAAACAAGGTAACACAAAAAAAACTTTTGGTGATCCATAACTTATTCTTAAGTTATGGAATCCTTTAAAACATTAACACCAAATTTTGTAACTCCATAAAAGCTTTGAATCTATTTTTTTCAAAACCTTTTCATATCCATAACTTATGGAGGTTTCAAAAAATAAAACTCTTTAGATCAAACTTTTAAAACTAATAAAATAATCATATCATTTTATCTTTTATTAAATTTGACCTAATTCAACTCATAAAGCAAATTATTAAAATTTTACAAATAATTAGTTTTTCACAAGAACAAGTAATTATCTTAAAATTTGACAAAATTCATGTTTTTTTTTCCTTTTTTTCAACTTTGAAAATAAAATATTTGCATCAATATAACAAAAAACAACACCTGGCTCTGATACCACTGTTGGGTTTTGAGCATTCTAACACTCCTAAGTGTACATGCAACCCTAAATACCTTGGATCTATGTTTTCTCTATTATACATGCAAATATGAACTTCCAAGGTATTATCCTAATCTAGCATACAAAACAATGAATATAACAAGATAGAATACATACCTCTTTGATGTAGAAAGTCTTCATGAAGCTTGAGTGCCTAGTGCCCCAAGTGTGACACCTCAAATGGTTCACACAACACCAAATACACTTGGAATAACTTGAGAGAAACTTGAACACTCCTTGAAATCGTCTAGCCCTCACACTCATACATAGTGCACGATTTCATGAGCCATGGGATTCTTTTATATGGTGGCTATTAGGATTACACCATGTAACTCATGACTTTACCCATTCCTTATGCTCCATGGATTTTAACCTCCATGGAGAATCCATAGGTCACCCCATGGACTTAGTCCAACATAAGGAATCTTGGATCACAAGCCCACATATATAAGAATGAATGATTTACATAATCAACCCATATATTTAATTAGTCTCCTTTTGATCACTTAATTAATTCCAAATTAATTCTTGATCAATACTAATTAAATAACCTTATTAATATATTAGAACTTATAATATATTAACAAACCTTAAGTGTTATTTCTCTCATTTTAGTCTATCCAAATGCATGATGCCATGCAACCCAAATGGACCATGCCGGGTCGGGTCAAGTCTTACCAATTATAGTTATGGACTTAGACATTAATCCAACAAGGACTAAGGATCAAGGGAGGATGCCTTATGTTCCTGTTATATGTGCTTTGAGCTGCATGATAGTGCTGATTAGACAGTAGTAGGATAGCCTGTTTAGGTTATGCCTGAGTATATGAGATTATGTTGCATGCTAGTACAGATTCTTGATATGAGATTATGATTGTTGAGTATGTTATGGTTAGATTTTCCCTTGCCTGAATGTTGCTTGCTTTGTGCATTGTGGGATTCTGAGTGATGGGAGTTAGCCATTAGGTGAATACGTCACGCCACATCTGATCAGGGTTGAATAATCTTAGAGTACTATATTTGGCCCTATTGCGCAGCTCTTGTTTGAGTCTAACCGTTGTAGGGATGAGTCTTTTACTCGAAGGATTATCTGAGCCTCGTCACATGTGATGGTATTCAGATGATGGCTAATTGGCATCGCAAAGAAGCCTTCAGCAGTTGAGGACTGGTTTGGGTGGATTCAGAGGTTTCCCTAGGGTAAGCCTAGGATGAGATAGTGCTGGGAGCAGTAGTAGTAGAAAAAGGGACCTGGTGGAGTCGAAGCAGTTCTTGAGGAAAGTATGGATAGATGTGGAAGGTAGTATGGGCCCGTACTACTAAAAGCAGAGGATCCATACTCGATTCGAGAAAGGCCGAGATGAGACTAGGAAACTTGTAGTGTGTGCATATGACCCCTCAGCAGTGATGAGTATTCTGATAATATTGCGATATGTTTTCAGCATGGTGACATTGCGAGAGAGACCAATGGGCGGATCAGGCACCGGAGAGGGATCAGGCTTTGGTTCAGGGGCCGAGTAGCTCGAGGAGCGGATGAGGGAGTTGATATCAGCTGAGGTTACGCGCAGTATCCTAGATCAGACTCATGTGAACTTTGGCACGGTCAAGGAGGGTGTACTGGAGATCTTGGATGAGAGGCTGGGAGCCTTTTGTACCGAGATAATGTTTTTGATGGGAGCGTGTACTATGACATTTCGAGAGTTCAAAGCTTGCGTAGCTCCAGATTATCAGGGGGCTAGGGACCCCATCGCTAGCAGCAGGTGGTTGGCCGATGTTGCCAACGCATTCCGTATGAGCCGGTGTCCCGAGGGGGACAAGGTCAGACTCGCCTCCTGTCTTCTGAAGGACAGAGCAGGGGATTGGTGGGAGGAGGTTGGTCATGCCATTGGTGATGATGCCGTGTTGGACGCGATGACATGGAGCGATTTCTCGGCCAGGTTTAGGGCTGAGTTTTCACCAATTATTGAGGTGCAGCAATGGCACGGGAGTTTCAGGATTTGACGCAGTCTACTGAGACTGTGGCAGAGATCACTGCCAAGTTCAGGGAGAGGGCCCTTCTTGTTCCGCAATATGTCGCGGATGAGGAATTGAAGAAGGCTGATATCACGAGATGTTGAGGGCTGACATCAGGGAGTTCGTAAGCAGGTCCGAGTGTAAGACGCTGGAAGATATGATCTCTCGGGCTAGAGAGAGGGAGATTGATTTGGAGCAGATCCGGAAGAGGAAGCCGGATGAGGTTCAGGTAGCCACAGGTTCGGGAAAAAGGCCCAAGGGGTCAGATTCGAGATCGAGGGATTACCAGAGCCACGACCGATGCGGGAGGTGTGGCAGGACGCACGGGGGTGCGTGTAGGAGTGGTAGTGGTGGAGATTCGGGTTGCTTCAAGTGCGGCCGGACTGGTCATCTTAGCAGGGATTGTACTGCTACCACCACCCAGGGATCAGACTTGATATGTTTCCACTGCAGTAAGCGGGGCCACAAGAAGGCCCGGTGACCCAGTTTGTTTTCGGCAGGACGGGTGATAGCACCTGCCCCTGCAACTCTGAGGATCACAGACGGTCGTCAGGGCCGAGTAGAGGCGCCTGCGGTAGGAGGCATGGCTTTTCAGATGACTACCATGGAGACGAGAGCAGCTCCGAATGTTGCAGGTATGTGTCTTCCGTTTTCTGCTTTCTCTGTTCATGATTATATTGTTATGGTTTTGCATCGTATGTGGTATAAGTAATTTAGAATTGAGCGGATTGCTTGCGATTTAGTTATATGCCATCTGCATACCTTGGGTAATAAAGTGGTAATCAGGGGGTGGTGCCTTATGGAAACATGTTACTTAGGATGAAGTAACTATAGCATGTTGGCGTGGAACTCCGTAATGACCCGCTAAATTCAGAAAGGTGTTATTGAAGTGATGGATCGGTTAGATCCCTAGCTATGGAAAGCTTGATTCTTCAGCGGATTGATTGCGGTATAGAAGAGAAGATTGGGAATTCTTCTCAAGCATTGAGCAGTGAGGTATAAGCAGGATCAAAGTAGGGGAGAACCCTTCGAGTGTACAATGGTAAGAGCACGCAGATCCAGGATGAGTACTCGACCTCTGAGAAGGAAAAGAAGTAGCACAGCGATGGATGGGTTGATGAGTTCAGGGTTGGGAGTTTGAGAAACTTCCCAATAGTTAGTTCATGTAATCAAGATGTTTGGTATCTGGTTGGAACCTCAGGATGGAGGATCGCCTGCAAGACTCGAAAGAGTTGGAATGAGGATCTTGAGAACGGTAGCATGGGATGCTTTTGTGTTAGTAGTCAATGGCAGAGACAACATGTAGAGCATGGTAGAGCGGCGGGAGAGCCGCAACATTTTGCGTCAGCAAGCCAGATATAGGAAGTGTTGTAAGACTACGGGGTAGCCGTAGCGTTCACTAGCAGTCAGTGAGTATGGAAGGTGTTGTAAGACTACGGGTAAGTCGTAGCATTCTCTAGCAGCTTAGTTAGCGGAGTGTGGGCGGAGGCCCATATCTCCTAGTTAGCAGATTTTGGGCGAGGCCCTTATCTCCTAAGTGATCAAGGTGGGGATCAGGAATGGGTAGTAGATGAGAATAGTATAGTCGGGTGAGAGCCGTGGGCGAGGCCCGTATGAGAGTAGCAGTAGAGGTGAGACCTGAGAGCAGGGTTGCTCAGTAGCGTAGTCGGTTGGGACCCGTGGGCGAGGCCCGTGAGTTTTAGTAGCACAGGTGGGACCTGGTAAGGAGCTTAAGGTCGAGTTAGGGGGATCGAGGATCCCAGGACTTGTAGCGCCAGAATGGAAGAGTAGAGGGGGCGGTATTAGGTAGCCTAAGTTTCCTCGGAAGTCGTTGGGAGCGACTAGAAGTTTGTGTTTGGACTAGCGACCGGTGGGAGCCGGTAATCCAGATATTGATAGATCAGTAGGGACCAGGGTGGTCTTGGTTCATCCGGAAGGCAGATAAGGGACATCAGAAATTTTCAGTCAGTGGCAGTGATGGTAAGCAGTCTATGGTGGAATACAATTAGTTGATCGAGGGGTGCTATGCACATCACAATAGGTTGGATAATCTTAGAGGGAAGGGTTTGACCCTATTGCGTAGCTCTCATCTGAGCCTAACCGTTGCGGGGATGAATCTTTTACTCGAAGGATTATCCGAACCATTCGCTGGGAGGGGTGCTCAACACTAAGTTATAGTAGTGAGAAGTGTCCAGCGGACACTGGCGGTAAAGACCCATACTGGAAGTAGCGGGGGGGGGGGGGGTAATGGAGTTTGTGAAGGATAGGACCTTCACAGTGACAGAGGAAGTAGTTGGTTATGGAACGCTGCCTTGGGGAGGCCAGAAAACGCACAAGGAAAAAGGTGTGAACCCATAGGGTGTCCAACATAAGTACTCGGGGAGTACCAGAAGGTTTGTCAGTTGAGTAAGTTGTGTTCCCAGAATGTTCAGGGTCAGGGTTGGCCCGAGATTATTATCCGTAAGGATTAATGTTAGTTAGAATGACCGGGCAGAAGGCCAATAGAGGTAGCCAACGGGTGTTAGGTTCCCAGGCAGAGTGTTGGAGGCAGATCATAGGTCAGTTGGCCATAGCGAACTTCGAGGTCGAAGTTTAGTTTAAGTGGGGGAGAGTTGTAACACTCAAAATCAGAAAGGCCAAGAAAGGAAAGAAAACCCTAAGTCAAAGGGTCAACTCATCGAGTCCAGGGAGGAACTTCACGAGTCGGAGCAGGATCCGGGGGATCGATTAAGTAACCAATTCGGCGAGTCCGGTCTGAAGAGGGAAACCCTAAATCCGGGACTTTGTGCACTATTTAAGCATCTCATTCTCTCCCTTAGGGTTCCTTATAGCCTCTCTTATCCAGAATACGAAACCCTAAGCCTCCATTGTTGCACATTCAAGATTTCTTGCCATTTTGAGTTAGAAGCCCAGATCTGAAGTTGCTACTTCAGATCTAAGTGTATCTTGGCCTAGAGAATCAAAAAACATCATTCTATGGGTTGATTGTAAAGCCTCTTTGTCTTAAACCCTACTTTATAGTGTTTTGAGCCTAGATCTCCTTAGCTACACGTAAAGTTTGCCACTTTACGTGAGGAATACGCTTTAGAAGAGTAGATCTACAGTTTAGAGTCCATGCATGACTCAAAAGCCTCTGGATATATGAAGGACTGAATAGACTCGGTGAGTCCTTCAAGTGGACTCGGCGAGTAGTATGAAGATGGAGATGAACTCGACGAGTTGGATGAACAACTCGACGAGTCTGTTGAAGATGGCCTTAGACTCGGCGAGTCTGTTCTTGGACTCGGCGAGTCAAGTCGCGAAACCCCAAACCCTTCGAGTTAAGACTCGGATCAGTGAGTTGAGTGGGGACTCAGTGAGTTGGACAGGACAGGACTCGGAAATCGGTAGACTCGGCGAGTCAGGGGCTGACTCGACGAGTCGAGTCGCGAATGAAAGGATTCTAAGCGTATGAACTCGGCGAGTCAGTAGGCAGACTCGGTGAGTAGGGTTGACCTGGAAGGTTGACTTTGACCAGGACTTTGACTTTGTCAAGAATGGACTTAGTTGGCTTCTAGAGTTCTGTTTGGATCTAAGTGTTATATGTATTGGTATTGGTAGCTCGGGGAGCTAGTGGAGCAACGGTTCAGAGAATTGTCGGTCAGCAGCAAGAGGGTTATCAGCAAGTTCTACTTGGTGCGAAGAGTCGCCGAGTAGAGACGCGATTTCTCACCCGGATTAATGACCGGACTCGACGAGTCACATTGGTGGACTCGGCGAGTCTGCGCTGTTTAATGAAACCCTAATTTCTTGGGTTTGGGGCCTATTTAAAGGGCCTTATGGCCGTCATTTGTGCTCACCAGTCCCCAGAGGGAAACCCTAGTGAGCTTGAGCGTTTGGAGTGAGATAAGGAGCCATTGTTGACATTGGAGGTGTTATCTAGCAAGCGAAAGGAAGCAATAGCCAAGGGGAAACAAGAGGATTAACTTCCTGAAGATCTGAGGTCCAGAACATCATGTTTGAGGTACTATTTTCGAACCATTCTCTATTATGGTGATGTTCATGTTGATTTAGGGCTTATTGAGCCCTTTTGTGGCTAGATCTAGTGCTTCCTTGGTCCCTTAAGCAAGTTAGGTTCTGGATCTGGACTCTTGGAGGTCCAGAGTGTCCCTTTGTCCAAGCTTTTTATGAATCCATGGAGGTTTTGGATTGGGGTCTTTGTGCTTGAGGTCAAAACACCATTTATGAGTCATTAGGTGTGTTATGAGCACCAAGACATGAAATTTACGTGATGAATAAGCTTGGAAGGATTGGATTTTTGAGTTAGTGAAGCAGATCTGACCTCAGAAGGTCGTTTGGGGTTGTGCATGGAATGCACTCGCCGAGTCCATTTCCAGAATCGACGAGGTGGTGCGGGTTGTTCAGTGATTTCGAACCAGGGTTTGAGTAACCGAGTCGGGTGAGTGACTCGGTGAGTCGGAAGGGACTCAGAGGAATCGGGTCCCCGTAGAGACTTGGCAAGTCCATGCCAGACTCGGCGAGTTGAGTTGACCGTTGACCATTAACCAGAGTTGACCAGTGTTGACTTGATAGGGTTAGTCAACCTTAGTTGGGAAAGTGTTAATTAGAGATGTATTGTGTTATGGGAGGACCATAGCTCGGGAGATCGATCACTAGTGATTTCAGGGATTTGCGAGTTATCGAGATACGCAAGGAGAGTCTTCTCACTATACTTTACCTTGAGTAGGTAATTAGAGTTATGTGACAGAGTATTTGTATGCTATATGTATGTTATGTGTTGTATTGCATTATTTCTATGTGATTTATGTTGTGCATGTTTATAAAGTTGGAACGGGAATGTTCATAGAGTTAGAACCAGAGGGTTCACAGAGTAGGGTCCACGAACCCACATAGTTATAGCCTCGAGTGGCTACTATGTGCTATGTGTGGTATTTTGGGGAACTCACTAAGCTTTGTGCTTACAGTGTTTGGTGTTATTTGTTTCAGGTACTAGTGATGACCGCGGGAAGGCGTCGGCCTCATCAGTACACACATGGGATTTTTATGTTATGAGATCTTGGGATTTTTATATGTTATGGATTTGAGTTTCAAAAACTGATGTTTTTATGAATACTAAATGAATTATGCTTTTATAAAATGCGAAAAATTGTTTTGAAATTTACGGTGTTACAAGTTGGTATCAGAGCCTTGGTTTGAAGGATTCGAGTACACCTTCGGGCGTTTTTGAACACAAACTGAGGATTTGAGAAATATTTTCAAAAAGAGTAAAAGATTTTTGGAAAACGCAGAGCAGAGTCGTGTGTACGATCAGTGCACGCCCGAACGGTGATTTCCCAAGATACCCTCATATTATGTGTCATGATATTGATATGATGTATTCTCATGCTAGAGTAGGCTAGGTACTCCTATTAGGACTAGAGTGGCCTGATTTGTGATGCCTTAGCCTAGGGAGAGGTGAGCTGCTATGAGATGCTTGAGAGTGAGTAGATAGCAGCGAGGAGCTTATGAGAGATCTGTTAGAGAGTGGATTATGCATAATAGAGTACTTGGAACTTGGGAACCGAAGAGGAGGACTTGGGGTGTATTCTGATACGGTGCGGACAGTAGTATTGGGCCCGTACTACTGAAAGCACCGGGGCGGTGTACAACCCAAGTAAGAATCTTTGGAATGCCAAGGATCAAGGAGGGATGAGTTGTCGAGTGTGAGTATGCTCTAATGGATTCTAATTTATCGTATGTTGTATTTCAGAGGTAGATCATGGTGAGGACACGTCTTATGCCTGAGAGCAGTGGGGCCAGTGATGAGGAGATCCGTCGGATCATCCATGAGGAGGTGGCTGCGGCCATCAGGGCTGAGATACCAGAGATGTTCGGGTCTATTAAGACCACGTTGATTGAGACTTTTGACGAGCGTTATGCTGCTCTTTCTGAGGCTGCTGTTGCAGCGGCCACCGCAGCTATTGCTGCCGCGAGGCCGCAGGGTGGTGATGCGTTGCTGTTCCGAGAGTTCAGCAACACAAAACCGTCGGAGTTTGATGGGACCCAGGACCCGGTGACGGCTATGAGATGGATTTCAGACATAGAGGGGTGTTTCTTTACTTGCTCATCTCTTGAGCATTTGAGAGTCCGGTTTGCGCTGAACCAGCTTCGCTTGGGAGCGAAGGACTGGTGGAAGTTTGTGACGGCGCACTTTACGCCTACTGAACTTGCGGTAGTGACCTGGGAGAGGTTCACTGCCATGTTCTGTAAGTCCCTAATTTGCCCGTGTATCAGTCAGATCCGTTTGATGGTGCGGAATCCCAATCAAACGGATGATGTCAGATAAAATAGAAGAGAAGGAGAAGAAGAATAATATGAATCTCTGTATGAATTGATTAGAATTAAAGTTCCAGATACAAAAGATTCACACACATACGCTCCTTATTCTCTCTGGCCGTAAACTCCTTAGGGTTCCATCAATCTCTACTCCTCACCCTAACACCTCTATTTATACTTGAATATGGGCCGGACACACATGGGCCGTAAATGAGTTTACGACCGTAAGGTGTTTACGACCGTAAACTCAGCCGTAAACTAGACCATAAATTAATAAAATATTACATAAAAATAATTGCCTAGAAAAGTAAAGTATAAACCATATTTTTGACCCAACAATCTCCCCCTTGGTTTATAGCTTTCTTTTCTTAATGACCCAACAAGCTACCCCTAAAAAGTAGCTGGCTCTTCTTGTCAATCTTCAATGGGAGATGGGCTTCAGCATTAATCTTCAAATTCTTCACGACTTCAAGATGAACTTGATGAATCTTCAATGAATGAACGCACATTGGGTGAGGAGGCTTGACGTACTAATTCTTGAAAGATGGCGCTTTCAGCTTGAGAATCTTCAGAGAGAACTAAACTTCTAGATCACTTTAGTAGGTACAAAGATAGCAGCAGACTAATTGAGGAGGCTTCAATGCAATCCGTCACATATTCTTCAATTTCAGCTTCACCTTGCTTCTGGGGTTGAAAAATTGAATGTCAAAAGAATAATCTTCATTTCTTGCTCCTTCGAATGAGAATTCTTCGATGCTCATGGACGAGGCTTTGGCTCAGAAATCTTCAACACAAACTCCATGAGTTTTACCTATACCTGAAATCACTTTTCAAGACAAAACAAAACTAAAAGAAAACTTAGCACACAAATTAAAACAGAAAGAAAAATATTTTTGGATTTTTTTTTGATTTTTCTGAACATAAATAACACTATTTTTGGATTTTTAAATTTTTATTTTTCTTTGATTTTTTTATTTTCATTATTTTTAATTTTTAATTCTCCCATAATATTTAAATTAGAAGAAACTATGACAAATTTAACAAAAACAAAAATTGATATCTAACTTTAAGAGTGATTTGGGATCAAAGTTTTTAGACAGCCTTTATCCACTTGTCGGTACCTTTCATATTCACATCTTTGTCTGGTCGATCGTCGGTATTGTTGTCCACTTAAACACGAAAAATTGTGACAAATTTAGGACATACTATTTGTTACAAGTCAGGTTGAACTTAAAAACCTAAAATTTATATCTGATCCTAATTTCATAGATACTATATCTTAAGGACCATTCATCTGACGACGACTAGGGATATTGTTGTCCACCTAAATTGAGCAGCGAGATCTACAGACAATCTGTATGAGTTCAATTTTAAGTGTACTGGAACGTGTTTCCCGCTTCCTGATATGCCCTAGCCATCAAGAACTTCCAGAGTACTCCTTACACCGGGTGAGCAGACAACCATTCAGAGAGAGAAGAGATTCAGAATTCTATTGCTTACTACTTCAGAGGGGTTGAGAAGAAGAAGGTTGCATATGCTGTGTACCAAGTCGGATTAGAAGTCGCGCAAAGGAGACAGCATATGGCTAACAGATAAGAAGTATTTCACACACACACACACACACACACACACACACACACACATATATATATATATATATATATATATATATATATATATATATATATATATAGCCTGCAGAGAAATAGAGTTGCATATGTTGTGTACCAGGTCGGATTGGAGGTCACGCAAAGGAGACAACATATGACTAACAGACGAAAAGAAAGAAAATGATATTCTACAGACCTAATTTATCGGAATTTACCAGTCGCCCCATCCAACCGGAATTAAGGACAGAATCCGCACATCGAGGAAAAGTTAAACCACGGTTCCAAGTACGGGTTCAATTAATGTGACGAGTAGATTCCCATATATATATATATCCCTGCTCAACCTATCCGAGCGTCGTATTGTCAAGCTGAACGTATCTAACTAGTTCAAGGTTTGTCAAGTCTATAAATTTCCTAAGTTCAACTCTCCCTAGTCAAGTCCATTTTAAAAATTTTCGTGCCTACCGACGCATCAAGTCAGAGCATAGACCCTTCAACTTTGGGTACGTTACGCAGACTCAGGTTGCCTGTTATCACTTGATAATATCACTTCCCAAAACATCTCCCTCAAGCACATTTCATAACCTTTTTTTTTAATTTTCTAATTTTTGTTTTGTTTTTATTTCTCCCCTTAAATTTGTGCATAGGAGAGAAACGAAAGTAAATGCGCAAATTTAAACTATCCTAAAACAAAAATTAGTCTTTAAAGCGAATCAACTTAAGACAAACTCAGGAGTATAGAGAAGAAAATGCAAACCGTAAGTCAGCGATTGAATTTGCATCCAGAAGGTCTAAGAACAGCACACGTAATCTCAGAACAGATCCGAAAATTCTTCATGTCGTTAAGCACTAACCCCGTTTGATCCCTTCTTTTCTTCCTTTCCCGCAAAAGACACATACTCTCAACAAAGGTCTGAATGTTGTAAAGTTGAGAGATGTCCCCAATCATATGCCATGAGCAGCCATTACCAACAAACTGAAGTCTGATGATATGCCTCCATAGCTGCTCCGACACAGAGCGGGATCAGTTGGTCTTTGGAACCCAGTCCATTTTGAACCTGGGTCGACCTTTGTCATCCTTGCACGGTACTCTCTCCCATGACATATCCTGTTTATCACAAACAGAAGATGAAGAAATATTAGAGTCATTAGTTGATTTGGGAGAGTGAGCCTTTGGAACCCATTTGTAGTTAGGTTTAACCCATTTCTTTTTCGATCCGATGGGTGGCTCGGTACTTGATTTGGAACTTGAAGCCGTCTGCCTAAATGACTTTGACCTAACCGGTCTTGGCTTCACAGGAGCATGTCTTGAACTAGACTTCTGGGCCGACATTTCCTTCTTTCCCTTGGCATTCGGATTCTTTGCCTTCTGCGCGTTCCAGTCATCATGGTCTGAACGTGACCTTGAGGGGTTTCTTTTGGAGTATCTCCCTCTTGGCGCGTTCTGCCGGCCTTGTGCATAGTAAGGAACATATGCGCGATTTGGACAGTTTCTGGCAATGTGTCCAGGTGTTCCACAGTGAAAACAAGTCCTTTTCTTCACTGGGAAATTGTTTCTTCTTGCCCCTGGTGGCGTATCCTTGCTTTGTCTCTTACTTTTCCCACACGCACAGTTGCAACAGGCACTCTGTTTAGCTTGAAATGGTGGCCTGTATTTACCAACGGTAGGTTGATTAGAAGAAACAGATTCAGAGTTCAAGGGGTCGTTTGTTTGTTCATAAGAACTCTCCTTGTTCTCATCCTCTGTTACTTTGTCTGCACAAGAAGTAGCAACATTAGTATCTTCAATATTAATAACACCTCCTGACACAAATCCAGCTCGTTTTCCATATTGAAGATGTGCCTCGCTGTCAATTTCTTTCTTTGTTATAGGGATGGATGTGTAGTTATGATTATAAGGAGGAGGTACACTATCATACCCTAGACCCTTGTTTTGATTCCTTTTAAACTGCATGCTTTGGTCTATCATATTTGCAACCACCTCACTTGAGAAATCATATTTTCTAACATTAAGTTTGGCGGTTTCAAACTTTCCTTTCAAAGATTCAACTTCAGCCACTAGCTCAGCATTTTGTTTGACTACATAATCATAGTTTTCACATTTGTTACTGTAGTCTTCCTGAAGTTTCCTAAAATCCTTGGTTTTTGCTTCTAACTCAGCCTTCAGGGGTTTTTGTCCTTTCCTGAGTTGATATCCTTCATATCTCAGGTCCTCAACTTCTCTCTTAAATAAATCAATTTGATCCCGAAGAAATTTAATCGTATCTTCACATGATTGAGAAGATGAAACTTCACATGAATGAGAACATGACACTTCATTGACCGGAAGGTTTACAGAATTCTTTAAAGCGTCAAGCTCTTCAATTACTTCAGCAATACTAAGACGATTGAGATCTTTTGTCTTCTTGATGACAACTACATTCATATCCCACGATTTTGGAAGTGAATTTAGCAGCTTTTTGTTTATCTCGGACTTAGTCAAGAAGATCCCGGCTATATTCATCTCAGTAGTGAGTGTAGTAAATCTCTGTAATTGAGTTTCGAGGGTTTCTCCAGGGATAAGATCGAAAATGTTGAAATTTTTTCTTAAGATATCCTGACGACTCTCTTTCATGTTTTCAACTCCCTTGTAGACCTTAAAATCAATTAAAAAGCACAACTAGAAGCTAAGATAAAAATTAAACGTCAAATTTAAAATGCCTTTTTTTATTTTTTATTTTTTATTTTTAAAAACAACCTTAAAAGTCAAATTTAAAAATTCAAACTTGAAAAGTCAAACTTAAAAGTCAAACTAAAAAGTTGAATTTGAAATTTTAAAGGTTAAACGAAAAAGTCAAAGTTTCAAAACAAAGGTCAAACTTGAAAGACAAAATAGAAATTTTAAATAAAAAGTCAAAAACAAAAATAAAAAATAAAAACAATTATTATTATTATTATTATTATTATTATTATTATTTAAATAATTTATTTATTTATATATTTATATATTTATATTTTTTTTATTATTTTGGATGAAAAAGGAATTTAAAATAAAAAGAAATTGAGTTTTTGGGTTAAAAGTGTCAAATTTTCGAAAGTAGGTGCGAAAAAGACGAGTTATATTTTAGTTTTCGAAGGAATGGAACAAGGAATTAGCTAGTTGAGTTGGTTAAGGCGCTGGACTTCTATGGGGGAGACCCGAGTTCGAATCCTGGCACCCCCTTAATCCCGTTTTGATTTTTAAGAAGGCGCTGATGCGAGCTGCTGTTAGCCGAGCTGTCTTCCACCGAGCCAATCTGCCGAGCCGAGCCGCAAACTCCGGAAACCCTAGTCGTAAACCCGAACCCCGCCGCCGGCCGTAAACTCCGGCCGTGAACTGTTTCCGGCAGTAAGCTCCGGCCGAAAACCCTTCAACAATTACGTGAAAAACAACGATTTTTCGACTTTGAAGCTCCAAAACTCAATCAAAAACTTTTTTTTATGAAAAACACAAAGAACAAACTCCCTTTATTTTTGCGAGATCTATCCAAAAACGCAAAAATATTTCGAAAATAAGATGAAATATTGCCCTAATATAGAGTTTACGGCCCAAGAACTCGGTGTTTACGGCCGTAAGCTTGGACCGTAAACACCAATTATTCAGATTCCAAACGAAACAATAAAACCTTTTGATTGATACAACTTGGCTCTGATACCAATTGTAAGTCCCTAATTTGCCCGTGTATCAGTCAAATCCGTTTGATGGTGCGGAATCCCAATCAAACGGATGATGTCAGATAAAATAGAAGAGAAAGAGAAGAAGAAGAATATGAATCTCTGTATGAATTGATTAGAATTAAAGTTCCAGATACAAAAGATTCACACACATACGCTCCTTGTTCTCTTTGGTCGTAAACTCCTTAGGGTTCCATCAATCTCTACTCCTCACCCTAACACCTCTATTTATACTTGAATATGGGCCGGACACACATGGGCCGTAAATGAGTTTACGGCCGTAAACTCAGCCGTAAACTAGACCATAAATTAATAAAATATTACATAAAAATAATTGCCTAGAAAAGTAAAGTATAAACCATATTTTGACCCAACATGTTCCGAGATGAGTACGTTCCCCAGGTGGAGAGGGAGCGTTTGGCCCATGAGTTTCTGACCCTCAAGCAGGGTACTGAGTCTGTTACGGTGATTACCAGGATGTTCCACGAGAGGGCGATGCTCTGCCCTGAGCACGTGTCCACTGAGCAGGCACGTATGAGCCGATATTTGAGTATCTTGAGGAGAGACATTCGGGAGTTCGTGGCGAACTCCTCGTACCGGACATTTGCCGAGCTTCAGGCAAATTCCCGGAAGAGGGAGATTGAGCTAGAGACTCAGGCTAGGGAGGAGGCGGAGTCTCAGGGGAGGGATCGGCGACCAGCACAGTCCCAGCCGGCAGCTAAGCGGGCCAAGCCCGCTGATCCCACATCAGGGAGCCAGAAGGGCCGCACTTGTGGAAAGTGCGGCAAGGTTCATGATGGAGTTTGTAGAGCTGGATCTTGCTACAAATGTGGCAAGGAGGGGCATATGGCCAAGGATTGCCCCAAGGGGTTTGCAGTGTGTTTTCACTGCAACCAGACAGGACACCGGAAGGCAGAGTGTCCGCAGTTGCGGGGATCAGCTCAGGGAGCACCTCAGGGATCTTCCCCTGCCGCCATCAGAGCTACCGAGAGTCGTCCAGTGAAGGCCGAGACGCCGAGGGCACGAGGGAGAGCCTTTCAGTTGACCGCGGAGGAGGTCCGCGCAGCGCCCGATGTCGTGGCTGGTATGTATTCTTTCGTGTATTTATTTTGATGTTGAGATATTATGCTTATATTATGTTATGCGTATGTACTTTTCTTGTGAATTCTGTACCCACCTTTGTGTTATTTGACTCGGGTGCGAGTCGATCTTTTGTATCTTTGGCTTTTAGTCAGCATATCAATATTAGTCGTGAGGCGTTGAGTCGGCCTCTGAGAGTTTCCATAGCTGACGAGAGAGTGATATATGCCACGGAGGTGATCCGTGGGTGCGTATTCGATATTTTCGGTGTTGAGTTCCGATTGATTTGGTTCGGCCGCTAGGGTGAGGCAGTGTCTACAGAAGGGCTGTAAGGGCTTTGTGGCGTATGTGATGGATACGCGGGTTGATTCAGAGAGGCCGAGGTCAGTTGATGAGGTTTCGATAGTGCGTGAGTTCCCAGATGTATTTCCAGAGAAGTTGCTGGGTGTGCCTCCCGTGAGGCAGGTGGAGTTCAGTATCGATTTAGTTCCGGGGGCCACGCCTATTGCCAAGGTGCCTTATCGCCTTGCACCTCCAGAGATGCAAGAGTTATCCTCGCAGCTTCAGGAGCTGCTGGGAAAGGGATTTATTCGGCCGAGCAGCTCGCCGTGGGGAGCGCCTATTCTTTTTGTCAAGAAGAAGGATGGTTCACACCGGATGTGTATTGATTACCGGGAGTTGAACAAGCTGACGGTCAAGAACCGTTACCCGTTGCAGAGGATCGACGATTTGTTCGATCAGTTGCAGGGAGCATCTTGGTTCTCCAAGATCGATTTGAGGTCTGGATATCATCAGGTGAGGGTGCGAGATGAGGACATCTAGAAGACAGCGTTCAGGACGCGTTATGGGCATTACGAGTTTGTGGTGATGCCTTTCGGGCTCACCAATGCCCCAGCAGTGTTCATGGATCTCATGAACCGAGTGTGTAGGCCGATGTTGGATCCGTCGGTGATTGTATTCATCGACGACATTTTGGTATATTCGAGATCTAGAGAGCAGCATGAGGAGCATTTGAGGGAGATCCTCGGAGTTCTGAGATCGGAGAGGCTTTATGCCAAATTCTCCAAGTGTGATTTTTGGTTGCGAGAGGTCCAGTTCCTAGGGCATCTCGTTAACCAGAAAGGGATATTGGTCGACCCAGCCAAAGTTGAGGCAGTGATGAGTTGGGAGGTGCCGAGGTCACCCTCCGAGATCATGAGTTTCTTAGGGTTGGCAGGTTATTATCGGAGATTTATCAGGGATTTCTCTAAGATCGCAGTGCCACTCACCAGGTTGACCCGGAAGGGTGTCGTTTTTTCATGGAGCCCCGAGCAGCAGGCCTCCTTTGAGACGCTTCGCCAAAGGTTATGCGAAGCCCCGGTGTTAGCCCTCCCAGAGGGGATGGAGGACTTTGTGGTATACTGTGATGCGTCGATCTTGGGGTTGGGAGTGGTGCTGATGCAAAGAGGGCATGTGATAGCATACGCATCGAGGCAGCTGAAGCCTCATGAGACGAGGTATCCCACCCATGATCTAGATTTGGGGGCAGTGGTTTTCGCCCTCAAAATTTGGCGTCACTATCTGTATGGGGTTCAGTGTACGATATACACGGACCATAAGAGCCTGAAGCATTTGATGGATCAACCTAACCTAAATATGCGGCAGAGGAGGTGGTTGGATGTGGTCAAGGATTATGATTGTGAGATCCTGTACCATCCGGGCAAGGCTAATGTGGTAGTCGACGCCCTGAGTCGCAGGGCGGAGAGCGCCCCATTGCGGGATGTATGTTTGCGGTTGACTGTGATGGCTCCGGTGTTGGACACCATTCGTGGAGCACAGGCTAAGGCCGTGAGATCGGAGAACTAGAAGAGATAGCGAGTTGTTGGATTGGTATCGGAGTTCGTTACCGATGTTCGGGGGCTTATGACATTTCAGGGGAGTATATGGGTACCGTTTGTGGGAGGGACGCGTACCATTTTGATGGAGGAGGCTCATCGGTCGAAATTCTTGATCCATCCTGGGGCCACTAAGATGTATTTAGACCTGAGGAGAGAGTATTGGTGGCCCTGTATGAAGAGGGATGTTGCGTGGTTTGTGGAGAGGTGCTTAACCTGCCGTAGGGTTAAGGCCGAGCACCAGAGACCGCATGGTAAGTTGCAGCCGTTGGAGGTTCCCGAATGGAAGTGGGAACAGATTACTATGGATTTTATCACCAAATTGCCAAGGACTGCTAGGGGAGTCGATGCAATTTGGGTGATTGTGGACAGGTTGACAAAGAGTGCCCACTTTCTTGCTATCAGTGAGAGTTCTTCCGCAGAGAAATTAACAGAGATGTACGTGAGGGAAGTGGTATCTCGGCATGGAGTGCCGATCTCGATTTTTTCAGATCGGGATGTGCATTTTACTTCCAGATTCTGGAAGAAGTTTCACGAGGAGTTGGGTACTAGGCTGCATTTTAGTACCGCATATCACCCCCAGACTGACGGACAGAGTGAGCGGACGATTCAGACGCTCGAGGACATGCTCCGGGCATGTGTGTTGGACTTCGGGGGGAGTTGGGACACGTATTTTCCCTTGGCGGAGTTTTCCTACAACAACAAACATCATTCGAGCATTGGTATGCCGCCCTTTGAGCTTTTGTATGGGAGGAGGTGTCGGACCCCCATTTGCTGGGGAGAGGTCGGGCAGCGTGTTATGGGTAGCACAAAGATTGTGCTTCAGACGACAGAGCAGATACAGCGGGTCAGGTAGAGATTGTTGACCGCTCAGAGCCGCCGGAAGAGTTATGCGGATAGACGTCGATCCGAGCTCGAGTTCCAGGTCGGTGATTATGTTCTCCTGAAGGTATCTCCTTGGAAAGGAGTGATCCGATTCAGGAAGAGGGGCAAGCTAGGGCCCCGGTATATTGGGCCGTTCAGAGTGATCGCGAGGGTGGGCAGGGTAGCGTATCGTTTGGAGATATCTGCGGAATTGGAGCGGATTCATAATACCTTCCATGTGTCTCAGTTGAGGAAGTGTATAGCCGACGAGTCGGCGATAGTGCCATTAGAGGACATTCAGGTGGATGCGAGCCTAAACTACGCAGAGAGACCAGTTGCGATTGTGGATTGAAAGATCAAGGTTCTGAGGAACAAGGAGGTGCCTCTGGTATAGGTTCAGTGGCAACATCGGAAGGGATCCGAGTTGACCTGGGATCCAGAGCGTGAGATGCGGGAGCAACATCCGGAGCTATTTCAGGAATGAGACTTCGAGGGCGAAGTCAGATTCAAGTGGGGGAGAATTGTAACATCCGGAATTTAAGGTATTATATTTATTCATTTTATTTTGAGTTTTGTGGAAGAACTCGGCGAGTTGGTGCGAAGACTCGCCGAGTAGAGACGTGATTTCTCACCCGGATTAATGATCGGACTCGACGAGTCACATTGGTGGACTCGGCGAGTCTGCGCTGTTTAATGAAACCCTAATTTCTTGGGTTTGTGGCCTATTTAAAGGGCCTTATGGCCGTCATTTGTGCTCACCAGTCCCTAGAGTGAAACCCTAGTGAGCTTGAGCGTTTGGAGTGAGATAAGGAGCCATTGTTGACCTTCGAGGTGTTATCTAGCAAGGGAAAGGAAGCAATAGCCAAGGGGAAACAAGAGGATCAACTTCCTGAAGATCTGAGGTCCAGAACATCACGTTTGAGGTACTATTTTCGAACCATTCTCTGTTATGGTGATGTTCATGTTGATTTAGGGCTTATTGAGCCCTTTTGTGGCTAGATCTAGTGCTTCCTTGGTCCCTTAAGCGAGTTAGGTTCTGGATCTGGACCCTTGGAGGTCCAGAGTGTCCCTTTGTCCAAGCTTTTTATGAATCTACGGAGGTTTTGGATTGGGGTCTTTGTGCTTGAGGTCAAAACACCATTTATGAGTCATTAGGTGTGTTATGAGCGCCAAGACATGACCTTTACGTGATGAATAAGCTTGGAAGGACTGGATCTATGAGTTAGTGAAGCAGATCTGACCTTAGAAGGTCGTTTGGGGTTGTGCATGGAATGCACTCGCCGAGTCCATTTCCAGACTCGACGAGTTGGTGCAGGTTGTTCAGTGATTTCGAACCAGGGTTTGAGTAACCGAGTCGGGTGAGTGACTCGGTGAGTCAGAAGGGACTCAGAGGAATCGGGTCCCCGTAGAGACTCGGCGAGTCCACGCCAGACTCGGCGAGTTGAGTTGATCGTTGACCATTGACCAGAGTTAACCAGTGTTGACTTGATAGGGTTAGTCAACCTTAGCTGGGAAAGTGTTAATTAGAGATGTATTGTGTTATAGGAGGACTATAGCTCGGGAGATCGAGCACTAGTGATTTCAGGGATTTGCGAGTTATCGAGATACGCGAGGTGAGTCTTCTCACTATAATTTACCTTGAGTAGGTAATCAGAGTTATATGACAGAGTATTTGTATGCTATATGTATGTTATGTGTTGTACTGCATTATTTCTATGTGATTTATGCTGTGCATGTTTATAGAGTTGGAACGGGAAGGTTCACAGAGTTAGAACCAGAGGGTTCACAGAGTAGGGTCCACGGACCCACAGAGTTATAGCCTCGAGTGGCTACTATGTGCTATGTGTGGTATTTTGGGGAACTCACTAAGCTTTGTGCTTACAGTGTTTGGTGTTATTTGTTTCAGGTACTAGTGATGACCGCGGGAAGGCGCCGGTCTGATCAGTCCACACACGAGATTTTTATGTTATGAGATCTTGGGATTTTTATATGTTATGGATTTGAGTTTCAAACACTGATGTTTTTATGAATACTAAATGAATTATGCTTTTATAAAATGCGAAAAATTGTTTTGAAATTTACGGTGTTACATTCGTGTTCAGATAGAGTTAAGGGGGGGTGTTGATTTGGTTCCTGCAAGTTGGTGAATTGACGGTTGAGTATCTTTAGGCCCTTATGGTGTTGGTCGTGAGTCTTCAGGACAATGATGGAATAGCTGTGAGATCGGTATAGTACCATGAGCCTATTTTTCTAGTGTCTATGTTGGATTAGGTGTCTAAGCCCATAACTATAATTGGTATGTACTTGACCCGATAGTAGCATGGTCCATTTCGGGTTGCCTTCACCGAAACAATTTGATAGGATAGATATTTGAGAAAGAGGTTATTTGTGATTTATTAATATATATTATAAGTATAATATTTTATAAGTATAATATATTGAGAAAATGACAAAAATAGCCATTTACACTAATGGGATTACAAAAATAGCCAAAAAAAAATCAAAATTACAAAATTAGCCCACAATTTCGCAGATGGAGATGCCCCATCTGCGAAATCAGCATCTCATCTGCGAATGTACAAGCACCTAAAGCACAGCTGTGCTTTAGGTGCTTATACATTCGCAGGTGCTTTTAATTTTTTTTTTTTAATTTTTTTCTGTATATATAGGGGTAATTTCGCAGATGGAATAGGTTCATCTGCGATTTACTCTCATTCTATCTGTGAAATTGTGGTTTTTTTTTAAAAAAAATTTGTATTTTTTTTTAGTTTGACTATGAAATGAATTGGTTTGACTACGAAATCATGTTGCTATATAAAAAGTTTTGTAGAAAAATATCATTTTGGTTGTTATTTGTTTAGGAACTTCTCTACAATTTGCTCAAAAAATGATTGAATATTTGGTTTGTCTTGTAACCGGTGGGAGATGGCAAGTTAATGGAACCTGATTTATATAACAACCAAAATGATATTTTTCTACAAAACTTTTTATATAGCAACATGATTTCGTAGTCAAACCAATTCATTTCATAGTCAAACTAAAAAAAATACAAAAAAAAAACCACAATTTCGCAGATAGAATGAGAGTAACTCGCAGATGGACCTATTCCATCTGCGAAATTACCCCTATATATACAGAAAAAAATTAAAAAAAAAAATTTAAAGCACCTGCGAATGTACAAGCACCTAAAGCACAGCTGTGCTTTAGGTGCTTGTACATTCGCAGATGAGATGCTCATTTCGCAGATGGGGCATCTCCATCTGCGAAATCGTAGGCTAATTTTGTAATTTCGATTTTTTTGGCTATTTTTGTAATGTAATTAGTGTAAATGACTATTTTTGTCATTTTCTCTAATATATTTAATTGGTATTGATCAAGAATTAATTTACTGATTAAAATAGACTAATTAAATTAACGGGGACTGATTATATAAATCAATGATACATATAGTTTGGGCTAATGATCCATGATGGATTAGTAATGGACTAAGATTATGTGAGAGTCCAAGAAGTGTTAGTACAAAATGAATTATTGTATCAAAAGCCTAAGTGTATGGATTAGGGTTTACAAATGGCCTTTGGAATTCTACACTACATATGTAACCCCCTAAGCCCTAAAATCGACACATGTGCATTCTAAGAAGAAGCTATCCGATTTTTGGTGCCTCCAATCTCTCTCTCATTGTCCTCCATTGTTCTTGGTGTTTGTGACACATTTGAGGCATCACACTTGAGGTGCTAAGCTTTTGTAAGGCCAAGTTCTACAAGCTACAACAAAGAGGTAATCATCTAACTTGTTTTATGTTTCAATTATCAAAGTTGTATGCTAGTTAGGCTTCATGCTTTAGAAAAATGAAATTGCATGTATAATTAGAGAAAACTTAGATCCAAAGCATTAGGACTGTATGTGCACCATAGGGATGTTATACTGCTCAAAACCCATTAGTCTACAGGGTGCCAAGACGTATCATGGACCAGTGGCTGTATGATTCTGTAACGCCCGCAGATCTGGGCTAGTCAATTTAGAGGCAATAGGGGTCGAAAACGACTTTTTGACAAAAAAATTATTTAGAATAAATAATCTTAACCAATTTGTAGAATATGTCACAAGGTTTCCGTACATATAAAGAACGCTGAAATCCGAGTTATAACGAAGAAGTTATGACCCGTCGAAGTTTCGCGTCGGAACCGGCACGGCGCCGGGAAGCGTAAATAGTAAATTTATGATATATAGAGATTTAGCCTTAGCGCTCTAAACAAAAGTCGTAGAATATGTTAAACTAAGAACATCGATAAAAAGAACGCCCAAATCTGACTTCGTATGAAGAAGTTATGATTTTTCGAAGTTTCGGATTAGCGGTGTACAGCCCGAAATTCGAATTTTAGATCGATTGATTTTTAGCCGACACAACCTAAACAAGAATCGAAGATCTCGTTATTAGTAGCGTAACGATAAAAATACAGACGAAAATGGACATCGAATAAAGAAGTTATGAGATTTTAACGGACCAATCCTGTCCTGGCCTGTTAAAAATATAACTTTAAAAATAAAGTCAAAATTAACCAACGGAGTCTAAACAAAAGTTGTAGAGTATGTCTCCACCTACGCGTGGATATAAATAACGTCAAAAACGGAGTTCGTATGAGCGAGTTACAAATTATAGTAGTATATTTACGTATTAAAATAAAGTATAAATCATGTATACGTACACATATATATACATATGTATATATCATTAGAAAGGTATCGACGATGCGGTTATTATAAAACTAATGTTGAGTTCTTTCGACATTAATTTAGTACAAAGATCATTAAATCCATTTAAAATAGTATTATAGAGGGGTGTTTAGTTGTTTATATAACTAAAAGGTCATTAAGTAATTATGGAGGGTAGTTTTTGAAAATTCAATTAGTATAAATAAGAGCCTTGGGCTCTCATATTTCTTGCACCATTCTCTTGATTCAAGAGTCTTTCTCTCCTTATCCCCCGAACATTTCGGTCCCTCGTGATTCGACTTCTCTTTCTGTAGTTTTAGTATAGTAAGGTGAGCGCTGAAGCGCTGCACGAATCTTTCTTAGAAAGATTCAGCGACGAAGTTCTGCCCCTGCAGAGCCCGACTCCTAGCTAAAATCCCCTTGAAAGTAAGTTATGTTTACCCTATTTTAAATATAGTTTATATTTAAAATTAGTATTGTTATTATAAATTTATAATAAATATTTGGGCTATTATTATGACTTATATAAGTGTCGTTATAATATCTTTTAACTACTCGCGGTACGGGGAATCTGGTTTAAAGGGCCGCATAGGGTTGTTGGATTTCAGAAGTGCTATACGCCAAAATGGTCCTGCCCTCCGGTGTTTTATATCTGGCCCCTGTCTGTACATAGTAGTTGGAAAGTATTGTTTAAACGCTTATATAATAATAATAATAATAATAATAATAATAATAATAATAATAATAATAATAGTAATAATAATAATAAGACTAATAATTAGTCACGGTAATATTAGACTAAAATCTAGTGGTGATAATACTAGGTTTCGTCAAAGGAAATTATTTTAAAGTAAACGAAGCGATGTCCGAGTACCGAGTCACCACCTTCTCAGGTGAGTGCATAGTTACTTTCAGCTTACACATAGATATGAAGTATTTTATATAAATTACGTGTTGTGTGTGTATATTATCTGTATACTTGCTATCTATGCTGGATGAACGTTTTATACATGTTTTCAATGATTTAAACTGTATATGTATTTTATATCTACAAAATGTGTTGGGTAAAACATGGGTAGATGTATTAGTTGTTGTGTGATAAAATGAAATAATGAGATGCCTCGTTATAGATGTTCTTGATGATCTAGTCATCTAGCGGAGTATAGATGACGACCACGGACTATTCTAGACAGTCCAGTGGAACACTAACAGGCTCGCAACCTGTAGGTGTTTATTCGAACTTTGTGTTTAACCGAACTGTGTGTTTATTCGAACTGTGTGTTTATTCGAACTGTGTGAACTGTGTGCTCACCAGATATACTCCATCCCAATGATAGTCCTTTGACTAGGTCCTTTGTGTTAGATGTTTTAGGGACGTAATGTGAGGATAACGGGAATGGGTAATTGGGTTGATTGTTTGATGTTTAAAAATAATAATTATATTATTGTGGGTTGAAAACCCTATGTGCTCACTAGGTTTCCCAACCTGACCCACTCAGTTTATTTTTATCACAGGTGTTGATATGAAGTCACAATACACTGAGAGATTTAAAGAGATGTAGATCACTAGTGTAAATAATTGTAAGTTCTGTTTATGCTTATGTTTCTGTATTAACGATGACATCCCAAACGTTTTAAAATGAAATAAATACGTTTCATCGAAAATGTTTTAATAACGTATTTACCATGTTTTTCTAGGAACAAATTCCGCAACATTTTTATAAAATGAAGTACTCTGATTTTTATAAAGCATAAACAAAATCGGTCTTTTCTGGCCGTGAAAATGGGGATGTCACAGATTCATATGGGTGGAATCCACTAGTCATTTGATTGAGACTCTTAGGTTACATATCGTTAGTCTTGTTGGCATGTTTGGGTGTTAGTGCATTGTTGGGAGTCGGGAGACTTAGTGACCAACTGGTTTGGATCACGTGGACAGTAAAAGGTTATTGGGAGTATTAATTACGCATAAGAAGTCTCTGGTTGAATGTTTGCAACTATGGACCCCGTTTTCTTGAGGGTGGTTTATTAGGGGTTTAGTTACCAACGTTAGGTATTGGTTCTGAAATCTTGAGTCATGAAGTTTGTTGCATATGTCTCGAGTGATTTGTCAGGTGGATGTACACCTATGCTGATAAGGGATTTGTATGCAATGTGAAATTCTTAGATGGAACATCATTATGCTCGTAGGAGCAGTAAGTGGGTGATGACTTGTCAAGAAGTCAAGTGGGTATGTACGGTTTTAGGCATAACTTTCGAATTTGGGATTAGTCAAAATTCACGATCGGTATGTTTTGAAGTATTCTGTTTGCATATTTTGCTAGTGTTCCTAGTTAGGGAACTAGGGGTAAGTACTATGAATGGATGATCATCAGACTGTGGGTATGGTTTCTGAAGTTTAGATTGATGGGTTCTCAGTTTTTGGAGTTTATTGGAGTTAGTTATAGTTCGAGTTTTTGAGAAGTTTTCCGATTTGAGTGGTTTTCACTGAAAGTTCGGTCTTACAGTTAGGGAGAGAAAGATAGTTTTTGCGGTTGAGTATTTTATAGTTATTGGGTTGTTGTTGGCAGCTATGGGTTTCCGAGTAGCCTCTCGGTTTTTCTTTATAAGATGCCTTGATTTCGAAGTGGTTAGAGGGAGATTATGGAATATGTTGGAATTGTTTTCAAGATTCTAACCAAGACGGATTTTGAGGATGAAATCCAGTTTAAGTGGAGGAGAGTTGTAACACCCGTTTCAGGAATGCGTCTATTCATTTAGTTTTCATAATTTTGTTCTTGGGTGGCCACAACGTTGTGGGCTTCACCACGACATGGAGTTATTTCTCTTGACCGTGGATTTAAACGACCCGCCACGACATGACAACTGATTTTGGAGAAACCCTAATCCCTAGGCTTTGGATCCTATATAAAGGACATTATGTTGGCATTTTGTGATCTTTCAGCCTCCATCATCCTCCCAATACCAAAAACCCTAACCCTAGCCTCCTTGTGTGACATTGAGATTTTTGTGGTGGTTGGTTGCATTTTAAAGGAAGACGAAGAAGGTTCTAGCCCAAAGAACAAACAACAACTCCTCACTATCCTTGGAATCACTCTCTCGACCATTGGTAAGTCATCAAGTTTCCATCTTGATGATTCTTTGGTGGTAGATCTAGCTTATTTAACTTATTTGGGTCCATAAGTGATGTTTGGTTGGTTTGATGTCATAAAGATTTCAACTTTATGACTCTCCTGACTCCCATGAGCAATATATCTTGTAGATCTAGACTTTGGTTGGGATTCTTAGCTATGCATGAGTTTTGGTAACCTTTTTGCTCATTTTGTCCTAAAATGGAATCTAGACATGCAATGCCCATGCATGTCTATAAAGCACCCAAATTTATGTTAGATCTGGTATTAGAAACTCCTCTAGAGTTGGTTGGATGAAAGACTTTGAGGAAAAGTGCTTTATGGTTAAGCCCATGTCATGATTTTTCCCTTATTAGACCTTTGATTAGAGATATTGTCTTATTGAAGTGTCTTAATGGATAAAGTTGGAAACTTTGTCCATTAATCCATTAAGAAGGAGTAGATATGGGTTTTTGAGCCTTTGGTTTTGAGTTAAAATCAACTTAACTCGATTATGCTAATCAGACTCTTTCCCACGGTGTGGCACTAGGCCGCCATGGCGTGACGATTAGGAACCAGTCGATTTTTTTGTCATCTTATGCCCACGGTGTGGCCAAGGAGGGCCACAGTGTGGAGGATTTGCTAATGGCTTGTTGAATTCTTTGACTTGGGACTGGATTGGGTTTAAACCCATGGTCCACGGCGTGGCCAAGGTCCGACACGATGTGGAGGTCAACTGAATTTGACTTGAGTTGACTTTTGGCCAACCCTTAGCTTTGGAAGGTAGACTAAGGGTTTACCTTGTATGCATATCTAGGTGTGGAGTAACACTTGTCTTGTTGGCAGTGAGAGCAGCAACAATTGATTATCGTCTGATAGGTGAGTCTCTTCATTGTACTCGTGAGTTGAAGGGAACCAATGCCGACCCATTGGATTATTTTTGTAGGATGATATTTGCCTTTATGACTCTTTCTAATATGTATGTATGTGTTTGTTGTCTTTGTGACTCTTGTTGATGTGACTATATGTTTAGCTGTAAGGGTGAAATAGACCCAGTACCAGTTGAAAGATACTGAAAGGGGTGAAATTGACCCATTACCGATTGAATGATACCGAATGTGGTGAAATAGACCCGATACCAATTGAAAGATACCGAAGGGATGAAATAGACCCAATACCAGTTGAAAGATACCGAAAGGGGGGGGGGTGAAATAGACCCAATTTAGTTTCAAGTTGTTATGTATCTTTAGTATGAGATATTTTAGGGAACTCAGTAAGCTTTGTGCTTACGGTTTATGTTTAAAATGTTTTTAGGTACTATTGGTTTCAAAAGAAACGGCACACTTTGATCACATTACTTCCCTTGGAGATTTATTTCACATTGACTACTTATGATTTTACTCTAATGTTTTGAGAATACTTTTATTATGACCTTCTTTTGGGATAATAAATGAATGATTTTGACTTATTTAAAATGAAATTTTTACTCGGTTTTTTTTGGGATGTTACAACTTAAGGCGACATTTTGTCAACGCTTGACGTCGAGTACAAGCCTTGATGCCATGATGCACCATGGCGAAGCCAAAACGAGGTTTTTTAGAACCTTGATAATATTTGGTCCATACTTGACGTTGCATGCTAAATGGTTGCGGACCTGGAATTGTGACATCTTTTGTATACATTATTATATATATATATATATATATATATATATATATATATATATATATATATTAAAATTCTGAAGAATAGTAACAGTAAAGTTTCACGTTGTTGGTCTATTTTGGTCCTCCAACTTATGTTGCTTACTGTTCATGTGGTTTAATTCCTCAACCATGATCACCGCTTCATCTGTATCCTTCTACATTCCACTGTTGCACTCTCCCAGAAACCCACCGCCTCATCTTATTCTTCCTCAAGCCTCTGTGACTGTGTCCTCTTCTATTACCTCCTTGCTCCGGCTCCTTCTACTACTATGTTCTTCAATTCCGTGTTTCGATTAGGGCTCACTAAGATACCGGTACTCTCTTGTCCATTTTGTTTGTATGTGATTCCACTAAGCTTTGTTTTATAGATCTATGAACAATTTACTTCGAAATTTTGAAATTTTTTTAATCTTTAACAAAGATTATGATGCTAAATTATATTTCTTATCTGGAACTCAAGCCACTAAAATTCAAAGCAATGTCTAAAGAAATCAAGAAAGAAAGGCCACACATTGGACACTAAAATTCAAAGCAATGTCTGAAGAAATCAAAAGAAAGGCCACGCATTGGACACTGTTTGCCACTCTGGATGAACTTAGATTGAAAATCAGGAACTGCTATATGGACTTTCAGATCAATGAAGCTTATATAGACAAGGTGCTTGATAAAAGGTTTAAAAGAAACTATCACCCTGCTTGGGCAGCTGCATTCATAATTGATCCATTTTATCTAATAAGAGACATAAGTTGGAAATATTTGCTTCCTTTTAAATACTTAACTTCTTATTTTTGTAGATAATTTACTTTTTTTACATAATTTTCCATTTAACTTTTTTATGCATAATTTACCGGTAGACCTTTTTTGCAAACATTATACCAATAATCTTACAAATTTATTAAAAAAGTTAATAAATAACATTTCTTGGTTTTGAATGTACCTTTCCATATTTTTAGATACCAATAATCTTACATATTTATACATAAATATATTTTTATGTATAAAAATATATTTAAAATACATATTTATACAAAATATATTTTTCATTGAAAAAAATACATGCTTGTATTTCTTTATGCATTTTTAAATAAAAAAAAATACATGCCTATTTTTCTTTACACATATTTTTCTTTACCAAACTATATTGTGTGAAAGAAAAAATTACATGATTTTGGTGAATTGATGGAAATACACCGCCGTGTGTTTTTCCTTCGCAAAAACACACAAGTTTGGTTTTATTTTGTCAAAAAATCACAATTTTGCTACAACTTTTGTGTTTAAACTCCAATTTAAATCTAGTCTTTTCCCAATACTCTTGTATAGTCATATAAAGATTATGTTTAGGATCTTTTCATAGTAACATAATATTAAGGGGTAGTTAGTGTCTAATGATGTTATTAACCTTTGATTAGGTGAGCATTAAGGTGATCAACACTTGTAAATTGAAGTGTAGTATTTTTAGTTCTCTAAGGTGAGTTTCTACCCATGGGTACATATCTACATGTGTATTTTGTGTTTTGACATGTTTTTACTTGTATTTTACTATATGTGCAATGTGACTATGTATGATAATTATCTGTATTCATGTCTTATATCTTGAAAAGATAATTGTTTTCAAAGAATTATTGGATGAATGTTTTGAAAACGGGTTTCCATCATTTACACGTGCATTCATGTACGACGGGTTTGGCTTGTAAGCTCACTTGGACTAATGATCCCGAAATTGCCTAATGGTTAATGATGACATTCTAGAGCGTGTCATTTATGTATGAGGACTAGGTATCCCAATTCCCACATGTGGTATAATGAAATAACACATTAGAACCTAATATTTTAATGAACAATAAGATGTATATGTGCTTTGTGCTATACTATGGTGAGCTCATTTGGCAATAAGTGTACGAAGTTTACTATATATTAAGCCTAGGCTTTTGTTATAATTTGTTAGTTGGGTTATGTGATTAACTTGGGTTTGAAATAGTTATATCCTCACATTACATTCCTTATTTATGAAATTTGTTCGCTCTTAAATGATTAAAATTTGTTGGCTTTTAAATGATTTTATCTCCAATGTGAGAACTTATATTATCAGAGTTTAAAATTTGTTTTAGGAGCTTGACCTTGGAAATTGGGCGGACAACTTGTTCTTTCTCCATATTCAGGTTAACCTAGGAATTAACCAACAAGACATCCATTGTCTATCCTACTATTTTTGATGTATATCAAGAGTAAATAGAGTTGTGAAGGCTAGTAGATTTGATGAGACTTTTGAGAGGATGTATAATGTAATGACACTTTTACATATGTGATAGAATTAGTTGTGGACACTTGCTCAAATGTTTAGGCCTCCCGGTATGGAGATGATTCTAGGCGTAGAATCCGACGTGGAAGGGCTAATTCACGCGTGAGTCATCCTATTTTTCCGTAGTTGTCTTGTTCTTCTTCTTCTCTCTTCTTCTTTGAGTCTCGTATCTTTATGCTTGAACACCGCCCTTTTGACTGTTATAGCTAGGGATGAGAATTTGGCCTGAAAACCCGAACCGAACCGAAAACCGAACCGAACCGAATTAGACCCGAATAAGCAATTCGATTCGGTTTTCGGGTAACTATATAAGGCTTATTCGGTTTTCGGGTTATTCGATCCGGGTTACCCGAATAAGGGCTTATTCGGTCCAAAAGGACCGAACCGAATATGAAAAGTCACATTTTTTTCCACTTGCACGATTGCTTATTTGGTCTTGTGTTCTATCGATCGTTACCCAAAATACCCACGTAATGTTTAATGTTTAACTTATATACTTAGAGATAGATTTTTGGTTGTTTTAGATGTTTAATGTTTAGTGTTTAATATGTTGCTTAATAACTATATCTTAATAATGTGGTGGTTGGATTTTACATTTTATATATCAAGAATAGTTAATCCGTGTTATTTGTGTTTATCATAAGCTACAAAAGTCATACAAAATACAATATTTATAATCACATTGTAAATGTTATTTGGGTTATTCGGCTCCTTAATCATCTTGTACATGTTATTTGGGTTATTCGGGCTGGAACCGAACCGAATCGAATAATACCCGAACCGATCCGAACCCGTATTGCTTATTTGGTTCGGTTTTCGGTTCATATAATTACCCTTATTCGGTTTTCGGTTTATTCGGGTTCAGGTCGGTTCGGTTCGGTTCTGACCCGAATAACATCCCTAGTTATAGCGTTGGTTGAAGAGAGTTTTGATGAGGTGGTTATGTCTCCACGTATACCCATATCGGATAGCCTTATGAAATATGATGTTTTATGATGTTTGGGTCTGTAATTTTCCATAAATTACTAAACTAAAATGATTTTGAATATGAAAACCTATTTTGTTTAACTATTTTCAAATTATTCGTGCAAGAAGTGCTTAAGATGCCTTATCTAAAAAAAAAAAAAAATTGAATAACTCAATTCTCTTACCATTTTACATACAATATCAAAAAATAGTTATTATATTGCATTAAATTGTAAAAAGAAATTATGTTGTATGAATTGCATACTTTATCTACTCATGCAAATATATTAGCATGTTCTGTACAATTCAAAGAAACTTCGATCTCGTTAGTTAGCTATAGCTCCAGAATACCAATGGCAATGGCAGTTACATTTTAAATCAAAAGATGAAAAACGAAGGCAAAGGAACAACAAAACCTGATGCAAATTCTACCCGGGATTCGATCACGACAACCGTGTGGCGGTGGTGGCTGGTGGCGATGCAGAGCCGACATATCTAATCAGAACTTCTTGAGGAAGAAGATGATACTTGATTCCAAGTTCTTCGAAGATGTTCTTCAGCTCCAGCACGAGGTTTGATCTTCTTTCGCTTTTCTCTTCGTGGTTCTGAAAGTTAATCGTATGAGTTACGTAGAGGCTCATTTTCATCTTGTTCACATCCTCGATCTCCCTAACCCTAACACTGTGCTTTGGGCGCCATAGTCGGGGTTTGCTATCTATGTACCTGAGAAATTAAATCACAAATTCATGTCAACATTAAACATAAATCAAACCCTAACCTATGGATCATACTGTAATTGTACGAGCGAACAGCTATTGATTTTTAAAAATAGTTTTGGCCTTAAGAATCTGAATAGTTTTTAATAAAATGTAGTTCACAGAACACACACCATCGATTAGGTCTGCAATTGATAAGTTAGATCTGAAATTCTTCCCCCATTGTCAATCCCCAAAACATCTACCTTCATTCCTTGTTTCCTACATACATTATCTAGTCCTGAATACGTAGTTGCAACAATTCTTTGCGTGTTGATGTAGAAAAAGCAAAATTCGATAGATTACATTACAGTACCCTAATACAAGAGATAGAGAAGTAGAGTATGACATACGTTTTAATTTTAGCTTTTAGAGCCAAGATGTTCTCGATTGAAGTGGAAACATCAACATCAAACTCCACAGAATCACTCATTTCTGGGCTTCGATTGAAATTGCTTATGGCTTTTGTAGCCAAGATTGAATTCGGGTAGTAAATCTTCTCATTATCATATCTCAAGAACACAGTTGTCAAAATGTTTACTTCTTCTACAACGACCTACAGATGTTTACACATAAACATTTGAATCCGTTTTGAGACCAAATTCTTGCAACTAGATTAGGGCAAATGAGTTAATTACCTGAACACCATCAATAACACAACGATCACCTACATCAAATGGGTGCATTACAAACACAAATATTATGGCTTCGAATGCTGTCTTAGCAGAGTTCCCAAACATGAAAATCCCAAGCAAAAGCTGGGATGAGATGAAAAGCAACACTTCCGTTGAAGCAATACCCATTAAAAGGAACCATATTATTATAAGTACAAATACTGTGAACCCTGAAACAAGCTTGTTTAGCTCCTCTATGGCTGTTTTTGTATCCTTTAGAGAAAGTGCCAGAAATTTTCGCTCCTTATACACATTCACCTAACAAATCAAGATACAATTCCAAGAGAACATAAGGTTTTCTTTGATCTACAACATGACCACTTTTTTTAACTTTTCAACAAAATGACCATCAATAAAAATACTTTGGCAATTGACCCATTGTGAAAAAGACGTTCATTTTGTTAAAAGGTCAAAAAGTCGGTTCAATTTGTTGAATAGGATCACCCAATTTGGTCATTTTTGTAATTATCATTCAAATTTAATGGTGAAAAGTTGAATTGAGTAATTACTAATTTAATTACCACCCAAAAATTAAACGATTTCTTCTTGATCTTTCCAGTTTCCGCTGCTCCTTCAAACAATGGAAGCACTTTCTTCACATCATCGTTGTTCATAAAACGCAAAAGATCCTCCTCTTTGATGTACCTAATTTTATATAACAACAATTAAACATAACATTCATCAAGAAACAGGATTATGAATTAAGAATTAAGACTAATCTTACTTCTCTCCATGTGGAGCTACATTTGCAAATATTGCATAACCAACATTGACAGCTTCCCACTCACAAGTAATTTTCCCATCATCCTTCTGTTCATCTTTTCCCACAACATCTTCACTTTCCTCAAGTGCATTAGAAAGTGTAGAGAATCCCGATTTTCTTATAACTTTAATCAACCCTTTCATTGTCCAAGCAGACACCTTCCTACGTTTCATTTTATTCAGCTTTTTCACATCAAGAACCTTTTCCTCCTTCTTTTCTTCTACTACCCTTTCTGTAGAATTTTTAAAACTCATTTCAAAATCATCCATCAATGGAGGCCCTGAAAGCGTCTGAAGAACATATTGATGGAAGATAGATTCTTGAATCCTATCAAAAAATATCTTCACGTGAAATTTAGAAGCTAAGAATTTTACAAAAAGAGTCTTTAAAATCCATGCACCAGAACCCACGAGTGTAGAAGCAATCCCTCTAGTGATATAATTTAGAACTTTGGTTGTGTTTCTTGATCTATGAACACCTCGATTAATTAACAAACCCCATGTTAATAGAATCAAACCTAACCAGATGAAAACCCGAACACTTTTTTGTAAGCTGTAAACAAAGTATAAAACTTTCTTTTTAAGTAAGAATTCACGTTCTATTAAGAAAACCACACCATTCGTAAACCACTCGGAAAATAAACGACCACAGAAAATCGCCATTACCAAAACACACCATTTCCATAATCCTAAACTCCAAATCTCGGAATTCTTTAGTTTATCCACAGTTCTACTTAAAATTAAAATTATCGTTACGCAAACGAATAAACTGAACTCGATTGAAACCAAAACCTTCATTTTCTTGGGTCGTTTCTTTTTCTTGGATTGAAGAACTTTAGTGAAATACGCATCATCGTCGTCGTCGTCGGCGTCTTGTTCTTGTGGTGATGCGATTAATGGTGTTTTAGGTGTTATTGGGGTCGACGTTTTTGGGGTTTTTGGTTTTTGAGAAGAAGGGGAAGCAGTTGGAGTTATTTTCTCATTTGCGATCTTCCGATTGGTTGGAAATGGTGGCTCAACGAGTCTTGATTTTGGCTTTGGGTAGGGGGATTGTGCTATTGATGAAATAAGATTCGGATCTTGATTTGATTGAATTTGAAGAGGCTGAATAATAGTAGAAACAGAAACAGGTGGTGGCTCAATGCCCTCAAGCTCCCCATTTTTCGGCTTCGCTTCAACAGCTGTAATCTCTACTACCACCTCATCACCATCTGCCTCTTTTTCCATGAACACTATTCTTAAAAATTCCGAAACCCAATTCGAATAAAATGTTTTCTTTCTTTTTCTCTTTTTGTTTTTATGAACACCACAATACTAGATTGACCAAGATAAAGACAATGATACAAGTGAAAAGAAGGTGTAGGTTCAACCAATCAATTAAAAGATGATGTATTCAATGTTTTTATCTAAATGGTGCGATTAGTTTTAAAAAAAACAATTGGACTTGTGTAGATCTAGAGAAGAAGACAGGGAACAAGTGTTCAAGTTGCAATTATTGAAAGGTTTACCATGAGAAAGTGGGTCAAATCTGGATATTTTGCTGACAATTCTGTAGAGACGAAATAATAAAATTAGTGGTTGTCTTTGGAGGAAGTTATGTTTGTTTGGTGGAGCTTTGTGTCAAAGTTGACTATATTTCGTAGGATCGACGTTCATGCAAGTATTGAATTTTGGTTTATGTTAGAGGCGGCTTAGAGATCAGATTAATTTGATCTTATATCAGTTCAAAAAAACAGGTTCGAGATTAAATAACAGGTTTTTACAATTTGTTATGTTCTTAACAGATAACATACCTTTAAATTTGAAACCAAATCAGTAAGTCTATCAACAACCAGTAAATTTGCAATTTTCCGATTTGAAGAAGAATTGACTTCAGACTTCATAGTAATATCATCCTAAACCTAACACAGAATTAACAGACGTTGTAAAAGACCAACTGCTGATAAATGGAAAACATCACAGGTAGCCAGCCACATACTTGTTAACAATTAATTTGGTATAGAGATTAGCAGAAAGTAAAGTAAAATTATTGAGCAATTCTTTCTTTTATAAGTCAAATGAAAACACAACGTGGTTTCCAACACCTCATATCACTAGTTAAATAACAACGATCAACTCTCTAGCTAATCTCTCCTATAAATAGAGGCCACATCTGACATCACATCACATGGTGTTCATTGAAACCATTTTCATACGTAGATAAATGATCTCAAATTAAACCTATTACACACACATAAAAAGTGGCTAGGGTTTTAGGAGCAACTTAGAAGAATTTGTTTGGACAATTTACTCTCTCATAGTTGTACAACAACTTACTTAGTTAGAGTGGGGGAAAATCAACTCATCCATTGGAGGGATTGTTCTTGAGCTCCAAACGTGTAAAATTCGTAATTAATGTTGGCTTATATAAATCGTTCTTTGAAATGATGTATTGCTGTGGGAAATAACCGGAGATCGATGGGTAATGAATAAAACTGGAACTTCATGTGGTACTCAAGATTTCAATGGAGTTTGGGGTAATTTTTGCCTTCCTAGGAATGATGGTTAGCGCACATGTAACAAATTTTAATTATATTATAGTAAATATTAGACATGGTAAATATTAGACGTGTATTATAATTGGAATCAAGTTTTCACATTAATTAACTTTCTATTTTGTTTTTGTTTTTTTTTTCTTCAGATTTTCACTTTTATTATTTCCTTGTAATCTTTCCTACTAAAACGTATGCTGTAGCACTAAATTATGGGTTTTTAGTTACCTCTTAAATTTCCCTCCATTCCATGATTTATATATCAATATTTTTGGATTTCTTTATTTTTTTTGGTGATCACTTGGTCACTTTTATCAAATAACCATGGAGGATTTAGAAAGCATTTGGCAAGCATTACATATGAAAGAACGTATTTTTTTGGATCTAAATGAGGTTCATGTTGAAGAAAACTCGATAGATGTTCAATATGAAAAATTGTTATTGAAGAAGAACAAAGTCAAAACAACAATGCAGTTTTTGATGAACCGTTCGTTGGTCAATGTTTTCTAAGTGAAGAAGAGACTCTTGTTTTTTTTTTATTATTATCAAAATTATGTGAGAAATAATAGATTTTCGGTTCGAAAAGGAAGGTTTGTGAACACGAAAACGGGAGAAAGGAAAAGACGTGACTTTTTTTTGTCACCGTGAAGGAAAGTCGGAGTTTAAAAAAGATTTCACAAGAAAACCAAGAAACCAAGGTTATACAAGATGTGAATACAAGGCCCACATGTGTATAACATTGAGAAGAATTAACGAATTTTTATCCAAAGAGTAGCAAGTTACCAAGTTTGTTGTGGAGCGTAATCATGTTGTGTTGTCTACTCAAGAGGTTCGATTTTTACCATCTTACCGTAATATTACATTAAAAAATGAAAAACGTATACGTTTATTAAAAGAATGGGGGTTGCCTGTTACACAAATTATGGGGGTGATGTAGCTTGTAATGAATGTGAGACATGGAAACTTTTATTTCGTAAGAAGGATGTCTATAACCTTTTTACTAAAAATCATAAACTACATTTAGAATGATGCAAGGGAGCTTTTGGAGTATTGTAAAAATGCTAAAAGTGAAAATCTTAATTTTCAATATGTATTTACACATGATAGTGAAATAGGCTATAACATAATTTTGGTGTCATGCTCACCCAAAAATACAGAGATTTTGCGGTATTCGATACTACATACAAAGTGAATTCATTTGACATGCAATTTGGGAAATCTGTTTGTATTGACAATCATAGAAGAACTATATTACTTGGTTGTGTACTTCTACCCAACGAGAAACTCCTCGTTGTTATGATAAAAATGGTGAACTGATATAATGTAAAAAAAGAAATCCGAAAAAATAATATATAAATCATGGAATGGAGGAAATTTTTAGAGGGAACTAAAAATTTGTATATGGTCCTGTCACTTCTAAACGAGAGTAAAATGAAAATCTAGTAATTCATGATGTTCATTTGATAATTCAAATAGATTTTATGTACACATAATTATTCAAGAAAACATCATTTATTCATATAACACTTGCTTATTCGGAATATAGTTTTTAGGAACTTTTAGCTTATAGCTTTTAAGAAAAAACTCGGAAAAAAAATTGTTCGTTGGTAAATACTTTTTAGCTTTTGGGTTAAACAAAGCGTTTCAAACCCAAAAATCACTTCAACTAGCATTTAACAAAAAATCTAGTAATACGGTAATTCAAACAGATTTTATGTACACATAATTATTCTAGAAAACATCATTTATTGATACAACACTGACTTATTCTGAATGCCGTTTTAGGAACTTTTAGTTTATAGTTTATAGCTTATAGCTTTTAAAATAAAACTTAAAAAAAACTTTGTTCAACATTAAAAGGTTTTAGCTTTTGGGTTAAACAAAAAGTTTCAAACCCCAAATCCACTTCAACTAGCATTTAACAAAAAATAAACTCTTTTAAATTTAACAAATTGACTTAAATACCCTGTAAAATAAATAAATCATATCTTTAATTTTGGTAATTATCTTATACGATTAAATATAAGTATATTTTTGACAATTAAAATGTCTTTATTTGAAACAAAATATATATTATACAATTAAATATAAATATAGTTTAACAATTCTGATGTCTTTATTATAATTTTGAAACAACCGTATCAACAGATTTTGTAATTTATTTATCCTCACCTAACAAATAAATAATTATTAGTTATATAGATTTATAAACCAAAATTAATATTATATAATAATATTGTTTGCTTTAGAAACAATGAAACACTTGTAATATGTAAAAAAAAATGTTTGGCTGTATTCTTACAAAATTAAAAAGTCTTATTTATTTTATTCGTAAAAAATGATCATTAATAATATGCATAAAAATGTTTCCTAACTTTCTAACGCACTTTTATAATCATATTCAACACATCGTCATCACTATATATATATATATATATATATATATATATATATATATATATATATATATATATATATATATATATATATATATATATAGGTTCAAATGTTTTTACCATCTATTGTGTACATATATGATTGATTTTGGACCAATCATTTTAATTATTTAAGAAAGTAATTAATGCATATTAAATGTTGAAGATGTAATTAATATCCATTATATCTTCAACATGTAATATGCATTAATTACTTTCTTAAAATAACTAAAATGATTGGTCCAGAATCAATCATACATGTACACAATAGATAGTGAAAACAAAATAACCTAACTATATATATATATATATATATATATATATATATATATATATATATATAAGGTTCAATTGAGAAAAAAATGTTGAAAATGGGGGAATCATTTTCAGCCACTCATTTATCTTTGCCGCAAAAGCCTCGGTCGTACCAGCATAAATGGGAAATAAATAGACATGTGTTTTCCAGCAAAACATGTTTCCTTAAATTATGCTAAGCATTACCTTAATATATACAAAAACATAGTTTTTTCGTTTTTTATTATTTTTTTTATTTTTAAGAAGCTATTTTTATCGAAAAATGATTTTAAATATACCAAAATTCATGATTTTTTATTCTCTACAAATAGACATCCATATTTATATAATTTTAAGATAAAATAAAAAATTTATTTTTTTTATATTTTCAGCTATCGTTATTCATAAGTGAATAACAATGAATCAGTTTTTACTACAGTACATTCATTATTCACTTATGAATAAAAACTATGATTATTTTTTTTTTACAATTTAAGTATCGTTCATATATGAATATAACATATAATAAACATAGTATATTCATATTTAAATATTAGACGATGCATTCACTTGTTAATATTACATAGTTTATTCACTTGTGAATATTAGATGATATATTCACTTATGAATATTAGATAATATTTTCATATCTGAATATTACGTAGTATTACATGGTATATCAAATGTGAATATTACATAGTATATTCACTTATGAATATTAGATGATATATTCACTTATGAATATTACACAGTATATTCAAATATTAATATTATAAGGTATTTTCACAAATATATATAATTTTTATATGTTATTCACATATGAATAACATACAGACTTGCATATTTGTTATTTTGTTTTAATAATCATATACTGATTCAGGTGAGAAAACATATTCATATATGAATATAACGTGGTAATTTAGTTTATGCATTTCATCAAACAGTTGGAGTGCATACAATTTAACTTTTTTAAAAATGTTAAAAACATAATACTTTAACTATTTAAATCTTACAAAATAGTAGATTGAGAGAGAATTATATGAAATTTTTCAAAAAAAAAAACGATTTGATCTTTTTCTAACCTCAATTTTGAAGTTTTATTTGATAATCGATGTTGAATGAATGATATGAAGTGGATTTTTTTGTTGATTATTGATGATGTTGATCTAATTACGCTGGGAGTATATAATTAATCGTAGATGTTGAAGATCTAATCGTATTCAAGCAGAATTGAAAGTTGGATTAAAAGAACCAAAAATGAATTTTTGTTGTTAACTGTTGAATCGTGTTGATAAACATGTTATTGACGAAGATCGATGATTGATTAACACTGGATGATGTTGATGATGGTTTAATTGAAGAAATCTGGATGATTGTTGAAGGTTGGAGGAGAAATTTGGATGATGAACGATCGATTACAATTACGTATTTGAGATTGAAGATTATTATTATATTTACAACTTTGTCACCGTGTCTTTTTATGTTTAGAATAAATGAGTGGCTGAGAATGATTCCTCCATTCTCAACCTTTTTTTTTCTCAATTGAACTCACCTCTCTCTCTCTCTCTTTCTCTCTCTCTCTCTCTCTCTCTCTCTATATATATATATATATATATATATATATATATATATATATATATATATATATATATATATATAACAGACAGTTTTTGGAGTTGATTTGGATACCTTTGATAAATACCACCGAACTAAAAGTTTAAGATATAATCCATATGCTTTTGCTTAAATAAATATAGAATGTAGCATCCTTGTATGTGCAAAAAGGCAGCCTACATTGGGTGATGTGTGCTACGATACCTTTTGGGTTGGAGTCTTGTAGTTGTAGATGCTAACCTTTGGCTTCGACTTTCTACCACTCCACTTCATCATAAGTTTTGTACTTGTCTATTAATCACACTTGCTGGCATCTACAAAGGTACCATTACCGTTGCTAGCTTTACAACTTTAATCCTAATTAAGATTGACACTGACCCACTCTCCACTTCTTAATACTTAATACAATCTGTTATGTTAATCATCATCTGCAACATTTTTTTTTTCTAAAGAACTAGAAAAGATAAAAATTATTTTGTTCATTTTATCATCTGTTTTATTTTATAGAAAAAATAAACAATATAACCATTTTTCTTAAACATTAGCCAAAATATAAGAAAAATACTCCAATAACCGCCGCCCAGGCTTTGAGGCCCACCATGTATAAGGTGGGCTTTGTCTGTTTTGTCTCGTTTTTACATCAGATTTTTGTAACATCACTCCCAAACCAAGACATCGTTTACTCTGAAAATGGTATTTGAAGATCCTTACTACAAAAAACTTAAAAAAAAAAAAAAAAAAAACTTTACAAAAGTTAATGATTTTCATAACATGTGAACAATTTCATTGTACGAAAAACAATTTCGTGGTCGACACTGAAAAGTTGATGGTTATATGTGAAATTTTCTTAATTTTGGGTTAATTTTTGGAGCAAGCTAAACAAATTGGGATATTTTTGTCTATTATTTTTTATTATATCACTAGGTTAGATATTCATGTGTTAGACGAATTGATTAAAATAAAAATTTAAAAGTAAAAAATAAATATGAAAGGTTTTTAAAACGATATTTTCCCATATTGTTTAAATATACGGTTGGATATTCTAATATACATAAATGTCAACTCAATTAAACATTCCATTTCATGATGAGTGTGTATCTTATCTTTTATTAATGGTATAACTTCGAAATAAACCAAATATGGATACACAAACAAACCAACAATGGAGGGTAGTGGAATTAACAAAGGACCCAAGTTCACCTGTAAATCCAGAACTTACACATGTCTAGCATGATAGAAGACCGACAACATGCCACATATTTCTCAAGTGTGTTATATCACATTTAATAGTCTCATATGAATACAAGACAATATTATATATATATATATATATATATATATATATATATATATATATATATATATATATATATATATATATATATATATAATAAGATCCCTCAATTTTTATAACACATACGCCACACTCCTACATTGGATCTTTGAATTTCTTTAGAGAATTGAACTAACTTGATGGTTAACATTCTCTCAGTTGTGAGTAATATCACGTATCTATGATTATCTCATTGCTTTCAATCATCGTTATTATTCTAGATACGTATCTATTGTGAGAAAGTGTTTAGATTGATTTCATTGCCCTTTCAATTTTCATTAGTGTTATGTATATTTATTGAAGAATCATGTAATCCTATTCCAAATCTAATTCTAACATGTCTATTTATCTAATAAATCAAATATAAACGAACAATATAATGTATTTAAGGATTTCAACAAATACAAACAGGATAATAAAGATGACAAAGAACAATAAAGACACAAAAAGATTTAAAATGTATCACTTGATCAAGTAATCTAGCTATATCCATTCTATTGATAATCTTAAATACACACTTTCTATATTAGTGTTACGGTTAAACTAGGAGATCTAGTTAAGTATTTATGGTAAATGTTTTTATTTGATTTCTTTTCGACTGTATCCTATAGACCTATGGCATCGCCGACATAAGTTGGCCCATGATGGCAAACTTGGTCGTCACGTCAGTGTCTAGGAATGCTTCAGATCACTGAAATTCAAATCATGATGTACATTGTAGGCAAAGCACATGTGATAAACTTCGCTCTCTGCACTTGCACTTCGATGCCAAGTCTTCAAATTTCGCTTCTAACTCTAGTTGTGTTTTAGACTTGGCCACAACCTACAACTTTGCCCCTCCAAAACTTTTACTAGAAGCGACTCTAAAAAATCTCCACCAAACAACTTTGCTCTTGGTCGAAGTATGCAGAAGCAACTTCGCCAAGCGACTTCGTTAGCGGCTATGAAGTCAAAGAGAGAATCATACTTCACAACTCAACAATTTCCTACTTAGAGGATGGTCTAACAGACTATTGTTATCTAAGTTATGTAGCCCTCATCACTCTCTCTCTCTTTCTTTCTCTCTCTCTCTCTCTTTATGTATATATATATATATATATATATATATATATATATATATATATAGAGAGAGAGAGAGAGAGAGTTAGGTTCAAATGTTTTCATTATCTATTGTGTGCATCTATGATTGATTCTGGAACAATCATTTTAGTTATTTTAAGAAAGTAATTAATGCATATTAAATGCTGAAGATGTCATTAGTATCCATTATATCTTCAACATGTAATATGCATTAATTACTTTCGTAAAATAACTAAAATGATTGGTCCAGAATCAGTCATACATGCACACAATAGATAGTGAAAACAAAATAACCTAACTCTCTCTCTCTCTCTCTCTCTCTATATATATATATATATATATATATATATATATATATATATAACCTCAACTTTTTTATCCAACATTCTTCGAGAGGCGAGTCGAAGCCATACATAACTTCAACTTTTTTATCGCCATTGCATTGGTAAACATATTTACTAGAATCTCTGTACCTAGGATCTTTTTCAGATTCATAGTATCATTCCTTATTAATTCTTGGATAAAGTAATACTTCATCTTGATTTGTTTGGTTCTTTTAGGAGACATCAAATTCTTCGTTGGGTGAAGAGTGCTTTGGTTGCCACAATATAGGACACAATCTTCTTATTTCATGCCTAAATCTAATTGAGAGTTATTCAACCAAATAAGCTCATTGCTAGTGTCTACTATAGCCATATACTCCACTTTGGTTGTTGAAAGAACAACACTCTTTTGTAATATTGACATCCAACTTATGGTTGTTCTTTAATTGTGAACACATAACATTTTGTGATTTTCCCAAAAATATACACAACCCCCTCTCATTTCAGCATCAATGAAGCCTTTTGGGACAACCTTTTGCCTTTAGAAACATAAGGCTATATTTGAAGTTCTTTTTAAATAGCATACCGACCACTTAAACTCCTTCCTAGGATTAGCGCTAAATTTTCTTAAAACCATCGCCTCAATTTATAACCAAATCACATTTTCTTCATTATTACATCAAGGAAATCCCAATGTAACTAGGCATAGGCGTTCTTGAAGTCAACTTTAAACACAAGAAGTTGTTTTTCACGTTTTAAGTACAAATTCATCCCCTTATTCAACATAAGTACCTCACTAAGAATGTTTATACCTTTAATAAATGCATATTGCTCCCTACTAACACAAATCATAATAACTAAGCTTAATCGATTAGCTAAAAGCTTACCAATAATTTTATATTAGCAACTAATTAAAATAATTGGTCTTAAAAATGTAACAAATTTCGCTTCGTTGACCTTAGGAATTAAGGCAATGGAAGAAGGATTACAACCTTTCGACATATAGGTCGAATAAAAAAAACTCATGTACAAAACGTACTGTAACATCCATAATCATGCCAAATTTAAACTTTTTAAAACATTTCAAAATCCATGGTTATTACAAAACTTGTTTTCAAGATAGTATACTATCAGAGTATCCCAGAATCAAAACATAAAATCATAAAGTGTGAGTAGTTGTACGATCACGCCTTCGCATTCCCGCGATCATCAGAAGTACGTGAAATAATAATCAATAAATGTAAGCTCGAAGGCTTTGTGAGTTACCCCCAAAATACCAACGCCATACATATATAACCATATCATATAAACATATAAGCAAACAATACAACATGCATAATGAGCCATCAGTCTGACTAGACCAAATTCCAGTCCTCAATCTTTCTAGACCGCTCTCTGAGCCCTTGGCACGTCTGGACCACCCTCCTCGGGGCATTCAGCCTATCCGGACCACTCGTTGAGCCTTCGGCCTGACTAGATTTGCCCGACTCGGGCCTGCAGTCTACCCGGTCCGCCCAAGGTGTCTTGGCCTACTGCACACAACACGACCTGCCTCAATCCTTACCCCAAACCAACAAACATGTGCACATAAATATCATAGCCTAGAATGCAATAACATATAGTCATACAGATCTAACATATCGCTATCATGGTAACCATCCTATAACTAGGATACCGATCTAACCCATCTCTAATATAGCAACCATCCTACAACCAGGATATCAATCTAACAGATTACTAGCATAGCAACCATCCTAAACCATGATGTAAATCATAAAGGGTCGGCCTTGGTGTCGTAGACCCTGTTGATATAGTGAGGAGAACTCACCTCTCAAGTAGCTCGAATCGATAAATCAGACTCCTCCAATTGCAGCTCCTAATCCAACACCTACAATCACCGGTGACTTCCTTCCATTAATCCCTAAATTACTAAAATACCTCCAAAGGTCAAACTGGTCAACCCTTGGTCCAAGTCAAAGTCAACTGTCCAAGTCAACAGTCCATGTTGACCTAACTCGTCGAGTGCAGCTAGCAACTCGTCGAGTTCCTTAAGAATTCAGAAGGTCATAGAAACCCTCACTGACTCGCTGACTTTTCGACCAACTCGTCGAGTCTATGCGTGTCCAGAAGTCGGGGAAACCCTAACCGACTCGTCGAGCCCATGCATAAATCCTTTCACGACAATCTTCATCGGACTTGCCGAGTTGACCATGCAACTCGTCAAGTCCCTTCAGTCCTTTATCCATTCAGATGCTTTTTAGGCCATTCCAAGGCTCTATAATGTAGATCTAGGCTCCTAAGGCATACTTCTTACGTAAAGGTGCAAACTTTACGTACATACAAGGTGATAATGAACCAAATCAAGCTAAAGAAGAGATTCTAGGCAAGGGAAATGCACTATCATGCTAAAGGCTGAAACTTTATGATTATAAGGACCAAGATGAGCCTAGATCTGAAGTTGCAACCTCAGATCTTGGTTCATCACCCGAAATGAAACACTAACATGCTAAAATGGCCCCAAAACTCAAATATAGAAGGATCTAACTAGAAGGAGATCAAGGTAACGACTTGATACCTTCAAATGATGCTAAACTGGGGTAGACTTCAAATCCCCAATTGTTCCTTGCTCAAAGCTTTTTGATCTTCAAGCTCCTCTCACCATGATCCACCTTCCAAGCTTAAACACACAAGTATAGAGAGAAAACAGTGATTTAGGGTTTTTGGACTCACAAGGGCTGTAAGGGGAGGCTAAGGGGGGCAAAGGATCCTATAAATAGGGTGCAGAACCTCAGAAATTAGGGTTTCATCCCCCAGCTCCAACTCGTCGAGTCAGTCACTTAAGACCCGCGACCAAAACCGTGTCTACTCGACGAGTCAGGGCATCCAACTCGTCGATTCGACCTTTTTCAATGGAAATATAAGACTGAAAGTTTGTACCTGAGAGTCAGGGTGTTACATGTACTACATCAAGTTCAATGGTTAACCAAAAAGTTTTAAAAAACTCAAAGATAAAACTATCAGGCCTTGGGTCTTGATCACCACCACAACCCCAAGTAGCTCGCTTAATTTTCTCCTAGGAAAAAGGACCTTCTAGGAACGTACTATGCTCATGCAACAACCAATTAGGGAAATCCATCCCAAGAGTAGGAAAGAACCATCCATATAGGCAAACCGAGACGAAAAATGTTCAAAGAATTTAATTTTAACCAAGGAAGGGTCTTCAATCAAATACCTGTTTTGTAAAACGCCCTTTATTGCAAGTTAAATTCCCTTCTTTTTTAACATCCATGAAAGAACTTCTAATTCTCATAAGCTTCAATAGCCCACTTGAACTTGGCTTTCCTAGCTAAATCTTTTGCCTCAATATGATCAAGTTCACCGATGACTCTCAAAGAATCAATTTGAACTTTCAAATCATCTTTAGTTCACATGCCATTATCAATCATAACATCAATATTGACCAAATGATCTAGATGCTCCGACCGTAACTTAGTAGCCTTAGTCTGATTACTTGAATTCCAATTACATATAACTTTTAAGATTTTAAAGCTTTTTTTTAAAGTGGTTTTCTCAGGTATCCACCACCAGCTTATGAAATCCCTCAATCTCAAACCACGAAAGAAAGTCGAAAAATGATCGGCCATAATCAACAATTGACTCCTTCAAGAGAATCAGTAGATGAAAAGACATAAAGTAAAAGTTTGCTAAGATGTGGTAATATTTCCAAAAACTATGGGTATCAATGGGCACCTGTAACACCTCGATTTCCAGGTATTTTACATTTTAACCCTTTATATATACACCAGGGCGTACTTGATGGTACATTGTGCATACGTGGTTAAGACCCCGTAATCTGGTCAAGAAGCATACTACGTTGGGTGTAGCTAAGTATGCTGAGCGTACTTAGAGTTGGCTCGGTTGATGTTTTGACCGTTGACCTTGACCATGATTTTGACCAAGTTTGACCTAGGGATATTTTAGGTATTTTGAGTTGTTAATCAAGTCTAGGTCACTATTTTCTATATAGGTGACCATTAGGGTTGATACTTGGAGCATTGTTCTTTTATGCTATCTCTTCACACTATGCGGTTAGTTTTCCTCACTGTACTTGTAGGTCGGAGGCACCAATGTCAACCCACTAGATTGTGTATTTTGATTTGGAATATTGTTATGCTATAGTGACCTGTTAAGATCTACATGATTATTTGGTTATGGTTATGTGTTTTATTTGTTATATATGTCGACATAGTGTGGTTGAGTTGAGATTGTACTACTTTGTGCTGTCAATCAACAAACCTGACTTATGTAACTGAAATGTTGTGGGCCAAGGCATTCCAACCGGAATGTTGTGGGCCAGGGGTAAACCAATTAAGAGGTTGTGGACCCAATATGTATTAGGCAATCCAACCGAAAGGTTGTGGGCTAGGGCAATCCATCCAGAAGGTTGTGGGTCAGGGGTATCCAACCAGAAGGTTGTGGACTCAATATGTGTTTTGCATATGTTTTGTTGTGTGGTATTTGGGGGAACTCATTAAGCTTTGGCTTACAGTTTAAGTTTTATGTTTCAGGTACTTCAGATGACCAGGGAAAAGCAAAGGTGTAATCGTGCACACCCTTTCTAATTTTATGATATTAGATTTTGGGATATTGTGATCCATGATTGTTGCATTTGGAAACAATACTTTGTAAACAATTATGATTTGTGGTTGGATTTTAAAAATGAAAAATTTTCCTTGATTTTTGGGATGTTACAACACACTTAATGTTGATTGCCCTCGACTAAAAGGACAATTGTGTTATTTACGTTTTCTTTGCTAGTACCGAGCGAAACGACAACTAATATGTGCCGATTAGCAAAAGTGTGTAGGCTAAAACGGACATGCAAATGTGAGAGAGAGAGAGAGAGAGAGAGAGAGAGAGATCTAAGTGAGCAAAAAAGTCTATAGTCAACGTTAAAAAATGGCTTTTTTGAACAATTTAATAACTTGAATGATGTTTTTTAAACAAAATTGAAATTTTGTTACCTATTCTACTACTAATTTGTAAGCATTTTTTCCCAAAAAAAAGCTTAACCTACTACAAAAAGTGATAGCAGTGATGATATAATTTAATATTTTATAACTGTAATGATATTTTGTTTCAACAACTAAGATATTATATAAACAATGCTAGCCAAATACTAGAAAAAAAACAATTACAAAGAAATAACTAAAATAGGATTTTGGATCGAGTTGATCCACTTACCTTTAGGCTTTAGCATTAGAGTTTCCATTCACTAACCGGTGAGGCAATAAATCTACAATACTATCAAATAAAGGATTTCTTCACCAAACACCAACTAATTGTGAAACTTCCACACAGACCAAGCACAAAAAAACAAAATTAATTGTGTTTTTCTAATTAGATTAAAACTTCGTTACCATCCTAAAATAGATTAAGTTTTATAATTTTTTGAGTTAGAGGCATGAATTACTCCATGTACTTTGTAAGGAAGAAGTACAATTTTGTTCTAAAAAAGAAAACAATAAATAAAGAATAAGCAAAACAGGAGATTCTTTAAATGGTGACAGCAGTTTTTGTCTCAACAATTTTGAATTTTTATGTTGCCCAGAAATCACCCCCCACCCCACGTCAGTAATTGTCTGCACTCTCGACTTCACTATATATTTCCCTCCCTCTCTCACTCACCCCAAAATCGAAGCCGCGCTATTTGGCTTTTCTCTCTCTTTTACCCACCATTAAAGCATCAATCATCTCTCTCTTTTTCTCTCTTTTCTTCGATTCACTTGTTCATCAAATCTTCTTTCTCATTTGTGTTTTTGCCAACTTTATTACGTCCAATCATCAAAGCAACGGAGCAAAACCTGTTAAATTAGCAGATGATTATGGCGGAGAGGAGTCCCAGGTATCAACCGCCACCGCATCGGAGGAAAACTCCGTCGTTCTCATCCTCACTCCTCGACTCCATTCTCCGTTCCATCGACGAAACAAACGACGTCGTCGGAGGATTACACGATGATAACTTACACCAGATGCAGCAAAATCAACAGGTTGATGATCATGAGCTTATATTTTTCGCTTCTGAGCCAAAACGGAGCAACAAAATTCGTTTTCCACAAACGCATTTGATAAACGGAGAAGAAGTACAGATTCCGAGTCTCAGAAGAGCGATGATGATCGATCAATGGATGGAGACTTACAACAACAATGATAAACGTAGCAGTTATGTTTCACGGAAGAGTTGTAGAAATTTCAGTTCGGATTCAAGTACGACGACGTTTACAACTTCATCGGCGTCGTCGGAACCAGAGACTCCGTCAACTTACAGATCGTTGCCGAACTCCTTCACGATATCTCGAAAAACAGCGGAGGCAGTTTTTCTCGATGATTCTCAAAAACCGACGATTTCCACAAAACGTGAAGGGAAATTCATGAAGTTAACGAAGCTAAGAGCTATGAAGATCTATGGCGATCTGAAAAAGGTGAAGCAACCGATCTCACCAGGGAAAAGGATTTCGACATTTCTCTACTCACTCTTCGCTTCTTCTTCTTCTTCTTCGTCTTCTTCAAAGAAATCCAAAATCGAAGAAACAATGCAGAATTTCAGGACCTTGAAGAAATCACGTTCCATTAAACAGGATACAACAACTACCTGCTCTTCGTTTTCTAGGTCATGTATAAGCAAAAAACAGCATAATAATGCCGGCATAAAAAGGTCAGTTCGATTCTTTCCTGAAAACGACACCGTGATTCTCGATAGAAAATCTATCGATCACCATGATCCAAAGTTAATGCCATTCCCAAAGTATGATCAGAGACGATGGTTCACAGAGAAGAATTACATGAACAATTACAAAAACTTCGTGGTTAACGTTGAAGATGACGATGAAGACGAAGATGATCTGTTTGAACTCGAGATTGCTGGTGGTGTAGGAACTTGTGCTTATGGACAAGAACTTCCAGTGTTTGAAACCACAGATTTAAGAAAAATTAGGATCTAAATGTTACTTTTTTGATCTTCCATTTTCAAATTTCATAAATAAAAATCGTTTGTTGTGTGATTTTCTTTATCTTTTGGCCTTGATTTTGAGTTTTTTTTTTTTGTGCTTCCATGGCGTCAAAAGTTCTAGGGTAAAATAATTACCCCGTGCGCCAAATTATTTTAAATATATAATTACTATTTACGTGTCGAATGAATATAGAGGACGTGTAAACTAATATTGAAAATTATGTTCGTATTTTTATTGTTTATCCATTATTTAATTACAACCATAATAATTACTTTTATAGGTTAACCTAATGGTTGATCTTGATTTTAAGCAACAATTGTTTATTACTATATATCCACCATAAATTTTATAAAAATATGAAGTTATATGATATGTATACCAACTTTAATATGGAAATCGAAATTTTGTTTTTCATAAGTTAAAGTTATAATTAAAAGTAATAGATATAAATATCATTCGACTATGACCATAACAACCTACACATATTAAGCAACTTCTTTTAAGAGTCGTCCAACTATAACGGCTTCTAACTTGACTGAAAATGTATATTCTCCACTGAGCATCCTAATCCGTCAACTTTAACGGAACTAGACAACCATTCAGATCGTATTGACAGATAAATTTTCTTATACTGAATATTTTTTTTAAGCGTGTAAAAAGATCTTTATTTTGTGGAGGGTGGTGACGGTTGGTGGATGGATGGATGATAAAAAGGGGTATTTTGAAATGTACAAAGTAATATTGAACTTTATTTGAAAAGGATTTAACTTTTAAGATTGAGAATATTAATACACAATACATATGGGAGAAAAGGTCCATTTATTTTGGAATTAAGGACAAGGGTCCAATGAAGAATCTTGCACAAGTCAAAATAAAGCATAAGGGTGCATGATGGCGCACATGCAAACTCTACTTTTGCACCTAATCAATTCTAAAGTAGATTTTCCAAACTTTTGCACTCATGGTGCATCAATATATATAACACACACACACACATTAATCAACTCTTTCTTTTGTTTTTCCATGTCCCATTCTTTACTTCATACTTTTTAACATTATATATCTTTAAATTGTCAAATCAAATCCACCATCCTATAAAGTACAAAGTTACTTTTATGTTTTTTATATCCCAAAACATATATATGTATCTCATCAATATTGAATATTTAGGTAAACAGTAAAGACCACCGTCGACATCAGCCATTCCTAGAGCAAGGAATGAAATACTCATGTTTGAACATCATACATTCTTAAAGGATTATTACATTTTACTGCTAAACTAAGCACATGGACATGAATATTGGATTCTTTGAACAATGGATACTTTGATGATGATTAGTTTATTTATTAATTCAATTCATAAAGTACAAACTTATTATGTGATTAGTGTTTGATCCTTATGTGAATTTCTAAAAGAAATAAATTGAAAAAAAACTAAAGATCTTTAAGGTTGAAATCAAGTAATGACAGTTGAATAAATTAATGGATGTAGACTTATATGTGAGAAACTTTGATATGTAAGGGAATAAGAGGAAGAGGATAGAGTATTAGAAAGTCTAACTTAAGATAAATAAAAAAGTGGTAGGTGGAAGGGTACTAATTTTAGAAACTTAGGTGTGACCTTTCATTTAACCTAATTGATTGGATTTGGATCTAAAATATTAAGAGATTAACTTTTAAGGTTAGATGTAAAATTATTAAGGGCATGTTTGATTTATTATTTTCACTAGGTTTAGTAAGAGGTTGTCTTTTATTCGGTTCCTTAAGAGCGTTTGATACAACAAGTTTAGCCTCTTACTAGGTCCACATACCTCTTACCAAGTCCACATGTAACACCCGGCTTCAAATCGTTTCATTATTCGGGGCCGTGACCCGAAAATCAGTTATCATAAGGCTTGGGCCTTGAGGAAAGAGAGATTTACACTCCTTTTTGGATGTGGGTATTATAGATTAGGTGATCTGGAAGTTCAGTTGGTGTTTTGGAGCTTAAGGGTATATCAGTAATGTGTTAGTTCAGACCTTTATGGATTTTGGATTGAATTCGAAAAGCCTCTTACTAGGTCCACCACACCCTTTTCTCTTTTCAAAGTTCTTTTCTTTCTCAAAGTTCTTTCCGCTTTTTCTAAAACTCTTTTCTTTTCTCAACAAAAGAATTCATCTTTACGAAAATTGATTTTCCTTTTGAAAATTTCTATACCAATCCCTTAGTTTGAGTTCAGACACACCTGAAAACATGTCCGAATCCCTCAAACCAAGGCTCTGATACCAACTTGTAACGACCCAAAAATCACGACTAAAATTTTCATTTTTAAAACGTTACTTAAACCACAATTGCCAATCCATAACATAAAACCAGAGTGTTAATTCAAAAAATGCTCTTATTATCAGAGTAAAACATCCCATGCTGACTAACTATGGTGTGTGCCATGCGATCATCCCGAGCTCTTCCCTCCGCTACCGGAAGTACCTGAAACCAAAACTGAAAATTGTAAGCACAAAGCTTAGTAAGTTCCCCAACCTACCACATACCATACACATAACTGCATAATGGTAATAGTGGGCCTCACCTACTACCTCAGGCCTCGCCCGCTACAACAGGCCCCACCTGGCTTTGAGCCCCGCTCGATGTACATATCTGCTTCTCTTAGGCCCCGTCTGTCTTTGGGCCCCGCCCGCTAAACATATACAAACATATAACATATCGCATAACGCATAAACCATAACTACTCTATTGCGTTCTTGTACTAAGGCCTCACCTGTCTTGGGCCCCACCCCTGTCCTGCTACTGACGAGTCATGGAACCCCGTCCACACTCTTGCTGATAGTGAGATACGGGCCCAACCCACACTCACTCCATTCCTAACTCGGGCCTCGCCCCTGCTCGGCTACTGATGAGATATGGAACCCCATCCATACTCTTCTAATAGTGAGATACAGGACCTCGCCCACACTCACCCCCTACCAGGCACATACAAGTATCACACAGACATCAAGTATACTCTATCATGCAAACCATTCCTTGGGCACCCGCCCGACATTGGACCTTGGTCCTGCATGTCATACTAGAAAATAGTGCCTAGGGCTAACCCCCGGGTCTTCCTACTCATAACTACATGGGCCGGCATTGTGGTCGTAGACCCATTCACACAAAGGGAAACTCACCTGCACTGCTGAACTCTGCTGATAACCCTCTAGCTGCTATCCAACAATTCCCGAACTGCTGCTCCTCTGGTCAAGGTCCTTCTCAAGGTCAAAATCACGGTCAAAGTCAACTTCCACTTGACTCGACTCGCCGAGTTGTTCTACCAACTCTCCGAGTCCATGCTCCTTAAATCCCAAACAACCTCGACTCTACTCATCGAGTCTAGCAACAACTCGATGGGTTCTCCTTCAACCAAACATTCAGGACCATCTTCAACCGACTCATCGAATTGTTCTTCAACTCGTCGAGTCCATCTTCATAAGCTAAGGAGATTGCCTTGGACTCGCCAAGTTCATCCTTGAACTCGTCGAGTACCATGATCTTCATGTCTATTATGGACACAGACTGGCTGAGTCCTTCTCTAACCCCACTCACTGATCCGACTCATAAACAGAATGGTTTGGGTTTGCGGCCCGACTCGTCGAGTCCATGAAGTGACTCGCCGAGTCCATCATGTGACATTTCTATTTTGTCAATTACAGTCCATCCCAACAACTCCAACTCATAGATCTGGACTCCTTATGCTAGCATTGCACGTAAAGTTGCTAACTTTACATGCATGCAAGGTGTTATGGGGCTAAAACACTTAATCCAAGCTTCAAAGAAAACCTAGGTCATGAAATGGGACCTTAGCTGGATAAAGCCAACAACTTTGAGCTTCTAAAGTTCAAGAGTGTCCAAATCTGTGTCCATTCCATCCGCAAAGGCTTAATACTCTAATTAACCTTGGAAATGATCAAAATGTGACCAAAAGCAAGCTAGAAAGGGGATCTATCAATTGAAAGCTCAAGGTCCAGACTTTTTACCTTCTAACAGTTGCCAAATCGATGTGAAGGCTGGATCTACACTTCCTTCCTTGCTCCTTTCTTCCAAACCTTCAAGATCCACTCCAATGTACCTTAATCTTTAGTAAAATCTCCAATAATGAAGTTGGGTGGCTAGGGTTTTGGGGTTCTGGATGAGAGAGGTTGTAATTAAACCTAAGGAAGGGAATAAGATGCTTAAATAGGGTACCAAGTCCCAGAATTAGGGTTGACCCTCCCCCCCTTGACTTAGGGAATAAGATGCTTAAATAGGGTACCGATTCCCTTTGATATGATTTCTCATTCAGACAATTTCAAACAGATATATCGCTCTAAACTATAGATCTATCATCCCAAGGCTCAATAAATACGTAAAGCTTCGATCTTTACATTCATACATGATGCTATTGCTTCAAAATGCCAATACATGCTCTTCATGAAGGTTTTTGCTCATCAACCCTCATTTGGACCACTAAAGCTGAGACATCTAGACTCTAAGGACCTTAGGAGGTCCAGATTTGAGGTTTCCAACCACAACCAGGTCTCATTCGACTCATAGATTCAAAAGAATGGAGGCAAAGCCCTAAAACTCCCAAAATGAGATCTAGTACAAGGAATGAACAAGATGAGGACTTTGTACCTTCTCTTAGCAGCTGAAACACTCAATACCACAGATCCACTGCCTTCCTTTATTCCCCATCATGAAGCTCTTCATCCTTTTTCATAGAAATGCACCAAGAATCACAATATGAGCTTCTCTCTCACTCTCTAGCTCCAAAAGAAATTAGGGTTTTCTCTCAAGGGAAGGTAGCCGCAAATAAGGCTATAAATGCCTTTAAATAGGTCCCAAACCCAAGAAATTAGGGTTTCTCTACCCAACACCTACTCGGCGAGTCCCTCCTCTGACTCGTCGAGTCCATTCATTAAATCCACGTGAGTAACTCGACTCGACTCGGTGAGTTGGTCCCTCAAATCGTCGAGTCCCTCCTTAAATCTCAAGATTAACATACTCAATAATGTCCCTGAAAATCTGGATGTTGCAATTTTCCCCCACTTAAATTAGATTTCGCCCTCGATATCTCTCCTTCACAACATATAGATCTTATCCAATAACCAAACAGCTCCATCGAAAGGGGTCTCATACCACACAACTCTTTTCCTTTCTGGACACCTGAATCCAAACAGGAACTCCTCCCTGGAACGAGGACATACCCATCTGTCACTATGCTACCCCTTCTGACTATCAAGAATCTGGAACTCTAGTAGCCTGACACCCAACCAAACCGCCATCTTCAAACGTCACCACATTATTCGCTCCTCGAATAACAAACCCCTACAGCTCACTGCCCCTCTGATTCTCTAGTGGGGACCAATAAAACAAGTCCATGCCCAAAACTGGCTACCGATCACTCGTCCCAGACATGAATAACAATCCAGGTCATACACCAAGGAATGGAAGGATTACATTACACCAGGGACTCATCCACTGAACTGCAATCAAACCCCAGCTCCCTTCTCCAAATCCCTTTCAACACTGAGCACCACGTCATCTCCCGACCTAGCAGTTGAAACTCCAAGGGTTAACCATTGCACACCTCAACATGTCGCACTGACTTCCTTCCCACACTAGCTATCTCGGCCCAGTTTCAAGTCATGAAGTTCGCTTTTTCTTCAAGCGAATACGGAATTTGCTTCACCCTCAACCTCTGTCGTCTACTACTCATCAGTTTCATGCGTTACGTGGTTTTTTCACACACATGGAACTGATGACACATGACACAACAACTGTAAGCATAAATGCTTAGTGAGTTCCCCAAAATACCACATAAAACACATATTAGCCACTCGAGGCTATAACTCTATCGAAGGCGGTTCTTTTTCTTTCTAACTCTTTAAAGTGGGTAAAATACCATTTTACCCCTCCAAACTATAGATCTATCATCCCAAGTCTCAATAAATACATAAAGCTTCGATCTTTACATTCATACATGATGCTATTGCTTCAAAATGCCAATACATGCTCTTCATGAAGGTTTTTGCTCATCAACCCTCATTTGGACCACTAAAACTGATACATCTAGACTCTAAGGACCTTAGGAGGTCCAGATCTGAGGTTTCCAACCACAACCAAGTCTCATTCGACTCATAGATTCAAAAGAATGGAGGCAAAGCCCTAAAACTCCCAAAATGAGATCTAGTATAAGGAATGAACAAGATGAGGACTTTGTACCTTCTCTTAGCAGCTGAAACACTCAATACCACAGATCCACTGCCTTCCGTTGTTCCCCATCATGAAGCTCTTCATCCTTCTTCATAAAAATGCACCAAGAATCACAATATGAGATTCTCTCTCACTCTCTAGCTCCAAAAGAAATTAGGGTTTTCTCTCAGGGGAAGGTAGCCGCAAATGAGGCTATAAATGCATTTAAGTAGGTCCCAAACCCAGGAAATTAGGGTTTCTCTACCCAGCACCTACTCGACAAGTCTTTCCTCTGACTCGTCGAGTCCATTCATTAAATCCACATGAGCAACTCGACTCGACTCGGCGAGTTGGTCCCTCAACTCGTCGAGTCCCTCCTTAAATACACAATACTGTCCCTAAAAATCCGGATGTTACAAGGGTAGGAACGGATTTGTTCATGTTGCCATAGCCTGGTATTTGGGGAACTCTCATGAACTATTTGAAATCCCATTTCCTAAATGAGATCATGCGTATCTAGCCTTTTATTTGGAATAAGATAACATTAAAATTGAGTAAAATTAAGACTATAGATATGGGGAAAATCGTATATACCTTGTGTTCTCTTTATATATATTTCATAGCATCAAGCTCTTTGGTAACTTTATTCCTCATCAACCTCGCAACTCTGAAGTTCCCAGATTCCTTTCTTCTATAGCAAAAGCGAAAACCCTAGTCTTTTAGCTGGCAATTAGGGTGAATTCACGGTGATGAAGATAACAGAGGGTGTTATTAATATGGTTTTTGTTGTAAAGAGAAGAATTTGGTGAAAAAGACGTGAGATTGCGGAGGATTTAAGAAAATTATGGAGAGAGAAAGAAAGAACATGAAACCCAGCACCGAAAAAAGGAATGTGTTTTTGTGTGTGTGAGAGAGAGACGTTCAAAATCAAGATTTTATTTGGGACAGAGAAACAGAAAATCATAAGGTATACTCCGATCAAATAGCTCCCCGTCGACACACAACTCCATGATTAGGTTAACAGAGTGTCGATCCTCGTAGGCGTCATGGAGCTCGACAATGTTACGGTGTCCAGTGAGGTGATGCATGATATGGACCTCCAGACGTACATCGTCGATGTCATCCTTGTTAATCAGCTTTTGCATCGCGATTGACTTGTAAGCAAACTGTTGGTGTGAGGTTTTATGAGTGACAAGATATGTAACGCCAAATTGGTCGTGTCCTAGCTCTTTACCGATTGTGTAGGTTGCGCGAACATCTTCCATTGGTCGCCCGAGGACACGGCCTGCGGTAGCCGGCAATGGTTGGCGAGGAGTGGTGATGATATTAGGGTTTTTGGGTATTGATTGGGAGAGAAGAACGATGGAAATAAGGTAAAGGATAAAATGGCGGCCTTTCAAACTTTTGGGATTTTCATTCCCCCCCAACAAAGAACAAAACGCACGTTTCATAAAATATAAAGTGACATCTCTACATGAAACTTATTTTAACATAGGTGCCCTTTGTGTTTTTAATTTTTTTATTGGACATGAATTTTAGGGCACACAGAAATGTGTGTCCTCTATCCTTCATTTTTTATAAATGGACGTTATTTTTAGGTCACATAAAAAATGTGTATCGTAAATCACAGCGTGTCGTTAAAGGGCAGTTTTCTAGTAGTGATAAAATTTCTTTTATATACCACTTTTGCTCAAAATATCACACAAAAATGACTATTCCTAATCAATCTCAACAAAAATTGTATTCAATGCAAATCACAAACAGCATGGATTGCCCCTCTAAAGCCCCATTTCTGGTTGTGGAAGAGTATGATCATTGGAAAGTTAGAATAGAGAGATTCTTGGTTGGAAAAGAAAACGGTGAAGAGATATGGAGATATGTGATTGAAGGTCCTCATGTCCCGATTAGGCCGATGGTTAGATTCATTGCAACTACACTTATAGGTCAAGAAGAGCTCTGACTTGTGCCTCTAATAACCAACGACATCGAGAAGCTCCATGACGATCAAATCGCCTTTTCTGAAGTGGTGTTTGGTGTTTCACCATCTCTCTTTGAGTACATCAAGTAGTGAAAATCAGCCAAGGAGATACATGACACTCTTCAAGATCTGTTTAAAGGTTCATAAACATGAATGATAAGTGTCCGATCTCAGTGGTGAATAATTTCGATACATTCATTACAACTCCTGGAGAATCTGTAGCCTCAGCTTCAAATCCGTACAGAATCGTAGTGAACAACATGATGGTGCATGGTGTTGTCCAAACTCCACTTGAATACAACCTGAAATCATCAATAGCCTCAAAAAAGGATGGGTAATGTTAAGTCTTGTCTTCAGAGTAATGGATCTCGAAAGAAGTTGAAGCTTTGTCAACTCTTTGACAAACTACAAGGTCCTTAGTCTAATCTTGCTGAAACCTTAACAGAACTCTTTGGCCGTCCTCTTGCTCTTGTCAGTTCAATGCACCTATCTCCTTCGAACCCTATTATTTCAGATCCTTTCAGAGCTATTTCGACTATTCCACCCACTCCACCTATTCCATCTCCTCTGTTTGAAGAAAACTTTGATCCTGAAGCTATAGATGTTGAACTGTGTTTCCAAAAGGAATTCGCCTTGTTATCCATGAAATATAAGAGATCGTGGAACAACAATCAAAAACCTCCTCTGAACAGATTTCAAACCCCATACCAAGATCCTCACCAAACCACCCTAAACCTACTGAAAATCCATCATATTACTAATCAAATCTTCTGAATCCAACTTCGACACCACAAGTCAATCCATCTTCAGTTAAACCCAACATCACCTGTCACAAATGCGGTATCGGAAACCACTATGCAAGAGACTGTCAGGCTGCAGAACCTCATAAACCGAAAGTGAATGATTCTTCTTACTATTCTCATCATGCATAAGAGTTAGCAAAAAGTGAGAGTACATTTGTTACAACTATCTCTCGGAATGTGGATGGTTACTGGTCATCTGGAGATGAGAATGATCAAAAATGTGGGAAAACATGTGTGTTATGGCAAGGCAAACTTCTGAGTGTCATGAACATTACTGGTCATCTGGTTCTGAAGATATATATGAAGATGTTGAGCTTAACTATTGCTTCTTGGCAACACACGATCCACCAGGATGAAGCATCATTCAAAAGGTAAAATCCAAGATCTCTAAGAATAATTTTGACTTATTTGATTGTGAACCTTATCTAACTCAAATTGAATCAGATATGACAGTTATCCTAAAAGCCTACGAGTCTACTATAGATGTGAGTGAGAAGGTTGACAGTGAATTAATCAAACTTAGATTATATTTTGAAGATGGCAAGCTTAAGATAGAGTCATTAGAAAGAGAACTTGTAATAGATAAGGATGAATGTATTATCTTGAATGACAAGTATGCTATTTCTGTTAGTGAAAGAAATATTTTGGTTAATGATAGTATTTATGTTAATGCTAAAATGTATAAGTTGCACAATTATGTTGATATCATTGAGTCGAATGAAAGGATGACTCATAATTTTTGTGTCCAAAGATCCTCATCTCGAAAGCAAATTTCCAAAGCAAGTTACTACACATTTGAAGGAACTTCAAAATCTAAGTTTAATGGATGACATTTCGAATCACACTTATTCGGATAATCCTGCCTCTCCATTGTCGTCCCTTCAAGAACCCACAAGAGGATATCAATCCCTGATTCCTGAATTCAAACCTATCACTACCACGTGTCCTGATTCCACACAACTTTTGCCTCTGATATCCTTGGACCTGAATCAATGTCACGAAGTAAATATGGAACAGGGGGCACTAGAGTTTATTTTTTGAACTCAAGCCCTCTGAACAATTGTGTTATTGAGGAAATCATTCCTGAGATGTCTGGACATCAATCTGATAAACCAACCAAAAATGATGGCTCAATCTGGGTATCTCTAGATAGTGAAGTTGATGAAGAAATCAGATGTGATGATGACTCATCATCCGATTCATCTATTCCAAAACCAAATGTAGTTTCTAAATCTACCTTAGTTTCGATAGAACCTTGTTTCAACAACCCATTGTTGGACAATCTTCCAAGTCAACGTCTGACTCTAAGAACAAGCCATGGTTGAACAAGAAGGATATTGTTCATCTGAAGGTATAAGCCAGAAAAGCATTAGAAAAAGAAAATTCCAACAAGAGAATGTCGCAAACTGTTGTTAGTCTAGCAACTAGGAATCATAATACGTTTTCTCCTATTAGAATACTAAAAACGTCCATCCATTCCTGTCAGCTCGGATACTCATGCCACTTCGGTTAAAAAAATGTGAAAAATATGTTAATGTTGGGACCACCAAAGAAAAGTAATTCACCTTGGAAAGTATCTTCTCCGGTACTCACTGCAACCTCGGAAGGCAAAAATTTTAAACAAAAATAGATTACGAGATCAAATCTGCCTACAAGATCAGCAAGTAAGGGAAAGGATATTTAGAATTCATATGTGAAAAATCTTTCAAAAAGTTCTACTATGAAATATGAATGGAAAGTTAAAGAAAATGTCTCCAAATGAATCTCAGAAAACAGTTCTTCTAAAACCAACTTGGAAAACTGTTCATTCGAAGAAATTCATTACTGAACCACCAAATATTGATATGATTTCTGGATTAATGAAAGGAACCTGGCATTCTCTATCTTCCAAAAAGAATCTTGAATTGTGCTATCCGAGATCCCAGTAGGTTGGAAATCCAAAGCCAAGTCAAAAGCCCATGCTAAGGTGTAACGTCCTAAAAATAAGGCCAAAAAAATATCATTTTTCAATTAATAAAATGTTATTTCAATACAAAAAAATAATCTCCAAAAAGATCGAATATCACAAATTATTAGAGTTATCATGGAAATGCGGAACTATATCGTGTGTGCACTGCAATCACCTCGAACTTTTCCCTTTTGCACCTGAAGTACGTGAAACATAAACTGAAAAACCATAAGAACAAAGCTTAGCGAGTTTCCCCCAATATCACATACCATACATATCAAACATATAATGGTTCCACTCGACGAGTGTAACGGGCCCGTCCAACTCGCATAATGGGCCCCGCCCACTGAGTATAACGGGCCCCACCCTAACTCACATAATGGGACCCCGATCGACGACGGAAATCGCCAGGGTTGCGACGTTTTACAATTGGATCACAATCAACCGCATATATCAAACACTAAACATGAATCAATATTTTACAAGCCTTTAAGTTTTGGAAATTACATCTTCATAATTTAAACACACAACAGTAAATTAAAACAGTTCAAGTTTATTCCCAAAAGAAATGAACTATAATTTCCTTATAACCAATGTCCTACCTCCGGCTCCTTAGTTAACTGAGAATACACATTTTTAAAATACATCAACAAAATTTGTTGGTGAGTTCCACAGGTTTTGACTCCGTGAGTTTTATAAAAGAAATCTTTATAAAATGTGGAATGTTTAACAAAATAAGTTGTGCAAATATGGTCAACAATGTAACCGATATGCTTTGTGTAAGACATGATACTTGAAATTCAATACGAGTATCCATGATAACATACTTATGATAAAAGTAACCATTAACATATTTTTGTGAAGCAAAATATTTAGTGTTTATATAAATAAACACTATCTATTGGTTAAACAAACTACAAACAATATCTAAACTACATACAACCTCATCTTAGTTTGTATTAATATATTTGTATCCGAGATGTGATTATAATTCCCGATTGTTTGCATTTGAAAACTTTTGGCTGTAATGCTTAATATTGTAAAGCTACCAAAGTTCTAACGGGACAACGGTCGTATGTGTCCATATACGAGTGTAAACAACACGTCGACTATAAGTGACCATAAGAAATGTTTAGACAGTACTCCGATTGTAAGTGACCATATAAACATTTAGAAATTACTTCGACTGTAAGTGACCATAACAATGTTTAGACAGTATTCCGACTGTAAGTGACCATAATAAATGTTTATACAGTACTCCGACTGTGAGTAACCAAAACCAACATATTTCAAATCATCTTATGTCATAAGGCTATCAACATTATCATATTAGAAACACTTGTTTGTAATTAACACTTTTGTGACCCTAAAGTATGTGAATTAAACAATATCATAAGTTGTGTTTCTCATATTTACAACAATACTTTTTGTATGTATTTAAAAGACTAAACAACAAGGTTAATCAAAAAAGACAATTATGTCCATGTCTTTAGAAAAATTATAGAAAGATCGTCGTAAGTCGGAATTAGGATCCGTAAACTATTAGAGCTTAGAAAATGAGTCTAATTTTTTCATGATTTTTACATTGACCTTAAGTGGATCCTAACCAGAGTGAAAATGTCGATTTTACAGACTGGTCCGAAAATGTTCTGAAATGATAGGCAGTTTTGTAAAAATCATCATAAATTGTAGAAAAGTCATATGAATGCGTGCGAGTAGTCCTTGAAAAGGTATAGACCCGAACTATTTTCATATTGTACAGTTTTGAAAACCACAAGTTTTAAGAAGGAAAAAATAGTCCTTGAACAAACTACAACTTTTCTGTAAAAAGCTGAAATTTAAGCTTAGATATGTTTAGTGACATAACTTGTATTTTCAGTTAACTAAGCCTTTAAATCATCCAAATAGAACTTTTTTTAGTGTGTATTCTCTCCCAAAACTTGTAAAACATAAAAGAGGGGTCGTATAAAACTCACTTTTTCGCATAGAGTTATTCGGCTTTAGAACGGTTCATATGGTTGTCGGTTCCACTCAAGCTCGTGATTTGAGTAATGTTTTGGTGTCTTAACACATAAAGACATATATTTACATATAATTTAGACTTTTATCATGTCTTAAATCACTTAAAACCAGTGAACTTTATGATAAAAGGAAAGAGTAAATATCAAGAATATACCTAGCTTTTACGTAGATCTAAAGTATGTGGCCAAAAAGGTGGTAGAAAACACAAGCTTTTTGAGAGGTGAAAGGTAACTTTCTCTGGGGTTTTAAGTGTTTGAAAGCATCAAAATATGGAATACTTTGAATCTAGAAAATGGGTAGAAAAATGGAGGACTTTCGGGTGTTGGTTTGATGCTCGGAAACAACCACTGTTTTGGCTATGTTGCTGTCACGAAAATTCTCAGCAAGAAGGTAAGAAAAGAGTAGTTTAGCCACTGTTTTGAGTCCCTAATTTAATGTATCACAACAAATAACTTTTAGGGGTATTTGGAGGTGAAAATATCAAGCAAAAGGAAGGTGAAAATAGGTGAAATGGTGGCTGAAAAACTAAGGGACAGCTGCCCCTTATGGTTCACGATTTTGATGGGTTTGGAAGGAAGTTTATGTGGCTGAAATGTGATGAACTTTGAGATATTTTCTATGGAGTATTTAATGGATAATGAAAGAAGAAAGGAGAGAGAGAAGATTTCGAGATTAATAGGAGGAGAAAGGAGAAGATAAGATGCAATCTCTTAAGTTAGATTTGATGGGATGTGAATATGATTAGATATGATCTTGTCTAGCCACTTGCTTAGTTAGTTAGTTAGAGACAGGATTTAGTTAACTAACTGGTTATTAGTGTAACATCCCAAATTTCGAGACCAAAAATTTCATTTTTAGAATTTAGCATGTAATAAAGTGTGTTGCTAAAACATTGTCAAAGTTACATTAATTATAAAACATAAGGCATGTCTCAAAACGATATCATCGGAAACAAGAAAATCAGAGTACGATCCCAGAAAATCCCGTGCGGAAATCATGTGTGTGATGCGCCGCTACGCCGCCGAATCTTTCCCCTTTGACGAAGAGGTACCTGAAAGCACAATTAAAACTATAAGCACGAAGCTTAGTGAGTTCCCCCATCATACCACATATCATACAATACTATCGGTATGTTTCAACTGGTAATCATCATCGGTATCTTTCAACCGGTAATCATCATCGGTATCTTTCAACCGGTAACTGGGGTCTATTCCACCCCCTACTACTAGCATACAACAACAAGTTATAAGCATACAATCAAGCATATCCGAGTACTGACCTACTCTTCGGTCCTAAAGACCACTGTCAGGGGAAAACTATCCCTATCATACACATAACATATCATACATATATATATCTCATAACCAAACACGTATCCATACCAAGATAATTATCACAAAGACAATCATCTTCTGAAATACTCCTACTTGGTGGGCCGGCATTGTGGCCTTAGACCCACCCTTACTGGAAGGTAACTCACCTCAAAAGGCTGACTGTTGAAAAGCTGATCCGTAAATGTCTGACAGCTGCTCCGGTGATTCCCCGACTATATTGCCATAAAACACTTAATCAGACATTGATACTAATCCCAGGGTAAAATGACTATTTTACCCCTGACCGATTCCAAACCAAAGTCAAGTCAAAGTCAACTTCCAGTTGACCCGACTCGCTGAATTAGCTTGCTAACTCGTCGAGTCCATATCCGGTCGATTGACCTTACTCCCTTCTCTACTCGTCGAGTTTGGCATTGACTCGACGAGTTCTCTTCCTAACTGAATACTAAATGGTCCTTCATCCAACTCGCCGAGTTGTATGAACAACTTGTCGAGTTAATCTTCATCCGATGAACATGTTTTGTCCTCGACTCGCCGAGTTCTATGAAGATTGCCTTGGACCCGCCGAGTCAGGGCATTGACTCGCCGAGTCCCTCCATTGATGAGTCTGGCTTCCGACTCACTGAGTCCACCTATGGCTCACTGCTCTACTCGCCTACTCGAAAAGGGGAAAAATCGGGGACTCACGACCCGACTCGCCGAGTTCGAAGAACAAATCGCCGAGTCGCATACATGCAATCTCTCTACACTCGATTCTGCTTGAATCCAGTCCATTCCATTCATAAATCTGGGTTCCTAGGACTCGGTTAACACGTAAAGTTTCCAACTTTACGTGTATATAATCATCCATGGGGATTCTAAGGCTCAAAATGTTTGATTAATGTCTAAGTCCATAACTATAATTGGTAAGACTTGACCCGACCCGACATGGTCCATTTGGGTTGCATGACATCATGTATTTGGATAGACTATAATGAGAGAAATAACACTTAAGGTTTGTTAATATATTATAAGTTATAATATATTAATAAGATTATTTAATTAGTATTGATCAAGAATTAATCTAGAATTAATTAAGTGATCAAAAGAAGACTAATTAAATATATGGGTTGATTGTGTAAATCATCCATACTTGTATAGTGGGCTAATGCTCCATGGATTATCAAGTTGGGCTAAAACCCATATAATGCTTCATGGATGCTCCATGGTGTATTTGAACCCATGGATCCAAGGAAATGGAAAGTCATGACAATTAGGGTTTACCCTAATTGTAACAACTATATAAGATCATATTCTTTGGCAAAATCAGCCACTATGGATGAATAGAGAAAAGGCTAGCCGATTTTAGAAGTGTGGTGTTTCTCTCTAAGTCTTTCAAGTGCATATGATGTTGTGTGAACCATTTGAGGTGTCACACTTGGGGCACTAGGCACTCAAGCTTCATGAAGACATTCTACATCAAAGAGGTATGTATTCTATCTTGTTATATTCATTGTTTTGTATGCTAGATTAGTATAATACCTTGGATGTTCATATTTGCATGTATAATAGAGAAAACATAGATCCAAGGTATTTAGGGTTGCATGTACACTTAGGAGTGTTAGAATGCTCAAAACCCAACAGTGGTATCAGAGCCAAGGCTTGTTTTCTTGTTATACTTGCAAAAGTAGCTGAAAAAATCGAGTTTTGATGGTGTCTGCACAGCAGACTCGCTGAGTCCAAGGCAAAATGCATCCAACTCGCCGAGTTGGTTCGTGCACTCGACGAGTTGGACCCCCTGACAGCATATATTTGATTGTTTTGGCTGGAATTGGACTAGGAACATTACCCTAAGATGTTTTTGGACTTATAAACTTGTTTTTGATGTGGTAATGTTCATGCTAATCCAATTTCTAAGATAATTGTCATAATTTCAAGATTTGTATTAGTTTATATGTTCATGCTAATTTCTTGAAGATTGATGATTTGAATTATCTTGTTCTTAAATTAATAGAAAAGATGTGTGAAATAGTAGATTTCAATCCATTTTAATCTAAGAGTTGATTCCAAAGTGTGTTTTTGTAACTTGTCCTCAAGTTATATGAAAAGTCACATTTAAGAATCATAAAACTCATAAAAGTTGGCAAATGTTACAAAATGAAGAGTCTAGTTCTAATTAAATGGTTTTATGACTCCATAACGTGTCCTCAAGTTATGGAGGTTCAAGAGTCTCTTCATTAAATAATAATAATAATATAAAAAAAAGGTGTAACCTTAATTAGTTCCATAAGTTACAATAAAAAAATTATTTTTTTATTAATTAGTTTAAAGTCTTCCATAACTTGTCCTCAAGTTATGGAACTTGAAGAGTTTTTAATTAAAACTATTTTAAACTCATAAGTTATGGAATTAATTAGTTTTGAATAGTTTCAAAACTTGCCCTCAAGTTTTGGAATTTGAAAAAGTTTTCTCTTATGAATACTTTAATTCCAAGTTAAGCCCTTAGGATTTTAAAAGTTAAAATTCAATCCTTATACTTTATAATATTATAAGTCAATAATATATATATATATATATATATATATATATATATATATATATATATATATATATAAAAGAGTAAAAGTCAATCTTACCGTTAGTAGACATCATTCACGAAGCCGGTCTATAAGGGGGGTATAAGGTTACTGCCTATAAAATGGCATTTTAATGGGTGTCCACTCTCACCCACTGCTTCCTTGACAGGTGGAGGGTCGTTAGCCGAATGGGTAGGACAAAGACTATAAGTTCTCCCTTCATTAAAAGTATTAATGATAAATACTAAGTAACTAAACCTTTTATAAATTCCCAATCTTAGTTACTTAGGAAAATGTGAATAAGGTGCTAACCCATGAAATTACACTTGGCACTTTGCTTAAGTCGGTTGGTGGAGCGTGTGTGGTTTACCGGCACACTAGCTTGATTTAACAAGGTAGGCAAAGGGTTTCTTAAAGTTTAAATCATAAGCCGCTGGAGCGTGTGTGGTTTATCGGCACATCGGTTGGGTGATAAACATTTAAGAGTACCAAGTAATTTGCATGGTTATTTCACACCTTGTTTTGTGGTCCTCGACATCCCACTCACAAAACCTGAAGGGCAGACTCGAGATTGAAACATGCCATTGAAAATTTCAATGAATCTCAAAAGATCTAGGAGTTTCAAATCCAATTAAAACTTAATTATATTTCGTTTTTCATGGTGGAAATTGGTAAATCATCATTTACCTACCTTCAACTATTTTATAACTTGGATTACGGCATCCCTCTTCCAGTTATAAATAGGTTGTTGGATCCTAGCCTTAATAATTTCATATTGGGTGTTATGTTAAGGACTTTTAAATCAACTAAACTTGAATATCTCCCAAAAGATGTCTAGTTCAGACATCTATGATCTTCCCAAATCTTTTGGAACTTCACTTCCTCCACCTCCTCCAATTATTCTCCCTAACCCACAAGTTCAAGATCACTCAAGCCCTATTGGCAAGGCAAGGTCTAGGTGTGATCACATCTTGGAGATGAAGTCACATATTGACAAGCCGGGAGAGTTGGGTGTCAAAGTCTTGAGAAAGTTGGTGGTTCAATCACTTTCTAAGTCACATAGTGAGTTCCTTTGGGACTCCTATGAAACAGACTATGACATGACCCTTAATAATCTTATCTACTTGCTTGGTACTGCTGAATCATCAATGATTTGGAAGGCTAGTAAAGCAAATTTGATTAGAAGATCAACCTTCCAAAACTTTATGTACAGGGACAATAGTGACATAGGAAATCCAGAAAAACATTCTCTTCCCAATGGAAAGGGATTGGCCATAGTCAACTTGGTTGACCAAATGGTAAAGAGAAAGGCTAAGTCTGAGATAATCCCATGTACTATTACCTAAGGGTCCATATGTTTCTATTGCCAAAGGAAGGGGCATTGGTTACGAAGATGCCAAACTTACCTAAGGATGGTAAAGTCAATGGGTTTGACTTTATTTCAGGTAGAGTCCATTGTCTAACTCTATTAAGTTCCTATTTGGAGATTCTTATTATATGATTTGACTGGGTCACATCTTGGTGTTTTAAGAATCAAAGAAAAGTAAAGAAACTTAAAGAAAGAATATGTTGAATCTGATCGTGTAGATGGATTTCTATCACATAGTTTGAAGATTGGATTCTTGAGCTACTTCTTAGGAGTTATGATAAATTGCTTAGGAATAAATAACAACAAGTTTTCATATACATTTGCATTGTAAGGATTAGTTTTTCCACAAGGTTTTAAAATAAAAGAAAAGTTTTTAATTTTATTTATTTTAAGTATCCTTACAATGGTATTTGTGAAAGAAATTGTTGTTTATATGATTCCATTGATGGCAATAATGGAAAATGGTTTTGATTATTTCATTTGTGGTAGTGTCTAAATTTACCAAATAAAGAAAATTTCTCATCACCCAAGTTTCAATTGGACCGAAACTTGAAATCATGCAAGTTGTATAGTATGATGAATGAGAACTTTCAAGCATTGGAAAATTAAGACTAATTACTTGTTCACATGGATGTGTGGGTCAAGTAAAGGACTAAGGGATCGAGTACACATTCTTGTGCACTGATCAAGCCCACCACAAATAATCGATAAGACTATTCGTCATGATTTACTAAAGTTTAGTAAATATGGTTATACTTATAAGTCTAAGTATAATTCTGAAGCATTGGAAAAGTCTCGATGTATGGCAGAACGAATGAGAAGAATCAAATTAGGCAGAAGGATAAAAGTTTCTCAAATCTGAAAAGACGGGAGAGTACTTTATGATATATGATCATCTTAATGATTAAGAGACCTTATCATAATTCATCCTTTAAGTGCATTCTGATAGCTAAGAAGAGGAGTTATGAATTGTTGAAGTGGTTAAATCAAGAAGATGAGTTATAGTTCGTTCCAAAACAATTCTTAGAGTTATACTCTAAGATTGTAACTTGAGTGACATATCTTAAAGAAAGGTTTAAAAAACACGTGTCAGATGTAAGAGTAAAAGTGTCCTACTCTTGTACATTTGAGGTTGGTAAGTTGTGATGTTTTGGATAAAACAAAGATCAACTTAGGCCAATTGTGTGAAGTGTCTGTCTTGATAAAGAATCTGCACTATCCCTTGAATATTTGACAAGAGAGTCTTATATGTCAAGAGGACAGTGGGAGTCTTAAAGGTCTTGAAAGTCTCAAGAACTAATCAAGAATAAAACCTGAGGTTATTCACTAGCACACGACTTGAGGTTTATAACCTATCGTGTTGACATTTTTGTGCCCATTCCAGTTAAAGTTGGCTTTGCATATGTGTTCTTAGAGTCCTCAATTGGTTGCACAGCTACTTGGAAGCAATGGCAGGCCCTTGTGCTGCCAAATGGCAAGAACTTAAGATTGCACAAGTTGAATCCATATGAGTTTGGGTTTGTCACTAACCTTGTCCTGTGATTATGGTTTTGACAAATTCATATGGGTAGGAACTCGTACACCATAAAAATCTAAGTGTCATAAGGTTTCTCTCCGATTCATGAAAATGATGGTGAGGAAACACTTCCACTAAGTAGATTTGTAAGTAGATAGTAATCTTTGCATTCTCAAAGTTGTTAGTAGGCACACTAACATGGACTTATGAGAAATAACAAAGGTCTAAACAATTAAGACTATGATTACGGAATCCCTTTTCATAGTTCTGAAATTGTTTAGACACACCTGTGAGCTATCTAAGATAAGGTGTATGATTTTGATAAAGTCTTATCAAAGCAATCTAGTATCAGAAATCTGAACTTTGGTAAAAAAGTCAATAGCTGATTTCTGAGTACATGTCAAAGCTAGTGGGAGCATAAGTGTTATGCTAATAATCATCATGTTAGTGGGAGCCTGATAATTATGATAAGTATTGCAAGTTAGCAATGTTAATTATAGAAAACAAAAAGTTTCAATTCGTGAGGTTGCAAAGGTTGAAAAAGTTGTTTTGCTATAATTAAGGGAGAGAAAATTATACTTCATTTCAATTATGAAAAGCTTAGATTGAGTTTATAATCATTCTAAAGAGCTTATATTGAGAGTTTAATCACCTTTAGTCAAGAATATATATATATATATGAATTTCATGTTGGATTGGTTCAACTTAAGAAAATTCTATATATTGCGTTCTCAAAATTCGATTATGATTACGACATCCCTTTTCATAGTAAAATTTTGAGAATATGGCAAAAAAAAATTATTATGGCAAAAGACTGGTCTAGAACCATGTCTTTATGTGAAACATCATGAATCGTGTCCCATTTACTTTGGGTACAAGATCGATTACTTGTGCTATAATATTTATTCTTTCTGAATTTTCCAAATGCCTTGGGGCATTAAGGAGGAAAATGTCAAGAATTGGATTTGACTAAAGTGATTAAGCAATTGTCGAGGACAATCTAAGATTTACCAAAGATTGGTTGCTCAAGGACAGTTGGAAGTATAGTGTGAATTTTGGAAGGGCCATATTGACATAGTCTGAAAAGAGGCAACTCTTGTTCAAAAGTAGTAGTCAAAATGGGAATATAGAGTTGTCTCTATAGATAGAAGCAGTATGTGTAAGATTAGAAAGAACTTAGTGCAAGAAGAAGAATGTTCAAAGCAATGCATAATGTGAACATAAGGCTTTGTGTTCATGGAGTAGGTCTTCATTGGAATACCCTGTAATGGTTGTTGACAAGTCTTTGTGACTTTGTACACATTCATTGCAAGAGGGTAGTGCATTTAAGTTTAAAGCCTAACAAGATTTCAATTTGGGAGTGTGAAATTAGAATCATTGAAAGTTTGTTCAATTGGTTTATTTCACAAAGTAAGGATCATAGATAAACATAGAGTGCATACTTGGTGTATGACAAAGCTATTGTTTAGGAAAACATAGTGTACATGCTTGGAGCATGGGATACCTAGTGTTTTAATTCGAGTATAAAGTTGATAAAACCGAATAAATGAAAAATGAGTAATCAGTATGGTGATAAATACAAGTGGTATATTTATATTCATAGGGTTTGATACCATATTTGATTCATTTATACTTGTGTTTCACTTTGCATGTTTTGACTTCCATAATAACTAGGTTATTCTTCCGGAATGACTAAGTTATTTAAACCATCCACAGTCGGTCATATGTTGGAAGTAGATATGAATCAAGACTGTCATGGGTTGGCTTGTAGAGGTCCAAGTTGGTGGACAAAGTAGTGCTACAACGCTCATGAGTGCTCATAAGTTCTGAGTATTGGATTCAACCCGCGCTCATTTGAATCACTTCATGGATTTTATCATGAGTGATCATGAGACGATAATATCTTATATTCTTCAAACCTAGAGATATGAGTTGTTACTATGAGTTGGTTATACATTGATTGCGCGAAACCGCATTGGTAACTCGATGTTATAAAACGTGTTTTTGTGTATGATTCAACAAGTAGCAGAACAAGCCATATGAGTCGAAGTTTATCCATTCCTTTTACCTTCGGGATAAAAGCGATATATGTGGTCCCCTCGATGATTTAGCGATGACACATGTGAGTGCTTGGCCAAGCCATGACTAATTTTATTTGTTCAATCAGTCAGTCGTCGTAAATCGGAAATCGGGAAACAACAAATGGACAAAGAGAATGATTGATAATCCATGTCTCAGTCCATGTGATATCTAGAATGGAGGAATATATGATCACTTATCTAATGGAGAAGTCATTGACAAAAGGTCAGAGATCATCGGCAAGGTCAGAGTTCGACGGAAGCTTTTGAGAGCTACGATTGCCAGTTGGTTCTTGAAGTCATACGCAATAATAGTTTTAGACTTATCCAAGTGGGAGATTGTTGGATTAATGTCTAAGTCCATAACTATAATTGGTAAGACTTGACCCGACCCGGCATGGTCCATTTGGGTTGCATGGCATCACACATTTGGATAGACTATAATGAGAGAAATAACACTTAAGGTTTGTTAATATATTATAAGTTATAATATATCAATAAGATTATTTAATTAGTATTGATCAATAATTAATCTAGAATTAATTAAGTGATCAAAAGAAGACTAATTAAATATATGGGTTGATTGTGTAAATCATCCATACTTGTATAGTGGGCTAATGCTCCATGGATTATCAAGTTGGGCTAAAACCCATATGATGCTCCATGGTGTATTTGAACCCATGGATCCAAGGAAATGGAAAGCCATGACAATTAGGGTTTACCCTAATTGTAACAACTATATAAGATCATATTCTTTGGCAAAATCAGCCACTATGGGTGAATAGAGAAAGGGCTAGCCGATTTTAGAAGTGTGGTGTTTCTCTCTAAGTCTTTCAAGTGCATATGATGTTGTGTGAACCATTTGAGGTGTCACACTTGGGGCACTAGGCACTTAAGCTTTATGAAGACATTCTACATCAAAGAGGTATGTATTCTATCTTGTTATATTCATTGTTTTGTATGCTATATTAGTATAATACTTTGGATGTTCATATTTGCATGTATAATAGAGAAAACATAGATCCAAGGTATTTAGGGTTGCATGTACAATTAGGAGTGTTAGAATTCTCAAAACCCAACACAAAACACACTAAAAGGGGTACATCTAGGGCTTTCATGCAATATGGCCCCATAAAGGTATTAGATCTAGGCTTCTGGAACTCGAAGATAGCCAGATCTAGCAGCTATTCAGCCCATTATGATCCCTATACTACTAACAAGCTTGGAAATGGATCAAAGATAGCTTAATGGTGTTCTAATGGGGATTTGGGCATAAAAACAGAATAGATCCGAATTATACCTCAATGAACTCTGGATTAAGTCCTAGATTCTTGCTCTCCACCTTCTCTTTTGGTCTTTCCTTCCTTCTCTTCTTCAAACTTCAAGGAACAAGCACAAGAACACTTCAAATCACAAGGAGAGGGTTAAGGTTCGGTATATGATGCTCTGAGGGTGAAGGAGGCTAACTTGGGGAGCATAAAAGGGGTTTAAATATGGTGCAAACCCCTGAAATTAGGGTTTCTTCCAGACTGATGGACTCGCCGAGTCCAGAATATGGACTCGCCGATTCGCCAACTTAAACGTGCTCAAAATCCCGTCCCTACTCGGCGAGTCTAGCCTACGACTCGCTGAGTCCAAGGCTAAAAATGAAAAATACTCAGATAAATCATACATACCAGGAACCAGGTGCTACAATTAGTTAGTTAGTAGTTAGATGTTCTAGCTTTGGAGAAGGAAGGTGGAATTCTTGAAAATATGAAGAAGAATTAAGAAGTATTCTTTGCTAAATGTCTTAAGTGATTAAGCACTTACTAGTTAATTTGGCACTTCTCTCAACCATTTCTCTTATCTTAATTGAGTTAGACACAATATTCCTTTCATGAAATCACTTCAACTCATGACCCATAACTAGTCATACACTAGATAATAATACATATGTGCAAATACATACATGTATTCTTGGTATAAAATAACAATGTAGTTTTTGTGTATTTGAACTTAAATGTTTATATTTGATTCGTTTATTCAAAAACATTTAGATACATTATAATTATGCCTTATATTAATTCATTTTATATTTTTATTAATTAAATATAAATTTTATTAACCAAGGTATAATTTCGTGTCATTTAACCGGTTAACAATATCGTCAAATAGGTTCGTATATTTGTCAAATTTCGATCATTCACAACTATTAGGAACAAGTTTTATATAGAATTCAATTTACTCATCACCTGGAGACATGTTGATATGATAATTAAATTTATTGCGTTCAAATGACGTTATATGCTAATTTTCACAAACCGGTGTTGGTTCGTAGTCATACGTCGTAACGGAATTTATCAGTAGTCAGTTGTTTTATTTTTCATAATAACTTACATAATTAAAACATGTTAAATTCTTTCAACCATTTTTGATAAAATGTTCATATTGCTTAATAATCAAAAGATAGTATCGTACGATCATTCCTATTTTTGCCAATTGTTACAGTAGTATGTAACTTAACAGATTCGCTTACTAGTTATCTGATGTTAATGGGAACTCCTAAAAGCACAAAGCAAGCAACATTTGAGCCTCGAGTAATAGGAAACAAGCATAACCTAACCAGGTCATCCTATCACTGACCGATCAGTACTAGATGCAAGTCTACAAGCTCATATAGCAGGCATACAAAGGCATCTCTCCTAGCATTCTATCATGCAATCCTGAGTGGATCCTTAGCCCTAATTTAGCATGAGGTTCGTAGATTCATAACTCAAAGCATAATCATAATACATGTATGGGTATTTCCGAAAAACTTACTTGAGTTCGGTCGATTGCATGCACCACATCCCTTTCTTTTATTAGTAAAAAAAATTTATAAAACATTTCATTCTTTGAAAAATCTACCAAATCCTCAGTTTGGGTTCAGACACACCTGAGAGTATGCATGAATCCCTCAAACCAAGGCTCTGATACCAACTTCCAACATTCCAAATTTTAAGACCAAAAATTTTATTTTTCTTAATAATTAAAACCACCAACCAAACATGTTCATAAAACATAAAGGAAAATCAGAGTAAGTCAATCAATCATCTCAATACATCAAAGTCATATAATTCAGAAATCATGGTGTGTATACGATGCGATCACCCCGAGCTCTTCCTCTTCGATCCGGAAGTCCCTGAAACATTAATTGAAAAACCGTAAGCACAAAGCCTAGTGAGTTCCCTAAAACACATCATACCATACATATCAACATATGATGGGCCATGCCCAACAACAATCGGGCCTCGCCTGGCATCGAGCCCCGCTCTGAACAGATCTGTAGGTAACATGAGATGGGCCCCGCACCATCACATTCATCAGGCCCCGTCCGACATTCATACAGACACATAAAATACATGCAAGAATCACTAAGATAAATAGCATACAATACACTCATTAGGCCCCGCCTGGCATCGAACCCCGCCTAGAATATATATCACATACCACACATGCATGAGTCACACATACAACTAGCATCCTAATCATAATAAATCATGGGCCGAAATTAATGCCTTCGACTCGCTAAGCACTGGGAGAAGACTCACCTCAAACTGCTGAAACAACTAGATAAATGCCCGGACTTCTGATATGGGAAACCACCACACTAAATATCATCAGATAATATTCTAATGAATAATCATGTCATAAACCATAACTTGGCCCCATCGAATGACACCCAAAAGCCCAATATGGCCCAAATTCTTAAATGATACCAATAGCCCATTATAGGACCAAATTCAAGAAGGCCCAAAGCCTAATAATGACCCAAAGTCAGAAAGATTAGTGTCCCAAAAAGTCCCAAAACCCTAGTAGTCCAAATATGGCCCAAATCTCAAAAGTCAACAAACGTCAATGCCTGCCGAGTATGTCCGACGTACTCAAACTTACACCCTGTGTAGGCCCTCTTTGGCCAGTACGCGCTGCGTACAAGCTGGGTATGCCCAGCGTACTCCACAGCCAACCCAACTCACCATTAAGTGCTTAATCAGTTAGTGTTAAGCCACTATGTCCAATTCTTAGATCTAATCCTAAATGATGTCTTAACACGTAAAGTTGGCAGCGTTACACTTTTGCATGTCTTAATAGGACCCAAACTCAATAAAACCCATAATAAGAACCCTAACTTATGCATGGTCCAAAATAGCACAACAAGAATGCATTTTTATGAACAAGGGATTTCAAAAATGCTAAGATCTACCATCCCTAGCTTCTGGAGTAGCTCATACTCTTAAGCATGGCTTAAAGGACCATAAAAAGCATAAAAACAAGCCCTGACTAGATCTATCAAAAGAACCATCAAGTTAAGAGCTTTATACCTCCACAAGCTATCCAAGTTGGTGATGATTCTGGATCGACAAGCTCTAGCCACACCAATCTAACTTCCAAGAGTTCTTCTTCATTCGAAACCACCAAAAACAAATTCAAAGTTCACTTCTAAGCTCAAAACACTCAAAGGGCAATTAAGGTTTCGTTTTTACGGTTTGGAAAGATAGAGGTTGGTCATAAGACAGTCCACGAGCAACTTAAGGCGTTTAAATAGGGTATAAACCCTAAAAAATAAGGTTTGCCCCTGCTGACTGTACGCCCCGCGTAGTGGGTGCCTCCTCGATCTGGATATCGAGCCAGTATGTCTAGCGTACTCCTAGAGTACCCCCATCGTATTGGGCTAGGGACCAATTTTGCAAGGATTTTTAAATGAAGGGCTAAAAGGAAATACCGGAAATGCCAATGTTACAGCATGAATCATATTGCATAATATGATTATAAGGAAAGACGGATTGTCACTATGAAAATAAAAATTTACCAATATTTGAAAGAGTATGTATTGGTATGCCGGAATACATGTCAAAATTAGGAAATGTATACGGCCAAGTTGGACACCACGACCTTCACAGATTTGATGAAACATGTCTTCAATGCTCATATAAATCCCGTCATCAACGACTTGTTCGAGGATATAGAAGACAAATCGGAAATGTTTATAGATGATTCAAGCGAAGATTATGATGACGTTATGAACGATGATGATTAGACGTGATGTAAGTATAGTTTTATTTATGTATTTTTTAATATGTGTTTTTTTAATTAATGAAATAGTTTTCTTTTATTAATATTATATAATTACATCTTATTAGATAATATTTTAACATATTTAATTTAAAAAATGAAGATGGTGTGGTGAGATCATTTTTTATTAGTTAAATAGGGTGAGGGAATGTACAGAAAATAAATAATGTAACGTTGATACGATAGACCAAAAAATAAGTACCATACCCATCAACCTTACACCGAAACAATAGCCTTTATTCATCTTAGCTAGTTAGCTTAACAGACTTCATTTTATGTCTCTAATTCCCTATCAGTTAATATCATGTGTTAGGTAAACCAACCGCACATTGCAAGCGAAGGAGTGAAAGCTACTCGACTGTAATGTAAGGAGAGGACCTGCAACGAGTTGCGGTTGCTTCGCAAGCAATACTCGACGGTATAGCGCATGCGTCTCATCGTCTTGGGAGCACTCGTAGTTGTTTGAGTCGTTGCGTTAGGGTAATACAACTACGAGAACCAATCGTCCTAACGCTACTGTCAAACCTACTTTAGTTGTCGTTATTACCACTCGTTGAGTAGTTGTTCCGTAACACCACTAGTCGTAGACTACTAGTCGATTCCATTGTTGCACCACCTTCTAAAATTAAAGGTAAAGGTTCAAAGAAAATATATATTTAGCATTTTAATGCCTTCACATGACTTCTTTTATAACAGTTCATACTTTATTCAAAATTCCTATATCCATCACCACCAAAGTTATCACCTAATATTTTTTTGTTTATTTTGAACTAAGTGTGAAACTCATGTATTACAATAGTTTATTTATAAGAAAACTAAATACAAAATTCTAAACATTTACGAAGTTGAATTTATAAGAAAAGTGAAAAAATATTGAATTATAAAAATTAAAGTGTTTTTTTTTTTAAATTTAAACAAATAATTTAGATAAATAAATAAATAAAATTAATGAATCTTTAATTTAATAATTTGAAATTAAAAATAAAGTTTATTAATAAAATTGATATGCATTTATTATCGCATTTCAATACTATCTTAAATTTAATAAAATAAAAAAAACCATAAAATGACATTTGAAATAAAAATTAATTTAAAATAACCATAAAATTACATGTGGCAAAATAAACAACAATATGATATGTGGCAAAAAGATATTTATTTATTAGAGAGAATCAAAATGGAAAGATTTATTCCACTATTAAAAAAACCAATATATAAAATTATTTCATTACACATTATTCAACCATATATAATTATTATTTGAATTGATGTATGTGAGTGTGTCAACATCAAAAAATCTCACATGAACATGCATACCTGGCTAACATTTTCTAAAAGAAATTATAATGTAGTTATATTTACTCTATTATTAGACTCAAGTAGCATAAGTTCAAAACTGTCAACAAAAACACCAAAATAAATAAAATTAGACCCCACAATATAAATCCATGTATAGTACCAACCCATCCACATTCCGTGGCTCAAACATGCACAATGCCCAGGATCATAAATACTTGTGTTGCATCCAAAAAACACAGCTATGCATGTTTTAGCTTCATATATCATTATTTTTATTATTCAATTATTTAAATATCTCCTAATCAAAAATTAATGATTGCATTTAATTATATGACATTGTTGGAAATAATTCATTATAAGAAAATAAAATAGATTATAAAACGTCATTAATTACACAGCCTTCCGTCATTCTAAAAAAATTACACTTAAGAAATGTAATTTGAGTAACTTAAAAGTTATTTTTCAAATTAATCTATTGAACTTCTAATAAATTATTATGAATCTTAATTGGTTGTAAGTTTTTTTTTTCATTTTCAAAAATAAAGCTAATATTTAAATAAAACAGAATCCTATCCACAAACTCAAACGATACTGTTTGATACTTGAAGAAGCATAGATAGCTTGCTAGCTCACATGTCTGCTGGTTGGTGGTTACCCACACCGGTAAACCTTTTGATCAGATCCTCTTGTGTGTGTAGCGTATGTGTGTGTGTACATATATATATATATATATATATATATATATATATATATATATATATATATATTATGATTTTATAACTGATTATCTGGAATGAGAGGAGACAACAGTAGGCAGTATATGGAGAGTATGAGCAGTGTGTTTGTTGGCTGATTACCAAGAAGAGCAAGCATGATGAAGGTGTTAAAAAAACAGTGGAATAGGGAACAATGAATCACACAAAATGAATAAAAAAGTGAATTGTGTTGTGTGGTTTGGTGATATTCATGATGCAGTGTAGTTCACAGTTGGTAATTTAAGAAAAAATGGTTATGTTAATTGAACCGCTTTTAAATATATTGTTTTAAAAATATATGAAAAAAACATATTTTTGTATTCAAAAGATAATTAAAATATGCCCAAATTATCCAAGTTTACAACTAATTCAATATAAAATTAAAATTCCCAATGAACTAATCCAAAGAACTCCGACTTTTTGTTATTATTATTATTATTTTTGGTAACTTAAAAACATCAAATCAATACTTTTGGACAAGTGAAATTGTTAGTGAGAATTATAAGTTGTCGTAAAATCAATATAAAACACAATTTATATATATATTTGCATATACAGTCTAATTGTGAACCAAAATCCATGTTAATTGCCAATTAAGGTTAATTTTATGAGAATCACTGCAATTTCATGCTAGGTTAAGTTTCGTTATCTTTTAAAAATTTAATATTAACCAAACTATAAATAATGGTATAGAATTATTTTGAAAAACTATGGGAAGGCCGATGATATTGTTCTGATCATCAATAATAGATATGGTTTTGTTGGGCAGACATGTGGGCTATCAAGACAAGGGAAAGAAAGGCAGGGGAGTAAGAAAAACAACGGAAAAGACCAAATAGTTGTTAATTTAAATTCTATTAATCTTTTAAAAGAATAGGAGAATATGGATTATTTGATTTTTACATATAAAAGCAAGTTAATTTTAGACAAGTTAATGGGTCGGAATTACTTTTTTTCCGGAACTCCTATATATGTGTAATATCGAGGTTGTCTCAGTTATGCGATCTGCTTTCACCTGGACTTTTTGGAGATATAGATGTGATAATGTTTTCAATGGCAAAGTTTTAAGACTCTCACATGTTGGCTAGTGAGGTGAAGTTGTTTGGCGTTTGATTGGTTGAAATATAGACGTAGAGATGGTCTTTTGTGTTAACAGGTTTGAACAGTGTAATAAGTCCTCATGAGAATGTTTCAAACTGATGTAATTATAGCCGGTAGCTAGCTTCTATTCTATAAATAAATTTCTTGTTAAAGAAAAATAAGTTAACATGTCTCCATCACTAATTTTAAAAGATGGTGTAACCCACATATGAAAGTCGACATTGAACACCTATGGATATCCAATTATGCAAGAGCCATGACAACTTTTTAATACTTGAGATATTGAAATAACCTTCACAAACCAAATTATAATGCATCCATAGCATTAGAAAGTGATGTAGGTACAAGTCTCCACTATGACTCTATAAGTGATACAACTCTTGATGATAACATCCCTAGACATTAGTAAGATTGAAATTTTGATAATATCATTGTCGAAGCCACCGATCAAGTGATTTTATAATTTCAAAAAAGTTGACGAGATTCACGCACTATATGCAAGTCAAACATATGAACAAAATTCATCGTCGTGTCATGATAGTATTTTTGATAATTCAGATTTTTTAGGGTCCAAAATCACATTGTTATGAATTTTATAATTTGTGTTAAATTTAGATAAATGGTTATGGATTTTATGATTTATTAGGGTTATGAAATGAAATTCATCTTCTTATTGTAATTATTATGTTTTTTATATGATTGTAGTAGTTGAATTTTATTAATAAAATTATTTATTTAATATGACAAATAGATTGAATGGATAGATACTCTCTACCTTTATGATTTTTACTTTCATTTATCATGAAATAAATGCAATCTTGCTTTTGATAATATATTAATTTTAGATTTTCTTTTACTGCTTATAAATAATTCTTGTATGATATGATAACATTATTTTTGTATATAATATGGTCATTATTTGATTGCTAACTATATATCATGTAATAAATCCTATATTTTATTTATTTTAATCATAGAGAACAATCTTTTTAGAGAGAGAAGAAAGTTAATACGAAACCATATTTTTTTTTCTAAAAAAGTTTATTTTAAATAATATAAAAATATTTATTGTATTATTGTAATAATAGCAGCAGGTATATGTATAGAATTATTAAGGACCGTACAAGAGATGCAAGCTCATGAGAAGGTCGTAAGAAGGGCGAAGCGCACGTGACCACCTGGCTTCTATGTCTCTTTGCTTTCAATGCCCCCACGTGAGATCTTTTCTTCTGTACTTCATACTTGTTCCTTTTTCCTGTTAAATGCAATATTTAGTACTTACTAAAAGAAAATTATAATACCATATATTTTAAATAGTAAATTCCGAATTTGGTCCGCTAATATACTAAAAATAATAGGCTTAGTGGAAGTTTCTTTTTTTACAAATTTATTGCCGTAGTTTTATTTATTAGTTTAAAGTTAATTAATAGTTGTTAGTGAATCAAATTTTATTAATTAATTTCTTATAAGACATATTATAGGCTATAAGACTAAATTAGATTTTTTTTATTTTGTATATGATAGTGTGAATATGAAACTCTTATCAAAACATAAGCTATAACTGTTTTTAGTTGTATAAAATAGTGTGAATCTCAAAATATATATATATATATATATATATATATATATATATATATATATATATATGTATATATATATATATATATATATATATATATATATATATTTTGAGATTCACACTATTTTATACAACTAAAAACAGTTATAGCTTATGATATGTTTTGATAAGAGTTTCATATTCAGACTATTATATACAAAATATATAATAAAATTTGGTTATTAGACTATGGATGTCGGTTAAATCCAAACCATTTTTAGCACACTAGTTTTCAATCAGATAAAGATTTTTATAACCATTTAAACTTTCAAAAATAATTTTTTTAAAGTTACATTTTAATTGTAAAATACATATTAGTAATAATTCTAATTCCATTTAAAGATAACTACGGGGTATCACGTGTTGTGTGGCTAGCGGAAATGATATTTAAAAGTCCAATGTTTTAACAGAAAACACATGAAAGTATCATATTATTATTCAAAATTAGGGTATGAAATGACAGTGTTTAGCAGTTACACTATTTCAGTTTGAGTTTTTCTTGTTCCCAGTAGACCCTAAAAAGTGCATGAGGTAACTATGTAGGTATTTTCGAGAAATGATGATTTAAAAATATTTAAGAAAATGATGGAATATATAGGAAATAAAGGAAAATATATAAGGAAAAGTTTGTAAACACTTAAATAATTTGTTTGTTATAGCATTCTACTTTCCTTTATTCCTATTACAACCTTTTACTTTGACAATTCTACCAAACTATAATGATATCATCCTAATTCAAAACAATTTGAGGACTTATGTGGGGCAATGTGTAACTATGTTTCTCTCTAATAAATATATATATAGATCAATTAATTAATAAAATGAAAAAAATGGAAATCAAAACCTTGCAATAATGTTTCTAAGTAACTTTGGATTAAGATCACACTTTTAATGATAACTTGGGTATGATATGTCTTAAAAGAATTATGCATGATCTTGCTTCATACTCCCAAAAAGTTGTAGAACTTTACTACATTACCACTACATACAACCTTTTTTCTTTTACTTGTGCATCACCTTAAGCTTATGTATACTGTAACGACCCAAAAATCAAGGGTAAACTTTTCATTTTTAATATAGTCATAACATAGATATCATTTATTTCAAATATCCAAAACATTGTTAATTAAAACATTTATCTGAGTTCATCCCAAAATCATTCAATGCGGAAAACATGGGTGTGTGCACTGCGATCAATCTGAGCCCTTCCTTTCCAAACCGATGATACCTGAAACAATAAACAAAATTGTAAGCACGAAGCTTAGTGAGTTCCCCAGAGCATACCCCACTCAAACCACATAACCACATAATCCATATTAGCTATAACAGCTACATAAACCATATCAATCGCATCAACCATATAAATCACATAGCCATGCATATAAACATATAAGGATGTTGTGGGCTCCTCCCAAGGTCTTATACCTACATGACATGGGTCCCCCCATGGTATTTACCTAGGAATGCAACAGGCTCCCCCGTATGGTCTTATATCCAGCTGCCACGGGCTCCCCAAGGGTCTTCCATGCAATAGCATAATAATCAATTAGCATATCATATATCACAGGAGTATCTATCATACTACATAACTCGTACATAAAACATATAAGGATGTCGTGGATTCCCTCCAGGGTCTTACTCCAACGTGTCATGGGCTCCCCCACATGGTCTTACACCTAAGTGTCATGGGCTCCTCCCCATGGTCTTACATCTAGGTGTCATGGGCTCCCCCAATGGTCTTCCATGCAAGTATCACAAAGACAACTAGCATACCACATACCATATAGTCAGTAGCATACCACATAATCACTAGCATACCACATATACATGTATACTAGACATATCATTAGTGAATCTAAAATAAACACTACAACTAATTGAATGGCCACGCCTTGGTGCCTTAGATCCATTGGGATGGTGAGGAGACTCACTTGGCACTACTGAAGTCTCGCGAATAAAACTCTAGCTGCTGGTTGACAGGTTCCCAGACTTTCAATCATCAAAACGACACCCAATTAATAATTGGGTTCCAATACATAACCATAAATCTACACTTGGGGTAAATGAACCATTTTACCCCTAACATAGCTTGGTTCGAAACCAAGGCCCAAACTCACATTCTGAAGGCCCAAAAGCCCAATAATCAATCAAGAGCCAACATATGGCCCAATTTTCCAAATTGAGCCCCAAACCTCTACATGGGCTCCCAACCATTTATTCTAGTCCAAACACTTGACATTTTGATTGCCCAATATCTAATAATGCCCAATTATGGCCCACTTATGGCCTAATTTTCCAAATTGAGCCCAAGCCTCTCTAATGGGTCTTATCCTAAAGCCCAATAATTTTCTTAGTCCATAAATATGTTCCCAATTGGCCCACAAAAGCCCACAACAGCTTAGTCCAATAAATGGCCCAATAAGAACGAAAACCCAATTAGGGTTTTTCACATAAAATGACGATTAGGGTTAAGTGTTTCCTACTTAATCCATTAAGTCCATTACTCCACTAGACTAAACTTAGTCGAGCATAGTTCAAAATTCCAAACCAATGGTCCTATGCGGGTCCCGACAAATCCAAAATACATATTCCCAAAATTTGGGTTTTCAAAAACCTAATTAGGGTTTCCAACCAAATCAAAAACCAATTAATCCAATAGTTCAACGTTTACATTAATTAAAGCCTAATCTAGTCAAGTACCACCCATTACCACCTCGGGCAGTGGTGGTTGGCGGTGGTTCACGGCGGCAGCCACCACCTCACGGTGGTAGTGGTCATGTTCTTGGGCCAACACAACACCAAAAGTAATCCAAACCTCAATCCAAACGCACCCGAAAGCCCACAGCCACCTGAGACGGTGGCTAGCAGTGGCGGAACGGCGGCAACAAGTTGCGGAACGACGGCAACAGGTGGTGGTGATGAGTTTTCTTCGTTTTTCCTGTCCAAGAATATCCATACAACATTAAACTCATGAACTAGGTCCACACACACACCAAATCATGCACAAAGCCACCTCTTCACGTGGCTGGTGGCGGCAGAAAAGGATGTTATGGTGGCAGCCACTATAACAACCCGTTATTTCAAATCAATGTATGTCGAACTGATACAAGTGAATCATCATCATCACATCAATGCAATAAGAACTTGAATGCCTTAAAGGCATGTTTATATAAGTTATTGTATGTACATATACTTATATTAGTTATAAATACCTATATAGTGAAAACCATGCAAATACATAGGTATATAAGTTCATATGTTAACATATGAGTGTAAACTGAAAACCCATGTTGATATAAGTTATTATGAGCCATCAAAGCTTACACAAGATCAATTAAAGACTTAATTCTTAACTTAAAATCATAATATACTCTAAGTATATATAGATTTCGGTCTAGAATAAAGCATGGCCGAAAACACATACTCTTGGGAAAGCCTTGGCCAAAAACAACCCTTTCTAGAAGAACTAAGACCAAAAACACTTCTCTCTTTGACCTTAGGACCGAAAACACTTCTCTCTTTGACCTTAGGAGCGAAAACACTTCCTTCCATGTGAAGTTATGACTGAAAACCCCTTAATATCTTCATATCTTATCCTTATTCAGCTTCCCAATGTGATAATCTCAGTTACCAATGTAAGTGTCACATCTCCTCCTCATATTTACTTCATATATAAGTCACACATAAGATCATTTCTTCACTTTCATACATCCAGTATACGAAATCATCTCAGTTCTCTCTCAAACAGCAAACCACATTTCTTTTCATTCTCAAAGTTAGAAGATCACACTTCCAGGAGATATTCTTCTTTACAAGTTATAAGTTTTGGTACGTTTCATTCATAAAACTTACGTTATACAACACACACACACACACACACACACACACACACATATATATATATATATATATATATATATATTACTTATATCAACTTAATAACACATGATTATGTGTTTAAAATCATTAGGATCACGATATCCTGACCATAATCTAACCCGAAGGTCACTGTTTCTATTTCGTATTCAAAACCGCTATTACATTTTAAGTGAGTTCATACCCCTACATTTTCATAACTTTTTTCAATGTTTTAGAGGCGCGAGGGGGGGGGGGGGGGAATACAAGTAAAACACAAGAGACTTGTGTTAATATACAAATTATGATTTATGTTTTATTACGGTCCCGAACATAAATGAACAAATGAGATTATTGTTTATGTCAGTTCGTTTATTAAATAAACGAACATCCCGTCAAACGGTTCGTTAAACTTTCGGTTCATTTACAACCTTACATTTATATATTAATATTGTCGGTTTCTTATTCACGACATCCGATCTCGACTGCCATTATATTTACGAGTTCCTATTCACGAGATTTTCGATTATCGTTTAGATTGTTTCGGCTAAAAATCAACTGATTCAAATTTCAATTTCTATGTTAACGCAAATACGCTCAAATTTCGAAAAATCATAATTTCCTCATGCGAAGTAAGATTTAGGCGTTCTTTATACACACGAGTTCATTTTTACGATTAATAAAACTTTGGTTAAGATTATTTATCCAAAATAATCTTCTATCAAAAACATATATTTCGAGGATTTTAATTATAATTATTATTATATTTTAATCATCTATCCCTATCTTACGGGTGTTACAGTGGTGTTGTCTAAAATATGTTATTTTCCAAATATTTAAAATAAATTAGGAGATGTGAGGTGGGTGAGATTTTTTTGGGTTTTTTTTTTGCTTAAAATAAAAAAGAAAACAGATGAAAACAATTAAAAAAACAAAATAATTTAAAATTTAGTAATGCAATAAAATAATACTTTTTAATATATAAATATTAAATATTTAAGATAATATTTATTAGAATATTATAATCCAATAAAAATTAATTAATCCTTTAAAAATAAATTAAAAACAATTGACTATAAGAAATTAATAATCTAATCAAGATACATAATCATCCAATAAAAAAGAACTAATCCAATAAAAAAATTAAAAAATTAATTAAAAAAATTAATAATCCATTAAAAAATATTTATTAATATTAAAATATTATTTTATTAACATATAACAATTCAGTAAAAAATAATTAATATAGAGAAAACAAATTAAAAAATATAATTAAAAGAAATTAATAAGTGAATAAAATAATATTTATTAATATACAAGTCTACTCTAATAAGTGAATGTTTTTTTTTGCCACATGTCACACTCTTATTTAATTTGTCAAATGTCATTTTGTGGTTGTTTTGAATTATTTATTTTTTCACATGTCATTTTATGAGTTTTCTTATTTTATTAAATTCCACATAATATTTTAATATAATGATTGCAATAAATGTAGTAATATTTTAAATTATTCGTTTAAGATAAAAAAAAAACATTTCAATTATAATAATTCATTACTTTTTTTTATTTTCTTATAAATTCAAAGTTCTCAAACCTTTTGATATTTATATTTTTTTTTAAATTAACTCATGTATTACATGGGTCTCACAACTAGTATTATATATTATAAAACAATATTTCTTAATATATAATAGTCAAATTAAAAAATTAATCCAATATAAAAAATAGAATAAAAATATAATTAAAATAATTAATGTATAATAATTAAATAAAACTTAAAAAAAAAAGATGTAAAACGGGTCATTGTATGTAACAACGTAAATTTTCAAAAAAAAATTTCATTTCCAAACATAATAAATTTCATAAAACAATTCCAAAACTCATTGTATCAAATGTTATCTCAGAAAACATATCCCAGAATATCAAACACATAAATATCTATCAATGTGTACGGATCATGTCGGCGCCTTCCCGTGATCCTTGCTGGTACCTGAAACACATATCACACAACACGGTAAGCATAAATGCTTAGTGAGTTCCCTAAAATAACACATGTGCACATACGCCACTCAAGGCTATAACTCTACAAGACCTTCCGTTCAATGTGTCTCAGGGGACTTCCGTCCCATAATCCTGGTAGACCTTCCGGTCCCACTTCTCTGACCTTTTGGTCCGCATCATCTTGACCTTCCGGCCCATACACTGTTGACCTTCTAGTCCATATCATAATACTCATAACATAACATAACATAACACATACATATCATTTAATAGCATACATCACATACTCATCATAGCACATAAGACCTTCCGGTCACACATAAGTACCACTCTAGGTAAAGTATTATGAGAAGACTCACCTCGTATGATGTCGGATAACCTCTCGTGCTCGATAACCCGACCTAGCCTTCTCCTATCAACATGATAACACCTCTAATCAATACTTTCACTTGTCCTCATCTCTAAAAAATGGGTAGCAGACCATTCCAACCTTCCCTGGCCTCTCTTGAATCAGCTTGACCAAAACCCTAAGGTCAACTGAATTCAACTCTAGTCGGTGGTCAACTTTGACCAGACTCGTCAAGTGCACTCGGGTGACTCGGTGAGTCCAAGCGTGTTCTCAGAATCCTCCTAAGGTCTCACTCGACTCGTCGAGTTAGCCTTTCACTCGACAGGTTACCACTGATCACGAATCACGGGGCAACCCGACTCGACTCGTCGAGTCCCCTTATGAACTCGGCGAGTTCCCTCCATGGCAACACTCAAATGACCTTCTGAGGTCAGATCTGCTTCTCTAATTTATAGATCTGACCTCCTAACACCCAAAAATCATGTAAAGGTTCAATCTTTAAGCTCATGCAACACTCATACGTCCTTATTTGATGAAATAGCTCCTAAAATGGCAACCAAAGTCCACAACTCCAAAGGGACTGCATAAAGTTGGAAGGTTGGGACTCTATGGACCTCTTAAGGTCCAGATCTAATGCTTATTCCACATTGGGACTACATATACTCCATAATCCTTTGAAGACAAGGGTCAAGAAACCCTAGATTCATGAAATCTACACCATACAGAAAGAGAGGGTCGATTTGTTACCTCAAAGTGAAGCTCTTTGCTCCAAAATCTCATAATTACAACCTCCTTTGGTCCTTCTTGCTGAAACCCTTCTTTTCCTTTGCAAAATCACACCAATAAAGTTCAAAATGGCTATTCTCTCACTCCCTATGCTCTCTGGTTCGTAGGGATCTCTCAAGGGTGAAGGTGGTCGCCAATGAAGGCCATAATGACTCTTAAATAGGGAACAAGCCCAAAGATTTAGGGCTTCTGCCCACAGCGCGGACTCGTCGAGTCGTCTTGCCGACTCGCCGAGTCCATTCATTAATCCGAGTCATCAATCGCGTTCCTACTTGACGAGTTTATGCGTCAACTCGTCGAGTCCCTCTTCTTAATTCAAAAATAAATACTTAAATTATGATACATAGAAATCCCGATGTTATATTGTAGTTTGGTAAAAAGACAAGTTACATAAACGGTCCCTAGGAGTAAAATTATTATTTTAAAAAAAGTTAACAACTAAACTGTTACACTCTGTTCCCGAGTTCAACTTAACGAGAGAAGGGAAAGGAAATGAGTGGAAATGAGATGAAAATAAAAGAAATTGGTGTTCCAAAGTTTCATTAAATGAGAGAATTGGAAGGAAGTTGGGGGAAATGGGAGGATCACTTTCCCTCCTAACTTTCCTTCCGATTTGGGAGAATTTGGAAAGAAAGAACAAAATGATTCATTTTCTTTCCGTTTCTCTCCAACTCGGGAACACAAAAGAAAATTTTGTTTTCCTTTCCTTTCTCTTCTTTTCTCTCATGACTTTATTTTCTCTTCTCTCATTTTCTTTTGTTAAACTCGGAAACGAGACGTTAAAGTTAATGACATAAAGACCAAAATTGTACAAGATATTTAAAATTGGATCAGTGATTAGTGATACTTCATCAAACGCTTTTGAACAAAAAATTATATATTTTTGACATCCATATATGACGGTTTTTGCAATTTTGTCGAAAGGAAATGAGACACCCCAAAAGAGGCTACCGCCGGCGAAATGAAAAGCAATGCCTCTTTTCTTTTGTGTCCTACCGTTTTGTGTCCTTATATTTGCTTCACGTTCCTGCGTTCTTTTTACAGCCCAAACAAAAAGGAAATGTTGGGTTGCAATTAAATCTCTTCTTAGTCTGCTTATAAATTAGAAACGGGCTTCATATTGGGATCTTAATATTGGGCTGCCAGCAATCTGTCCAGCTGCTCACGAGGCCGAAAAACATATCAAAACTTGTCCCAATTCATTTAGTTTTTGCAAGATCAAGGACTATTGAGTTAGGAAGACACTAGTAAATTTTCAGCTTCATCGGACAATGTTTGCCCCTCCATCTAATTGCGTGAAGAAAATCACGCAATGTTGTGGAAAATCCGAAAATTCATTCTATTGGTTTTTTTTTTTTTTTTGTCGTTCAAAGATTTTTCTTTGGGATTTCAGTTGTGGTGACAATATATTCGATTTAGCTTTAACGATGCTCCAAAGTATCATCTTACTCGTACAAATCTACACAAAAGTAGTTTAAACGAGTAAAATATCCAAAACAATAAACCTAATAATTTAATGCATAAAAAATATTAAAAAAGCTAAAACTAAAAGAAAATGAATGCTAAAATATATACAAAAAAACTAAGTATCAAAATCCCCCAAGCTTAAACTTCCCTTGTCCTCAAGGAAGATAATACAAAAAACTAAAACCGAAGAAAAATGTAACATCCCAAAAATACCGATAAAATTTTTCATTTTCAAACATTGAATCCATACATCAATACTTGTTTTCCCAAAATCAGTCATAGTAAAATGTATCATAAACATCAGAGTAAAACAATAATCATCAATGTAGAAAATCATTGAGGGATGCAGTGCAGTCAATTCGGGTCTTCCCTTTGAAATTGGAAGTATTGAAAATGTTTAAACCACAAAACCATAAGCACAAAGCTTAGTGAGTTCTCCAAAATACCACATACCATATACGGGCCCAACCCAACATACAAACAGACCCATTCCAGTATACAAAGGGGTCCAACCCATCATATAAACGAGCCCAACCCAATATACAAACACGCCCAACCCAGTATAAAAACGGGCACAACCCGGTATACAAACGGGCCTAACCTAGTATACAAATGGGCTCAACCAACATACAATGCAAGAGTCATAAAGACAGGTAGCATCCTACATAGTAGAGTGAGAATACACACCTATCTCACGAACTCAGCTAAAACACAACTCAATATCAAGAAGACGGTGCTACAACACACTTATCGAATCAAACAATGTACAACCTTACTCTATACTCTAGAACTAGCAATTTGACCAAAACTTAACCCATGTCAATAAGTCAACGGTCAAGGTCAACTATCCAAGTCAACCTCATAGAGTCACCACATTGTGGCCAATCCTCATCCATGTCATGGCAGCTAACCGAAAAATAGTTGCGAATCCCTACTCGTCATGTCGTGGTGTCCAATCTGCCACGTCGTGGTTTCTGGGCATGGACAATTTAATGGGTTTCGATCTTGATCTATTAAGCTTTCAACTTGTTTTCTCCAGAAGGCTTCTAGGGATCTTAATGATCCCTAAAAATGTAAACTTTATATACATGCATGCTCCATACATGTCCTTTCCCAAATCTAGGTAAAAAGATGAAATATGACCTAAAACTTCATGTAAAGTCCCCAAACCACGACCACATCCTAGATCTATGAGATATAATGTTCTTGGAACTAAAAGAAATCATAAAGTGGCAAACTTTAACTCTTCTACTCATTCCAACTTCACTAAAGAAGCAAAATATGGCATAAAATCTAGATCCAAGAAGCATACAACAAAAAGGTGATAGTTTGAGGACTTACAAGAAGTCCAAAAGCTGCACATAAGGATGATAAGGGATTGTTTGGAGAAACTAAGCACCAAAACTTCTTCTTCATCCTTCAAACCCACCAAAAGCTTGCAAAATGAGCTCAAAAGCTTCAAGAGGGCTAGAGTTTGGCCAAAGTGTCATTTGGAGGTGATGAAGTTTGAGGGTGGAGGAAACCCTAACCTTCACTTCCTTTTAAATATGGTGTAGCATCCGAATCCTTGAGATACTTAAATTCTTGAAATTTTGCATTTTGGAGGAGGCTCACGACGTGAGCCATAGTGGCCACGACGTGAGAATTCCCATTGTCCATTTGACCTGTATCCTCATACCTTACGACGTGAGGCATAAAGCTTCATGACGTAAGCCAAGTCTGATGACCCAAAACCCCAATTTTCGAATATTTAATGGAATGAGAGAGCTAAGATCGCCCATCCTCTGCCTCTTTGATTCTCTAGCACCCTAAAAACCTTAACTTTGACCTCCTTGAGACTTTGGGCCATTGTTGGTGATTTTAAAGAGCTTACTTGGAGGTTTTTGGTTCTTTGAAGTGGAAGAAGGCTCTTATGGTGCTTCATTTTGGAAATCTAGCTCCTACCTCTTGGATTTGCTAAACTTATGAGCATTTGTAATTCATAAAGCTCTTATCTTTTTGCCTTAAGCATGCTAGATCTAAGCTTTGGAACCTTTATTTGCATGGTTGGGTTGTTTAACATGCATGATATCCATAAAGTTAGCAACTTTATGGATCATTGAGACATCTTTTGTTTGTGAGTCCTAAAATCTGAGTTTTGGTGTGGGTTTCGGACTCCAAGCTTGAGTCTTGATCTTAATACCCTTGTTTTGACTTAGTTAGTGTCTAAGTCATGCATTGGACATGAATTATTGAAAAGCTACGATTTTTATGGTCCTTAGGGTCAAGGAAGGTGTTATGGAAAGTCCCAATGTATGTCTTAAAGGATTAAGAGCTTAATGCTCAAAGTTGGTTAGAACCGATCTCACAACATGAGAAATGGAGCCTCATGACGTGGGCTAGGTGGTTGACCCGATCTGAGGATCCTGTTGGATGATTGAAACTGAGTCGATTTGCTGAGTGGGTCCAGGTCGAGTCTATCCTCACGACGCGAGCCTTATTGGTCACGACGTGAGGGTGAGTTAAGGAGAAAGTTGACCTTTGACCCTAGGCGTTGACTTTTGACTTGAGTTAACTTTTGGTTAACTTTTGGTTTAGAAGGGCAAATGTAAAGTTTGCCTTGCATAATTATCTAAGTGTGGAGTAACACCAGTGTAGCTGATCGTGAGAGCAATAATAGTTAATTATCAATCGAGAGGTGAATTTTCCTTCACTGTATCTATGGGTCGAAGGCATCAATGCAGACCCACTAGTTTATGATTTAGTGTGGTGATTGTCTTTGTGACAATTTTCCATTATGCTTGTATTTTCTTGATGACTATGTGATTCTTGTTGTGATATCATGTGGTAGTAATAGGGGTGAAATAGACCTGATATCCGGTTGAGATAGACCGAAGGGGATTGCAAGCACCTAGATATGCTTGATAGTATCCTATTGAAATAAACATAAGGGGATTGTAAGCACCCAAATATGTTTGATAGTATTCGGTCGAAATAGAACGATGGGGTAAGTAAGCACCTAGATATGCTTGGTTGTATGTTTGTTTAGTATGTGGTATTTTGAAGGAACTCACTAAGCTTTGTACTTACAATTTTCAGTTTATGTTTCAGGTACTTCCAGTTCGAAGGGGAAGGGCCCGACCTGATCGCACCGCATCATCCTACAGTTTTCCGCATTCAGAGACTTAGTTTGTGGGCTTCGGACATACTCTTGGGTGTGCCTGGACTCAAATGGAGGGTGTGGTAGGTTTTCCATAAAAAGAAACATTTTAATCTAAGGTTTTTAATAAAAGAAAACATGGTGGGAAGACTTTGGAGCTTGGAAGCAACTTGGATCTGGGATTCTCTCCTTGCTAGCAACCTCCAGGAGGTAAAATGTAACATCCTAGATTAATAAGGTATTAATTATATTATTATTAGATTAATGAATGGAATTGGTTTGGGCTTGGACCATTGGATCCTTATAATTGGGCTGATAAGTGACGTACGCGGGGCGTATTATGCCAAGTACGCTCAGCGTACTCATGAGATGAAGACGCGCATGCCATGCACGTACGCCCAACATACCAAAGGGTACGCGCAGCGTACGTATGCAAATTCTAAAACCCTAAATTTTAGGGTTTGATCCCTATATAAAGGACCTTATGCCCTTAGTCCAGCCTCCCTCTCACCCTTAGACAACCACCACGAAAACCCTAACCCATATTTGTGTGTTCTTGTGATTTGGTAGCCACTTGAGAGCATTTTAGTGTTGTTTTGGTGTTTTGGAAGACAAAGAAGTTTGAAGAAGGAGCAAAGATTCAATGGAGCTTGTAGATCCAGGAGATTAGCACCATTTCTGACTCATTTGAGTTATCAAGCTCCAAACTTGATCATTGCATGCTTAGATTTGATTTTGGGGTGTTTTATGTCACTTTTGGACTCCATTGTTGAGGCTTCTTGTATCTTGATAGTTTCAGACCATAAGAGTTGTCCTTTTGAGCTCTTAGAAGCACTTAGAGTCATAAAAATCAGATCTTGATGGTTAAGCCACAACCATGCAAGTGTTTGACGGTCATAAAGTTTGGTTAAGGACCAAAATCATGTTTTGACCTCCAACCATGCATGCAAGCACATAAAGTTTGTGACTTTATGGATTAGGATGTCTTAAAGAACCTGGATCTACATTTTGGATGTGAGGACTTAATGGATTAAGTCAAAAATGGAGCACTAAGGAAGTTGGTCGGTACGTTAAGCATAGACCCTGGTACGCTACGCGTACTGGGTCAAATTCCCATTTTCGTCAAGGACAGCGTACGATGGGCGTACGTGCCAGGTACGTCGCACGTACGCATGCAGAGTGGCGAACTTGGGCTTTTGGGCCTTAGAAGTTTGGGCCTAGATAGTTGGGCCTCATGGCCGACTTTGGAGTAGAGTTTCTAGGATTAAAACTAAGATTTAAAGTATTGGGCCTTTTGGGCCATATTGGGCCACTCAAAATTACTAATTTTGGGCTAAGGATTTATTGGGCTTGTGATAAGACCCATTTGAGGAGTTGGGCCCAATTTAGAAAATTAGGCCATTAGTGGGCTTGGAAAGATAAAATGGAATTAGGCCTTGGATATGGTCCAAATTAGACAAGGGGTAAAATAGTCATGTTACCCTAAGAAGTATTTTGGATTTTGACTAAGTGTTGTTATGATAATTATTGCCGGGAAGTCGTTGGAGCAGCCGTTGGGGATTCTTTGTTGTGAGATTCGACACTTAGCTTTGCGAGGTGAGTTACCTTCCAATAGAAGTGGGTCGAAGGCACCAATGCGGGCCTACTAGTAAGTGCTTTAGTAGAGATGATTGTCTTTGTGATAATTATCTGGTATGCCACTATCTGTTATGATTTATGTGCTGGTATGCTATGATATTATGTGATAGTGGTAGGAGGGGTAGGATAGGCCCCAATACCGGTCGAAAGGACTGAAGGGGTAGGCCAACACCCTGATATGCTAGGCAGTATGTGACTTATATGTTTATGTACTAGGAGATTACATGGTAGAAGTAGGGGTGAAATATTCCCCGGTACCGGTCGAAAGGGCCGAAGGGGTAGGCCAACACCCTGATATGTTAGGCAAGGTACCGGTCGAAAGGACCAAAGGGGTAGGCCAGCACCCTGATATGCTAAGCAAGTTACCGGCTGAAAGAGACCGAAGGGGTAGGCCACCACTCTGATATGCTAGGCAAGTTACCGGTTGAAAGAGACCGAAGGGGTAGGCCAGTACCCAGACATGTCAGACAATATTCTTATTGTATGGTATGTGGTATAATGGGGGAACTCACTAAGCTTTGTGCTTACGATTTTCAGTTTTTGTTTCAGGTCCTTCTTCTTCGAGGGGAAAGGAGCCGACACGATAGCAGTGCATCACACCACGATTTTCCGCACTATGTTGTTCTTGGGATTTGTACTCTGACATTATTATCTTATGAAATGTTTTGAGACATATGACTTATGAGTTTTTATGATATGAGATAACTTTACAATGTTTTCAATAATCTGTTTTATGAATTATTAAATTAAAAATGAAATTTTTGGTCTTAGATTTTGGGATGTTACATAAAAAGCTCCTAGCTTGATCATCATATCTTATAGATTTAGTCATTTCTTCATTTAGGGCATTTTTGGTCCCAATTATGATGATTCTTGAGCATGGCATGCTCTTAATCAGATAAGTCGTCCTTTTAGACCCAATTATGGATCTTGAGTCATAAAAATGTGATTTTGATGCTTAGTTCTTCACCATGCATGCTCTAGAAGGTCTTAAGGTGTTAAGAAGTTGGGATCTTGTGTATTAAGCACTTAATGGGAATGTAAAGTCATAAAGTTGGAAACTATATGACTCTTAGTGGTATTTTGGCCTTAGATATGAAATTAGGACGTGAGAGCTTAATGCATTAAGCTCTTATTGAGGAAAAAGGATTCTATTATTACGTTGTGCGTAACCCAGCATACGTTGCGCGTACGGGGTCAACTGCTTGACTCCAGTTAAGGCCTAAGTACGCCCAATGTAGGAGCTGATTACACCCCGCGTACTCAGTAGAGTGGACCGAGTTGACTCGTTAACCTTGGCCTTAGACCAGAGTTTTGACCAAGTTGACCAAGGGGTATTTTAGGTATTTTGAGCTGATTAATTGAGATTAGGTCATTGGTTTTGGTTAGGTGATCGTTGAGCCAATTTTCAGGATGGAGATTTATTCAGCTTGCATTTAGATTGAGAGGTGATTTTTCCTCACTATACCCGTAGGTCGAATGCACCAATTCTGACCCACTAGATTATTTATCCTGGTCATGATAATCTTATGATAGTTGTAGCTATTCAGTAGACATGTATGATTATCTGTATTTGTTGGCTCTATGTTTATGTTAATGTAACATCCCAAAATACGACCCAAAATTTTTTGTCTAATCATTACTAAAATCTTTATTTCAATACCATAAAATAAAACCCATACGTCAATATCTCAAAACCATAACACGTATTCACAAGAAAACTGTATCAAGACTGAATCAAAACATATCAATGAAAAGCTAAATCAACTCCCAGGACAAACTGAAGCTGTGGTGTGTGCGATGTCATCATCCCGAGCTCTTCCCTTTAATTGCGGAAGTACCTGAAACCAAAACTGAAACTGTAAGCACGAAGCTTAGTGAGCTCCCCCAAACTACCACATACCATACAATAACATATAACACATATTGGGCCTTGCCCACTACATCAGACCGAAGTCCGGAACTAACCAAGGCCTTGCCCTCTGCATCGGACCAAAGTTCGGAACTGACTGGGACCTTGTCCCCTGCATCGGACCGAAGTCCGGAACTAACTGCATCGGACCGAAGTCCGGACTGACTGGGACCTTGTCCCCTGCATCGGACCAAAGTCCGGAACTGACTGGGACCTTTTCCCCTGCATCGGACCTAAGTCCGGAACTGACTGAGCATAGCATAACATAAACATATCAACTGACACATATAATGCATACTGCATCGGACCGTAGCCCGGAACACATAACACATAATCCTGTCTGAGTCACGAAGACATCAAACATACTGACTACTGCATCGGACCAAATTCCGGAAACTACTGCTAACTAAACGGGTCGGCATTGTGGCCTTAGACCTGTTCCTATTGGAAGGAAACTCACCTTGTGATGCTGACTGCTGAACTCCTGAATGAGAAATCCCTGACTGCTGCTCCGGCTGCTTCCCAGCTATCATGGGAAATAAAATACTAAATCAGAATAGGGATTCTCCTATGGGTAAAATGACCATTTTACCCCTGTTATGGCATGGGTCACAACATGGCCCAAAACCCTCAATTCCTTCTAAGCCCATCCATGGCCCCACTAATGGCCCAATTTGCTCCATTGGGCCTAATGCCCTTTATTGGGCCTTACCCAAGCCCAATACTAATCTTTGGCCCATAATAACTGAATTTTGAAGGCCACTAAGGCCCAAAGACCCTAAGTCCCAAAACTCAACCCACACCGAGGCCCAAACGCTCGAAGCCCAAACTGGCAGCGTACGCAGGGCGTACACCAAGGTACGCTGAGCGTACTGGCTGCTGGCTGGTACGCGACGCGTACCTCCTTATACGCCCAGCGTACAGCCCTGTTAAGCCAAAGTCTCATTAAGTGCTTAATAATCCGGGTCAGAAGCTAAAATCTTAGATCCAGGTCTTATCCCACGTCTTAAACCATAAAGTCTCTTACTTGATGGCTTACAAGACTCCCTTAAGCTTAAACTTCTAAAAACAACCATTTATAACCAAGAAGGTGGCTAGATCTCATGCATGGCTTCATGAAAGCCTCAAAAATCGAAACTTTATTGCGATGAGGGAACTTGAGCTTCAAGGATAGCAATCCCAAGCTCCAGAAACGAAGTTGCATGATAAAGATCCTTCCTTTGGACCTAAAAGGCCCAACTTCCAAAAACTCCTAGATCTAAGCTTACAAGAGGAAAGTTGGAAGCTTTATACCTCTTTTGAATGCCAAATGAAGGAATGATCCCAGATCTTTGAGCTCAAGGTGCTCAAGTTCTCCTTCTTCCACTTCTCTTCTTCTTCTTCCCAACTTTTCTTCACAAAAAAAGCCCAAAAGATCAAACACACACACAACAAGGAAAAAGGGACGAACTAGGGTTTTCTGGGGGTGAAGGATAAGTGAGGAGGCCAAATGGGAGGCTATAATGGGGTTTAAATACGTCTCAAACCCTAAAATTAGGGTTTTGCCATCTGGTCGCGTATGCTGGGCGTACCTCTAGGTACGCTGTGCGTACGCCTCTCACAACCCGCGCAAACTAAAGACACTACGCCCCGCGTACGACGAGTTACGCCCCACGTACGGCTTATGGGCAGCTTACATCTCGGCCTAAAATCATGAAGGTCCACTCCAATCCAAGGTGACAAATTACCAATCAAAGCCCACTAACATTAAATTAATTAATACCTTAGAAGACGATTGCTACAAATCTCCCCAACTTGAATCAAACTTCGTCCTCGAAGTCCGCTGCCACTGAATCTTAAAACAATTCCGGATAATGCTCAAACACCTCCTCCTCGGATTCCCACGTCCATTCTGAACCCTTCTGGTGCTGCCACTGCACCTTCACTAGCTGAACTACCTTGTTCCTCAAGGTCTTTGTCTTTCGATCCAAAATCGCGACCGGTCTCTCAATGTAATTCAGGCTGCTATTAACCTGAATGTCTTCCAAGGGTACAACTGCTGACTCGTACACTAAACACTTCCATAACTGGGACACATGGAAGGTGTTGTGGATCTGCCTGAGTTCGGCCGGAAGATCCAACCAGTAAGCCACACGACCCACCCGGGCCAAAACCCTAAAAGGACCGATGAACCCAGGGCCCAGCTTGCCCTTCTTCCAAAACCTGATGACACCCTTCCAGGGTGATACCTTCAAGAGGACCATGTCACCTACCTGAAACTCCAAGTCTGAACGCCTCCTGTCGGCGTAACTTTTCTGCCGACTCTGCGCAGTCTGCAGTCTACTACGGACCTGCTGGATCAACTCTGTCGTCTTAAGCACCACCTCGGTGCTCCCAATGACCCGTTGACCGACCTCGCCCCAACAAATCGGGGTCCTGAACTTCCTCCCGTAGAGCATCTAGAAAGGAGGACGATCAATACTCGCTTGGTAATTGTTGTTATACGAAAATTCCGCTAACGGAAGATATGTATCCCAACTGCCACCGAAATCTAAAACACATGCTCGGAGCATGTCCTCGAGAGTTTGAATCGTCCTCTCGCTCTGCCCGACCATCTGGGGGTGCAACGCGGTGCTGAAATGGAGACGAGTTCCCATCTCGTCGTGAAACCGCTTCCAGAATCTGGAAGTAAAACGGACGTCTCGGTCTGACACCACCGAAACAGGCACTCCATGCTGTGCCACAACCTCTCACACATAAATATCGGCTAGCTTCTCTGCCGATATGCTCTCCTGGATCAGTATAAAATGAGCACTCTTCATCAATCGATCCACAATAACCCAAATCGAATCCACTCCATGTGCAGTCCTGGGAAGCTTAGTGATGAAATCCATGGTGATGTCTTCCCATTTCCACACTGGAATGTCTAACGACTGCATCTTTCCGTGAGGCCTCTAGTGCTCTGCCTTGACCTTCCTGTAGGTCAGGCACTTCTCCACATACCAAGCGACATCCCGCTTCATGCAGGGCCACCAATAATAGGGTCGAATATCTCTATACATCTTCGTCGCCCCTGGATGGATGGAAAATCAAGACTTATGGGCCTCATCCATCAATACCTGCCACACACCGCCCCAGTAAGGTACCCAAACTCTCCCATGAAGGGTCAATAATCCTCGACTATCATAGTCGAAGGAAGCTACTCGGCCCATAATCCTCCAACACTTCTGCCTCTCCTCCTTGAGGCCCTCGACCTGAGCCCCTTTGATCTGCTCTAACAACGGGGTAATTACTGTCATCCTCAAACATATGTCCCTGATCGGGGCCGCTGCGGCCTTGCGGATCAGGGCATCGGCCACTACGTTGGCCTTCCCTGGGTGATAAAGGATCTCAGAATCATAATCCTTTAACACATATAACCATCGCCTTTGCCTCATGTTCAGATTCGGCTGATCCATGAGGTACCTCAAGCTCTTGTGATCCGTGTGAATGGTACAACAGACCCCATAGAGGTAATGTCGCCAAATACTGAGGGTAAACACCACTGCCCCCAACTCTAAATCATGCGTAGGATAGTTAGCCTCGTGAGGCTTCAACTGTCTCGAGGCGTAAGCTATCACACGGCCTCGTTGCATCAACACTGCTCCCATACCTGCGATCGAAGCATCACAGTAGACTACAAAATCCTCTACTCCCTCTGGTAGGGTAAGAATCGGTGCCTCGCACAATCTCTGCCTGAGGGTCTCAAATGCTGCCTGCTGCTCAGGCCCCCAGCGAAACACCACTGACTTCTTAGTTAGTCGGGTGAGCAGTACAGCTATCTTGGAGAAATCCTGGATGAATCTCCTGTAGTACCCTGCTAAACCTACGAAGCTCCTAATCTCAGATGGAGATCTCGGGACTTCCCACTACATCACGGCCTCTATCTTGGCCGGATCTACCAAAATACCCTTCTGGTTGACGAGGTGTCCAAGGAACTGCACCTCGCGCAACCAGAACTCGCATTTGGAGAACTTCGCGAAAAGTCTCTCCCTCCTCAAAATCTCTAGCACCTCCCTCAGGTGCTCCTCGTGCTGCTCCTGAGTCTTGGAATAAACCAAGATGCCATCAATGAATACTATCACCGATCGATCCAACAACAGCCTACTTACGCGGTTCATGAGATCCATGAACGCGGCTGGAGCGTTGGCGAGCCCAAACGGCATCACCACGAACTCATAATGACTGTACCGGGTCCTGAAAGCAGTCTTCTGCACATCCTAATCCCTGAGTCGCATTTGATGATACCCGGAGCGTAAATCGATCTTGGAAAACCAAGACGCTCCCTGCAGCTGATCAAACAAATCATCTATCATTGGGAGTGGGTAACAGTTCTTCACCGTTACCTTATTCAACTCCCGATAATCAATACACATACGGTGCGACCTGTCCTTCTTCTTCACGAACAAAATCGATACTCCCCAGGGCGAACTGCTCGGCCTGATAAAACCCTTGTCTAGCAGCTCATGCAGCTGCGTAGACAACTCCTGCATCTCTGGGGGAGCCAACCGATACGGTGCCTTAGCAATCGGAGCCGCACCAGGGATCAGGTCAATCCTGAACTCAACCTGTCTCTCGGGAGGTATTCCAGGCAAATCCTCTGGAAATACATTCGGGTAGTCTCGCACTACAGGAACATCGTCAACCGTCATCTTTCCCTTCTCTCGGGCATCTAAAACATAGGCAATATAACTGGCGAAACCCTGTTGGAAATAGCGCCTCGCTCTCGCTGCTGAACATAGAACTGGTCCACACTGTGGCTTCTCGCCCTGAATCACTAACTCTCCCCCACTAGGAGTGCGAACCCTCACCAACTGTAGCTCACAATCTATCACCGTCCCGTTGGGGCTCAACCAATCCATGCCTACTATGACCTTATTCCCTCGCAGGGGAATAGGGACCAATTCCACCGGAAACTGCTCATCGAATAACTGTAGAGAACATCCTCTGTGTACCCTCGCCACCCTAATGGTCCTGTCAGCTGCTATCTTAACCTCAAGTAGACAATCTAGCTCTCCTGGAGCTCTCCTAAACCTCTTGCTAAGCGCAAGAGAAACGAATGATCGGGTAGCCCCCGAATCAAACAATAATGTGGCGTAAATGCAGTTCACTGAGAACGACCCTATACAAAACATATAACCATAAGAAACAATCAATAATAAGTGCAGAGATAAGGGAAAAATACATACCCGTCACCACGTCAGGATTTGATCGCGCCTCCTCTGTTGTCAGCTGAAAAGCCCTACTCTTCGCCACCGGCAACTCAACTCGTCCCTGACGGCCATCTGTAATCCTCAAAGTAGCAGGAGCAGGTGCTGACACCTACCCCGCAGCAGCTAAACTCGGACACTGGGACTTTTTATGCCCCCTCTGATTGCACTGGAAGCAAATCAGATCTAATGCTGCAATGGTGGTAGTAGTGGCTGTACAATCTCTGCTCATATGCCCAGTCCGGCCGCACTTGTAGCAGCTGACACTCCCTGCCTTTCACACCCTATCGTGCAATCTCCCACACTTGCCACACCGACCGTGGCTCTGCTGACTCCTAGCTCTGTGATCTGAACCCTTGGGCTTTTTGCCCGAACTCCCTAAACCTGGAGCCACCTCCGACTTCCTCTTTCTCTCCATATCAAGGTCAATCTCTCTCTCTCTTGATCCCTAGCAATCATGTCATCCAGCGTTTTATAGCTGGACCGGCTCACAAACTGGCGGATATTACTCCGCATCATCTCATGATACTGATCCTTCTTCATTTCCTCATCAGCTGCGTACTAAGGAACGAGAAGTGCCCTCTCCCTGAACTTGGCGGTGATCTCCGCCACTGTCTCTGTCGTCTGGGTGAGGTCCTGAAACTTTCTGGCCAACTGTTGCACCTCAATAACCCGTGCAAACTCAGCCCTGAACCTGGTAGTAAAGTCATCCCATGTCATAGCATCCAAATTTGCGTCATCTCCAATGACATAACCTCCTCCCACCAATCCTGTGCCCTGTCCTTCAGAAGACAGGACGCCAATCTAACCTTGTCCCCCTCGGGACATCTGCTCGTGCGGAAAGAGTTGGCCACATCCGTCAACCATCTAGTACTCGCTATGGGGCCCCGCGCCCCGTGATAATCCAGAGCTCCGCATGCCCGGAACTCCCTAAACGTAAGTGTGTGTAACCCCATCATGGCCGCCACCTCAGCACGAAATGTGCCTAGTCTCTCCTCCATCAACTCTAGTATACCCTCCTTGATCAAACCAAAGATCACAGGAGTCTGCTCAAGTATGATGCGAGTAATCTCTGAAGAGAGAAACTCCCTAATCTGCTCGTCCAACTGCCCGGCCTCCGAGCCTAGTCCTGATCCCTCTCCGGCACCTGAACTGCCGACTACTGGTCTAAGGCGCAAAACCACCATTCTGAAAACACATCACAACAAACGTCAGAAACACTGATATATTTCGAGGGATCGCTACTACCACAAGTTTCCTGGTCTCATCTCAGCTTTCCTTGGTTCAAGTACGGATCCTCTACTTTTAGTAGTACGGGCCCATACTACCGTCCACATCTATCCGTACTTTCCTCAAGTACTGCCTCGACTCCACCAAGTCACTTATACTGCTACTCTCATCCTAGGCTTGCCATAGGGAAATCTCTAACTCTACCCAATCCAATCCTCAGTTGCTGAAGGCCTCCTTGTAATGCCAATTAGTCATCACCTGAATACCATCACATGTGATGAGGCTCAGATAATCCTTCGAGTAAAAGACTCGTCCCTACAATGGTTGGACTCAGATAAGAGCTGCACAATAGGGCCAAATCCAGCACTCTGAGATTATTCAACCCTGCTCACATGTGATGTGACGTATTCACATAATGGCTAACTCCCATCACTTAGAGTCCCACAAAGAACAAAGCAAGCAGCATTCGGACACATGAAACCACTCAAGCAATTCTATCCTCATAACGATAAACTGTACTAGCATACAATGCTAAGCTCATACTATCAGGCATAACCTAAACATGCTATCCTACTGTTGTCTACTCAATACTAGCATGCAGTTCTCATAAAGCTGAAACACATATAACAGGCACATAAGGCATCCTCCTAGATCCTTAGTCCTATTCTAGCATGTTGTTCTACTGAAACTGAAACTGATAATCATAACATAAACTTGTATGGGTAATTTGGGAGTACTTACTAGAGCTCGGCTGATCACACGCACCACACCTTTTACTCTTTATCAAAACTATTTTTCTTTCTAAGTTCTTTTAAAAAGTTCCTTTTTCGAAAATGTTTTTCCTTTGAAAATCTTTTACCGTTTCCTTAGTTTGAGTTCAGACACACCCGAAAGTGTATCCGAATCCCTCAAACCAAGGCTCTGATACCAACTTGTAACATCCCAAAATACGACCCAAAATTTTTTGTCTAATCATTACTAAAATCATTATTTCAATACCATAAAATAAAACCCATACGTCAATATCTCAAAACCATAACACATAATCACAAGAAAACTGTATCAAGACTGAATCAAAACATATCAATGAAAAGCTAAATCAACTCCCAGGACAAACTGAAGCTGTGGTGTGTGCGATGCCATCATCCCAAGCTCTTCCCTTTAATTGCGAAAGTACCTGAAACCAAAACTGAAACTTTAAGCACGAAGCTTAGTGAGCTCCTCCAAACTACCACATACCATACAATAACATATAACACATATTGGTCCTTGCCCACTACATCGGACCGAAATCCGGAACTAACCAGGGTCTTGCCCTTTGCATCAGACCGAAGTCTGGAAACTGCATCGGACCGAAGTCCGGAACTGACTGGGACCTTGTCCCCTGCATGGGACCAAAGTTCGGAACTAACTGCATCGAACCGAAGTCTGGACTGACTGGGACCTTGTCCCCTGCATCGGACCGAAGTCCGGAACTGACTGGGACCTTGTCCCCTGCATCGGACCGAAGTCCGGAACTGACTGGGACCTTGTCCCCTGCATCGGACCTAAGCCCGGAACTAACTGCATTGGACCGAAGTCTAGAACTGACTGAGCATAGCATAACATAAACATATCAACTGACACATATACTACATACTGTTGGCTTAATGTCTAAGTCCATAACTATAATTGGTAAGACTTGACCCGACCCGACATGGTCCATTTGGGTTGCATGGCATCATGCACTTGGATAGACTATAATGAGAGAAATAACACTTAAGGTTGATTAATATATTATAAGTTCTAATATATTAATAGGATTATTTAATTAGTATTGATCAAGAATTAATCTAGAATTAATTAAGTGATCAAAAGAAGACTAATTAAATATATGGGTTGATTGTGTAAATCATCCATACTTGTATAGTGGGCTAATGCTCCATGGATAATCAAGTTGGGCTAAAACCCATAGGATGGTCCATGGATGCTCCATGGTGTATTTGAACCCATGGATCCAAGGAAATGGAAGGCCATGACAATTAGGGTTTACCCTAATTGTAGCAACTATATAAGATCATATTCTTTGGGAAAAATCGGCCACTATGAATAATAAGAAAAAGGGCTAGCCGATTTTAGGAATGTTCAAGTTTCTCTCAAGTTATTCCAAGTGTATTTGGTGTTGTGCGAACCATTTAAGGTGTCACACTTGAGGCACTAGGCACTCAAGCTTCATGAAGACATTCTACATCAAAGAGGTATGTATTCTATCTTGTTATATTCATTATTTTGTATGCTAGATTAGGATAATACCTTGGATGTTCATAATTGCATGTATAATAGAGAAAACATAGATCCAAGGTATTTAGGGTTGCATGTACACTTAGGAGTGTTAGAATGCTCATAACCCAACAATGGTATTAGATACTGCTTTTTTTTTCTTGTTATACTTGCAAAAGTAGCTGAAAAAATCGAGTTTTGATGCTGTCTACACAGTAGACTCGCCGAGTCCAAGGCAAAATGCATCCAACTCACCGAGTTGGTTCGTGCACTCGACGAGTTGGACCCCCTGACAGCATATATTCGATTGTTTTGGCTAGAATTGGACCAGGAACATTACCCTAAGATGTTTTTGGACTTATAAACTTGTTTTTGATGTGGTAATGTTCATGCTAATCCAATTTCTAAGATAATTGTCATAATTTTAAGATTTGTATTAGTTTGTATGTTCATGCTAATTTCTTGAAGATTGATGATTTAAATTATCTTGTTCTGAGATTAATAGAAAATTTGTGCGAAATAGTCGATTTCAATCCATTTTAATCTAAGAGTTGATTCCAAAGTGTGTTTTTGTAACTTGTCCTCAAGTTATATGAAAAGTCACATTTAAGAATCATAAAACTCATAAAAGTTGGCAAAGGTTACAAAATGAAGAGTCTAGTTCTAATTAAATGGTTTTATGACTCCATAACTTGTCCTCAAGTTATGGAGGTTCAAGAGTCTCTTCATTAAATAATAATAAAAAAAGTGTAACCTTAATTAGTTCCATAAGTTACAATATAAAAAAATGTTATTTTTTTTATTAATTAGTTTAAAGTCTTCCATAACTTGTCCTCAAGTTATGGAACTTTAAGAGTTGTAATTAAAACTACTTTAAACTCATAAGTTATGGAATTAATTAGTTTTGAATAGTTTCAAAACTTGCCCTCAAGTTTTGGAATTTGAAAAAGTTTTCTCTTATGAATACTTTAATTCCAAGTTAATCCCTTAGAATTTTAAAGAGTTAAAATTCAACCCTTATACTTTATAATATTATAAGTTAATAATATTTATATATGTATAAGAGCAAGTCAGTCTTACCGTTAGTAGGCCTCATTCACGAAGTCGGTCTATAAGGGGGTATAAGGCAACTGCCTATAAAATGACAGTTTAATGGGTGTCCACTCTCACCCACCGCTTCCTTGACCAGTGGAGGGTCGTTAGCCGAACGGGTAGGACAAGGACTATAATTCTCCATTCATTAAAAGTATTAATGATAAATACTAAGTAACTAAACCATTTATAAATACCCAATCTTAGTTACTTAGGAAAATGTGAATAAGGTGCTAATCCATGAAATTACACTTTGCACTTTGTTTAAGTCGGTTAGTGGAGCGTGTGTGGTTAACCGACACACTAACTCGTATTTAACAAGGTAGGAAAAGGGTAACTTAATGTTTATCATAGTATCGATGGAGCGTGTGTGGTTAACCGGCACATCGATTGAGGGGTAAATATTAAGGGTACCAAGTATATTTGCATGGTTATTCACACCTTGTTTTGTGATCCTCAGCATCCCAGTCACAAAACCTGAAGGGCACACTCGAGATTGAAACATGCCATTGAACAGTTCAATAAATCTCAAAAGATCTAGGAGTTTCAAATCCAATTAAAAACCTAATAATTATTTCGTTTTCATGGTGGAAATTGGTGAATCGTCATTCACCTACCTTCAAATATTTTATAGCTTGGATTACGGCATCCCTCTTCCGAGTTATAAAATAATGTGTTGGGTCCTGGCCTTAATATTTCATATTGGGTGTCATATTAAGGATTTTATATCAACTATCTTGAATATCTCCCAAAAGATGTCTGGTTTAAACATTTATGATCTTCCCAAATCTCTTGAAACAAGCTTTCCTAAATGAAGATGATGTCTCATGGAAATCATACTTCTTTCACCTCCTCCAATTATTCTCCCTAACCCCTAAGTCCCAAAACTCAGCCCACACCGAGGCCCAAACGCTCGAAGCCCAAACTGGCAGCGTACGCGGGGCGTACACCAAGTTCGCTGAGCGTACTGGCTGCTGGCTGGTACGCGGCGCGTACCTCCTTGTACACCCAACGTACAGCCCTGTTAAGCCAAAGTCTCATTAAGTGCTTAATAATCCGGGTCAGAAGCTAAAATCTTAGATCCAGGTCTTATCCCACGTCTTAAACCATAAAGTCGCTTACTTGATGGCTTACAAGACTCCCTTAAGCTTAAACTTCTAAAAACAACCATTTATAACCAAGAAGGTGGCTAGATCTCATGCATGGCTTCATGAAAGCCTCAAAAATCGAAACTTTATTGCGATGAGGGAACTTGAGCTTCAAGGATAGCAATCCCAAGCTCCAGAAACGAAGTTGCATGATAAAGATCCTTCCTTTGGACCTAAAAGGCCCATCTTCCAAAAACTCCTAGATCTAAGCTTACAAGAGGAAAGTTGGAAGCTTTATACCTCTTTTGAATGCCAAATGAAGGAATGATCCCAGATCTTTGAGCTCAAGGTGCTCAAGTTCTCCTTCTTCCACTTCTCTTCTTCTTCTTCCCAACTTTTCTTCACAAAAAAAAGCCCAAAAGATCAAACACACACACAACAAGGAAAAAGGGACGAACTAGGGTTTTCTGGGGGTGAAGGATAAGTGAGGAGGCCAAATGGGAGGCTATAATGGGGTTTAAATACGTCTCAAACCCTAAAATTAGGGTTTTTCCACCTGGTCGCGTACGCTGGGCGTACCTCTAGGTACGCTGCACGTACGCCTCTCACAACCCGCGCAAACGAAAGACACTACGCCCCGCGTACAGCTTATGGGCAACTTACATCTCGCCCCAAAATCATGAAGGTCCACTCCAATCCAAGGTGACAATTACCAATCAAAGCCCACTAACATTAAATTAATTAATACCTCAGAAGACGATCGCTACAGTTAATATGTTGCATATATCGACATGTTGTGTTGGGTTAAGGCCATCCTGCTTTATGCTGTAGGCCAAGACACCTGGGGACGACCAAATAAGTTGTAGGCCCTATAAGGCGGTCAAGTCACGCTAAAACATCCCAAAATTATGATCCAAAAATTTCATTTTAAACCATTTAATAAACCATAGTTATCAATCATTTCATCAAAATGTAAATCAAGTATTTCAAAACGTTATCACCTGTCCACACTCAGCTAGTGATGAGATACGGGCCCCCACCCATACTCACCTCCCTACCAGGCACATATAAGTATCACGAAGACAACAAGTATAACTAAACATGCATTCCTTCCTCGAGTACCACCTGGCATCGAACCACATAAACCTTCCTCGGGCCTCGCCCGACATCGGACCGTAATCCGGAAGCATATAAACTACATGGGGCTAACCTCGGCATCAGATCTTAATTCGGTATACACTAACATACATAAACGGGCCGACATCGGTGCCTTAGACCCGTTCCTACAGGAGAAAACTCACCTCACAAGCTGACTGTAGAATCCTACGAATAAACCTCTCGCTGCTAGCTGGCAGATCCTCGAACTGCTGATCTCTCGACTCCCCGAGCTACCATTACCAAAATAATAATTAGTCCAAACCAACAATTCTCCTTAGGGTAAAATGACCATTTTACCCCTTATCTAATTGGTCCAAAACTAAGGCCCAAAAACCATAACATGAAAGGTCTAATACTAGGTAGACTTCCCAAGCCCACTAGTGGCCCACTAATGGCCCAATTTGCTAAATTGAGCCTAGTCCCTCTAATGAGCCTTACCCTAACCCCAAACATATTCTTGGCCCAAATTATCTGACTTTTGATGGCCCACTAAGGACCAAAGAATCAAAGTCCAATGTATGGCCCAATCTGAGGCCCAAAACACACTAAACCCATATCTGATGAGTACGCGGGGCATACTCCTCTGTACGCTAGGCATACAGGCTGCATGGTGTGTACACTACGCGTACATGCATGTACGCCCAACTTACTTCTCTGTTAAGTCACTTTTCCCATTAAGCACTTAATACTCTATTCCAAAGGCTATAATCACGGATCCAAGTCATCTTTAACGTCTTAATTCGTAAAGTCACTGACTTGGTGACTTTACATGACACAACTAAGCCTAAACTCCAAAAATGGTATTCTATTTCCATGAAAGTGAACTTAACTCATGCATGAACCCATTAAGACATCCAAGATGGCAACTTTCTGCCTTAGGGACTCATTTGGCACTGAGAGTGGCAACTTTAAGCCTAGGAATCAAATTTGAACCATAAAGCTCCATTCTTGGGACCAAAAAGGTCCAAAACATCACTACACTAGATCTAAGCATACTTTAGGAAAGTTCAAGACTTTATACCTCAAGATGATCTGAAATGAAGTAACAATCTTGGATCTACAGTTTCTCCTTTGAACCACCACCTTGCTTTGCTCCTAACTTGCTTGGAAAATGGATTCACAACACCAAAATGCTCTTTAATGGCCTCCCAAGCTCCAAGAACACTCAAAGAAGGAGTAGGGTTTCATGGTGGTTGTCTAAGGGTGAAATGGAGGCTGACCATTGAGGCATATTCTTCCTTTTATAATGGTACACCCTAGAATTAGGGTTTAAGTCTGAATGGAGTACGCCCCGCGTACCTCTATGTACGCCCGACGTACTCACAAACCACCCACGTCATTTTACTCCTCTATGTTGGGCGTACTCCAGCTTACGTTGGGCGTACTTTCGCGCTTATCACCTTGCATGCTTGGTACTTCCTTGCCATCTTTTTCCATTAGGGACCAATAATGTTAATAACTTCAAAGTGCTATAACTTATTCATTCTAAGTCTGTTTCCGACGAACTTTATATCTACGAAAAGGTGGCGGGAAGACCTACGCTCCTAGCTACACCCCAAGCCTAAAACCTTCCGAATAAGACCCGAGACCCATAAAAGACCGAATCGTCACATTACGCCTGTACCCTTGTCCTCCGAACCCACAACCGAGTACTTTCAAAACCGGGTGTTACACACGCCGACGGCCCGTGGAGCAGTCTGGATAGGATATAGGCCCTGCGAGACGGTCCAGTTATGCCGAAGGCTCATAGAGCGGTCTAGATATGTTGTAGTCCCTACGAGGCGGTCTGGTCTGGACGACTGATCATATTTGTATTCTTGTCTGTTATGTGGTGTGATGGTACTTTGGGGGAACTCACTATGCTTTGACTTACAATTTTAGTTTATCGTTTCAGGTACTTCAAAGGATCGTGGAAAAACAAAGGTGTTATCATGCATAGCTTCCTGTTTTATGTCTTTGGGTCTTGGAAAAATTCTGATTTGAAATAATGTTTTTGAAGCTATGAGTTTTTTTGTAAACGATATTGATTCATGGTTGGTTTTGAAAATTTTAAATTCATTGTGATTTTTGGAGGGTTACATAATGATGCAATATAAATTTATAACTTTTAAATACCATATGTAATGCATCAAGCTTTAACTTTCACCCATGTGAGCAAGAAGTGGGTTCGCTTAAAAAAGAACTGTCATGAATATAATACCTAAATATCTCTCATATTACCTGATAAGTATCTACTATTATTACAGACACACTACTAATAAATTGATATGTACATAAGAATCCTATGTTATGTATATTGAATATTTACACTAATTATAAAATAGTTCAATGACATTGGGTCTACTAGTCGGCTTATACAATATATTTATCTCATAAGGGAAGTTTAAAAGATTCACACATATATATATGATACATTGTTCAACTATCGAATATATATATATTTATAGTTTGTGTTGTTCACAACAACATTCCTTCTTATTGTGCATTGGTTAACCATCAAATATTATGTTTATGTTTTGTAGGAAAATCTTAAGAAAAGTTCCAATATTTTGGGAAACTTAGTGAAAATGTTCCAAAAAAGTTTTTTTGTAATAGATTAACCCAAGAAACCAACTAATTTATTCACTTAGCTCTTTTGACGTTTTCAACAGGTAACCTATGCCACATGGCATGCCAAGCTGGACGGTTTTGATGTGGGTGGACATGCCATGTCAGCATGTAGTTCTCTAATATGAAAAAATATTAAGGAAAGGGAAAGGGTTGGTTTCAATCCCACAACCTCCGACATACAAACGAACCATGTTTCCACTAGACTGAAAGCCTTTTCATGTATTTGTTCCTTAAAGTTTATATATAATGCTTAGCATATTGATGTTGTTGTTGTCGTTGTCTTCTTCTTCGTTGACGTCATCGTCTGTTAAAGTCTTCAGTATGTTAAACATTATATATAAACTTTGAGGAATAAATACATGAAAAGCCTTATAGCATAATGGAAACATGGTTTGTTTGTATGTGGGTATTTGTGGATTATAATCCTACCAAATCCATTTCCTTAAAAAAATCCAATTTTTTCATATTAAAGAACAAAACGTTGACATGGCATGTCACATCAGCACCCGTCCAACTTGGCATGCCATGTGGCATAGGTTACCTATTTATAATGTCAAAAGGGGCTACAGTGGAAAATTAGCTGGTTATTTTGGTTTTTACTATTCAAAATTCTTTTTGGGACTTTTTCGTTAATTTTTCCAAAATATTTGGATTTTTTCGAAGATTTCTCATATTTTGTATTGTTGAGAGCAACATTCAATCATGTTGAGGTTTGTTGAAAAATGGGGTTGTGCACAGTTTGGACCCAAAAACACAGCTAGAATTACAACTCTAGTTTGTATATGGTTATGGTTTTATTGATCCTATACGGTAGCCTTTATTTTGAAATATTATACCCCTAAAAATAGGGTTTTACGTATGAATTCATACTGATCCTTAAAGTTTTATGTTAGGAATATATGTTGAGAATGTTGTCCCACATAGCAATAATATGCAATTTTGAACCGCTTTATATGGGGTGCCACTAAAGGAGGCTTTTTAACAAAATAAATATGTACATGAATGCCTAGCCAAAATATGATTTAAGTCAAATAGTGTGTGCAAAATTTGCTTTAAGAAAATTATGTGGTACACGTGTCTCGGTTAGTATGTACCTAACATATGACTTATATTTGAGTTGTATCATTCGATTTTGATTGTTATGTTTTCAGGTTGTATCATTTGGGTGTTTTTTACAATAATTTTTTACCATCTAAAACAAAATCTCCATAGTTACTGATTTATGTCTCATTTTCTGTTACAACATTGTCTATAAATGCATAAGTAAGATCATTGCGAATCGTATAAAAGATCATTTTCCCACTTTGGTCAATGAAAATCAATTTGCTTTCATTCATTGTCACCTTATGAAAACAATGTTCTTATTGTTCAAGAGCTCATGTATGACTACCACAAGCACCAAAGCCCTTCTAGACGTTCTTTCAAAGTTGCTATCCAAAGGCATATGATATTGTTGATTTTCATTTCTTCCGCACATCCCTGTTTGGTTTTAGCTTCCCCTTCGCATGATTGACTAGCTTATGACACGTGTTTCTACTATTGTTTACTATATAAGCATCAATGGTAATATTCATGGATTTTTTATGGTCAACGTGGCCTTAGGCAAGGAGATCATCTTTCCTCATATCTTTCCGCATCACTTACCGACAAGGACTCCCTCTGGGTGAAATGGATCCACTCTTATAGACTTCAATTTCGAAACTTTTGGGATGCCCCACCTAAAAGCGACATCATAGCGGGCTGACATAACCTCCTTCGTATGCGTGAAAATATTAGAAACTTCATTGTATTTCGGTTTGGTGATGGTAACACAACTTCTGCATGGTATGCGAACTAGCATTATGTTGGTCCCCTCTCTCGATTCCTTACCTCGTGTTATTTACCGAGCGGGTTTCTCTCTTGATGCTACTGTAAGAGATATTGTCTCTGGTGATAATTATGTTAGTCCTCATCTTTTGTGTGAGTTCATTGGTTCTTTTAGCAACTACCCCCTCCATGTATCTCCTATTCTACCCCTAATAAACTCTTGTAGCTTAAGAAAGTGGGTATTCGTATTCCTTCGACCTGAGGAGCCAGATGTTGACTGGAACCACCTTGTGTGGTTCCCTCAAAACATCCCCCGACATGCCTGCATTTTATGGGTTACCTTTAAAGATTGTCTCAAAACTCATGATAGAATCCGTACCTGGGAGCCCAACAAAAACCTATCTTGCAACTTTTGTCATCTTTACCGTGACTCTCTCAACCACCAATTCTTTGAGTGTTCATATCCATCTCAGATTTGGCATGAGATGATAGACTTGATAAATCTCAGCAATGTTCCCGACAAGTGGTTTGACATCATCGACTTTCTCAAGTAGGCCAAGAGGTAAGTTCATTTGGTCTGTTATTCGTCGTTTAGTTCTTGCAGATACTGTCTACCATATTTGGATTGAAAGAAACAATAGGATCTTCAAGAATAACAGAGGACCTTATGAAACTATGTTCAAGACAATTATTGATGATGTCCGCTTGAGACTCATAAGCCTCACTCTCAAGGCCTCCCCAAATGCTACTAAAGCTAAGATCCTTTAGAGGCTTCCTATGAAGAATGACGATATCACCACTAAGCATCCACCTTGATACAAGTTGGGGCTAGCCCACTTGACTAACAAAGTGTCTAACAAGGAGTTACTAACAAGGAGGTCATGAGTTCTATTCCAGACATATATTAACCCGCCGTTAAAAAAAACACATGCCTTGACTTTGTGTCCATTTTTTTTGTTGGTTATGCTTTGTATTGAAGTTTAAAGCATGTTCTTTTCCTTTTTAGATCGTTATTTAGTTAGTTAGGTTGATTTGATCACTGAAGCCTATCTCAAGAGACTTTATCTTTTTTTATAAGTAGGGTGTCATCAGGCTGCTATTGAATTTATTTGTTTTTATTAAAAAAAATTTAATAGAGATATCGACATCTTTTACCAAAAAACGGTATTTTTTAAATCCATGTAGTTATACAAAATAACAATTTCGACCAGCATATCACAAAAATTGGTCTATTTGGATTATTTTTCAAGTGTTAATGGGTAATCAAATAAGTCGGATTGGTCAAAACGTTTCTCAAAGTATATTCAAATACTAACGACCAAAATCATTATATTAATTAGAATATTAGATTATACCTTACCGGTATACCTTTTTTTTTTTCATAAATCTACCCTAAATGCTAAACATAAAGATTTCCAAGTTCTGTTTTTGTTATGGCAAGTTCAAAGAAAGAATTTCCTTTTCATGCTTCTTGAACACAAAAGAACATATAAAAGATGTCGATACAAAACTAAGGATTTCATTTTAAGTCGTAACTTATAAATATTTTTATAAATACTAATGGGATAATGGACTACAAAAATGATGGGCCTAATTTTTATAAAATATATCAAAAATTAAAGCCTGCTTTTATCTACTTCATCGATCAATCTCACTAAAGAAGGTTCTTTTGGTTCCAATCCAATCCTCAGCCGTAGATAACAAAATTAGCATAATATTCTTCCTTCTGCGTGTTATTCGCCATTTGACCACCACGATAACGCGTAGTGATCACACAACAATCGATCAAAAAGCCCCGAAAGGAAACCCAAAATCCTTGAACACAAAGCAAACGCACAAGTTTTTGTGAGCAAGAACGAGAAGTTGTTTACAGGGTTTATTGGATTTTTCTTTTTTGATCGCCAATTTCACCATGAGTTTCCTATTCGGCAAGAAGAAAACACCCGCTGGTTCGTACGCTTGATCCATGTTTTATATTGTGTATTTATTCAATTGGGTTTGTGTTGGATCTAAATGTTATTGTAGGAATCTGCAATTTGTTTAGTACTATGATGATCTGCTATCGAATTTCGTCAATTGGATTAGGATCGTCACTTTATATACCCTGATCGTAGAATTTACTAGTCTTATTTAGGTTTATTCATTGAATTTCTGTTAATTGCTTGAATATGATATGAATTAGGTCAAACCTCAAGTTGGGGGTAAATGGATTAGGTGAAACATAGAGAATTAATTCACAGAGTAGAAGAAGTGCGTTTAAGTATATTTTTCAAAGTCGTATTGGTTTCAGTATGATTACTGTTGATAAAAACTAAATCAATCTATTCTTCCAGTAGTAATCATGGATTTTCAAACTAAGAACTGTTGCTTAGGGAGAGAATGGCTGATTTGGAACAATCTTGGGACTTGTATTTTGTAGGAAATTTCAGTTTCATATAGTAAACAACTTCCCACAATGATCAATTGATATGGTTAAATTCACTATTTTCGGTTGATAATGTATTTATAAAATCTTTGGGTTTTTGGAAATAAGATATAATTGGCACTTTCAGAGCTCCTGCGGGAGAACAAGAGAATGCTTGATAAATCCATAAGAGAAATCGAAAGAGAAAGACAAGGTTTGCAGACACAAGAGAAGAAACTGATTGTAGAAATCAAGAAAAGTGCCAAACAAGGTCAAATGGTAAGTTTGATTCTAATGATTTTATTTATTTGACTCTTGAACTTTTTCTAATGCTAAAAATCTCGTGATATTTTTGTAATCTCTCTCTTTTTTTTTCTCAGGGAGCTGTGAAGGTGATGGCTAAAGACCTTATAAGAACACGACACCAAATTGAAAAGTTTTACAAGCTTAAATCCCAGCTGCAGGGTGTATCCCTAAGAATTCAGGTATATAATTAAATAATAATTAATTTTGTTATTTCTTAAGGGTTATTAATTTGAATGTTTGAGCAGACATTGAAGTCAACACAAGCAATGGGTGAAGCGATGAAAGGAGTGACAAAAGCAATGGGCCAAATGAACAGGCAAATGAACCTTCCATCATTGCAGAAAATAATGCAAGAATTTGAGAGACAAAATGAGAAAATGGAAATGGTGAGTGAAGTCATGGGTGATGCCATTGATGATGCTTTGGAAGGCGATGAGGAAGAAGATGAAACCGAAGAACTCGTGAGCCAGGTTTTAGATGAAATTGGTATCGATATTAACCAAGAGGTAAATATTTCACTTTGTCATTTTAAAAATAGATAAATGTTTTTTTTAATTATTATTTTTTTTAATGAAATATTTTGAAATTTGCAGTTGATGAATGCACCTTCGGGGGCTGTATCAGTCCCGGCTGCAAAGACGAAGGTGGCGCAAGCGGAAGCACCGGCGGGGGCGGGTGATGATGGTGGGATTGATAGTGATTTACAGGCGAGGTTAGATAATTTGAGAAGAATGTAACTATCATTATCATCATTATCATATTCACAACTTTAAAAAAAAAAGTATTTCAAATATATGCTTTGTAAAAATTTCGGTCGAATTTGTGAACGTTTGTGTCGATTATGGTATCAAAGTTTGTTGCAAATATTTGTCATTTTGAAAATTAAATAAAAACCATCTACGTAGCCCCATGGTAGAATTGGTCAAAGTCTCAAAGATTTGAATCTCTGCAACAACGATAAGGTAGACTATTTGTTGACTCTAGTCTCTAGGCTTTTATATCAATCACCTAGCGAAATGATGTGTATCTAATGTGTTTATCTGTTGAGTTGTCGATATCCGGTGAAGACAGATGATGTCAATCGATTAAATCAAATGAATTTAGTCTTTTAAGGTAGGGTTGTCAATTTATGACACTACACGACACGAAACGAAATCGGGACGAAATCAAAATTCGAATTCGTTTTTGTGTCATGTTCGTGTCAAGTATAAAAAACACGATGTCGTGTCGTGTTCGTGTTTACAAATCCACACGAAATTGACACGATTGAGCATGTGTTTGTCGTGTTTTTCGTTTTTATCATGTTATATATTATTAAATATGAATTAAATAAAATAATAGTTATGTAATATTATCTTTGTCGTGTTGTGTCGTGTTGTTGTTCTTTAATTGGTTCGTTTTCGTGTTAAGGAAAAAAAAAACACGACATCGTGTCGTGTTCGTGTTACAAAAAACATTGTCGTGTCCGTGTCAGACAAAAACACGACATGACGGCCTGATTTGACAGACCTAATTAAAGGATGGAGATAAAACATTAAAACCATATTTATTATTATAATTTTATCAAAATATCTAAGGTTGCCTAATATTTAAAAATTTGGGCTTTAATAGTTTTTTTGTTTGAATTATTTGGATATTTTAAATGTATTTTCTAAATTCGTAGATCTAAGTGGTAAAGTAGGGGTGTGCATGGTGCGGTTTAATGTCAAAACTGTAAAATGCACTAAACCGCACCGCATGTGCAATTTGAGAATTTCAAAAACCGCAGACTGCACCACGAAGGTTTTAAACCACATTAGTGGTGTTGTGCGGTTTGAGGCGGTTTTAATGCGGTTTGAAGTATTATGTAATATGTTGTTATGTTGTCGTAAACAATATTATGATAAACAGAATACCAGGTAAATAATTAGCACAAGTTTTTGATTGTTAGTATAAAGAGTTATGTAATTATATCAATTTCAAATCAAACCCAAATTTAGTTAAATACTCGATTTAAGATCATCTGCCAAATTTCTACATTCCAATCATTTCGTCAAGGAACTAGAAAATTGGTAGAAACTGCAATAATTATTCTCCACCAATCATTTCGTCAATGACACAAACGTCAAATCCATTTACTTGATCATGAGGCGTTTGCACGCGACACACGTCCATAGAGCATAACACAGTCTCGAGGGAATAATCATGTACGACGAATGTCCATAGAATGTCATTTAAATAAGTTTTTCTTTCTTTTTCGTTTATTTTGGATTTTTTGTTTTTTTTTTAATTTTTTGTTAAATTTTTAAATAGATGTGTTCCGTTTTAACGTTTTTAATTTTTTCATTTTTTTTAAATTTTTTTCAATTTTTTCTAAAGATTTTTTTTTCTTTTTGTTTTTTGGTTTTTTTAATATCTTACTACATATCGGTTTGAGTTTTAAACTAAATATCGGATTGAGTTTTAAATATTTAACAATTATATAAATGTTAAATAAAAAGAATATTAATGATCATAATATTTTATGTTCATATTTTTTTTGAATTATATTATTTTTTGATGATAAAATTTTGAATCATATTATTTTGAATCATAATATTTTGAATCATAACGATATTATTCATCATATATTTTTTGATCATATTAATTTGGATAATAATATATTGAATTAAATAAAGTTTTTTTCAATACAACATTTGGATCATTATATTTTTTTAATCATTTAATTTTGAATCATAAAAAATATAATAATTAAAGATCATTAAGATTATGTTTGACATACTAGCTGAAAAGTTAGTTGTTAGCTGAAAAACTGTATATTAAATAAAAAATCTACCGATGCTAAAAAGTTAACTGATAAAAAATGATGTTTGACAAAACTAACTGAAAAATATAAAATGACATAAAAAGACATTTAAAAAATTATGTTTCTAAAATTAGTTAAAGGATATATTTGAAATTTTTAAAAAAACTCATAAAAGCTAGTCTAACTAGTTTTTTAAAAAGCTAGTTTATAAGCAGACTTATAAGCTACTTTTTAGCTCTTCAAACATCACAACTTAAAAAACTCAAAAAATAAGGTAGCTTATCAGCTAGCTATGACGCACCAAACACAACCTAAATATTTATGATATATATATATATATATATATATATATATATATATATATATATATATATATATATATATATATATATATATATATGAGAATTACTAAGAGAATAAGTTGTTTAACAATGCGAATACGTTCAACCTTACAAGAATATCGTCATTTTCAAGCATTCTCGTTAATTATTTTTTTTTTTTTCTCACACATCGTTATTCACTCATTTTCATTCTGATAGAATACGACCCAATAAAACATTCTGACATAATATAAGAATAATAATAATAAGTGTATAACAAACTTATAGACGATTTAATTAATGATAATGTGTGTTAATGACAATAGTTATGTAAGATTGAACGTATTTATATTATCAGACAACATATTTTTTTTATCATTCTCATAGCATACGATAGATGTACAATAATTAATTATAATACTTGAACCTAACTTTCTCTCTCTCTCTCTCTCTCTCTCTCTCTCTCTCTCTCTCTATATATATATATATATATATATATATATATATATATATATATATACACCGCAAATTGTACCGCTAAATATCTAAACCGTATTTTGCGGTGCTATGTGATGTGGACGTTTATGGGTGTACACGGTATAATGAACGTTCCTAATAAAAGGTAGTTTGAGAATGTAAAAGATTGAAATGAGATGGTTGGATATGTTTTATGGAACTGTTTTCTTAATTAATTGTTTGTGATTAAAATCACTAGTCGTTTTCTAATATATGCTAGTAAGTCGGTTTCTTACTATTTTTGTCACGACTACGTTTCAGTTTTTTTATTAGAAAAAATCTTTTCTAAAGTTATAGATGGCGATATTGTAAAAACTTCAAAAAATTATTAGGTATACCATATGAGAATAAACTACCGTATGTTTTATCAATTACATTAACATTTATTAATGTTTTAAAAATTGGTTTGAAGCGGTCGGTCGAACCGGTTGGATCAGAAGTCGGAGAAGGGGACGGTCAACTAGTATCGGTTTTATGTCTATTTTTAAACAAGAATGAACTAGCTGATTTTTACAAAAACTCAGTTGAATCGGTTAAATTAAATTGGTTGACCCTGTTAAGTTGAATAAAAACATATGAAAATAAATTATTTTGTATAAAAATTTTTGGTGATTTTTCATATCTATTTAGATTTCTTTAAATATAACACATGGTAAATATTAATAAGTTTTTTCATGCATTTGTGTTCACCTAAAACTATATTTTGTTTCCATATTATACTTTATTTTCATTTTATGTACAAGGATTGATATACAACTTATGATTATGTATTTTTATATGTATGTAGATTGATCTACAACTTCCATTTATGTGTTTTTGGTGTTCAAAATTATGGATGTCAAAATCTTGATTTATGTGTGTGTGTAGAAAAATAGAAAAATTATGAAAATTATAGAAACCGTTGACTCGACGGTTGAACCGGTTAAACTGGGAACCGACCACCATACTTGTTCAATTTAAAATACCGGTTTTTAAAACATTGACATATATTATTTATTCAAATTTTCAAAATTTATTAAGCTATCAGATTATACTATTCCAAATTTAAACTGATTTTGGCTATTGAACTTATGGATGTAATCAAATCGAGCCAGCTTGTAAGATGTACGAAACCGATTTGAAAAATACTCAAAATCAACTCGGTTCAAATCGAGCTATTCAAGCATATTATCGAGTCAAACTCGAGTATTGGAATACTCCCCCGGTGAAACTAACAAAGTCACTTGAACTTAGTTATATTTATACTTTTGCCATTTGTTTTATTTATCTTTACATTATTGAAACCAGTCAAGTCGCGCCGACGAGCTTAATCATAATTCTATTGCAATTAATGTTTCTTTTTTAATAATTAATTGAGCCTAACCGAACCAAGCTCAAAATATCTCGAGTCGAGCTTAAAATATAAGGCTCGAGTCAAACTCAATTTTTTTGTTATCAAATCGAATTTCAAACATAACACTACTCAAGTCAACTCGGTTCGATTGGCACCTTATTAGACCATAAACACTCAATATTGAAATACACTTCAAAACATCCTCTTCGAGCAACAAAACCAACAGCCACCTTAATTCAATATAATACCTTACGCAATGAAGTTTGTACATTATATGTTGCATTTAGTAATTTCTATCTTGGAAATAAAACATGGACATGGAGCCACATGCCGACGCGTTCCTCTCTATCCATTTTTCAATTCATCCTGGTGGCGGCGTTGGAGGCGGCAGCTCCACCACCGGAGCACGGCAAAGTGGACAGTCAGTGTGAGAGTACAACCACATGTCTATACAGTAAACATGAAAACAGTGATCACACATCGGCAATTTTCTCACTTCTTCCCCATCTTCAAAAACCGATAAGCAAACGGAGCATTCAGTGTCGGAATCCAACTGGTTTTTACTACCTTCCTCTCCTTTCTTGTACTTGAAACTTGACAATAAGCATATGGCGGAGCCACCGCGGGAGAGCGGTGGAGACATGGTGTTGGTAGGATTTCGCCGGCGGCGAGAGAGCTGGTTTTCTTGTGAGCGGCGCTGGTACTGGATGGTGCACCATCGGACGATGATGAGGTTGTAGAAAGCTAGGACGATGGCTGCGGTGGCTACCACCACGAGACCGTAGTACAACATGGGGATGTTTGGCTTTTGAGGCGGAAGCGACGACGCTGGCGGTGGTGGTGGGGTGGTGAAAGGTCTTTCAACATTTAGATAGCCTCCCATTTAATTTGGACAAGAAATTGTGAAATTGTATGTACTATTTTGGTGGTTGGGGAAAAGATGTGGCTAAGAAGGGTGGTTTAGTTTATACTCCTTAGTCCTTACAAAATGGTATTCGTATTTTTAGAACAATGAAATAAATCGATACAATAATAGAATGAATGATTGATGTGACAAAATAGGCTATTATGACGTTTTATTATATTATTGATTGATACGTAAAATCATGTCATCTGAACATGATATTTGGTATTATATATATAAATGAGATAAAATCATAAAATTCTAATATATTTTTATTATAATATATATGTGATACCATTTTAGGTTATTATTCTTTTTTTACACCTTGTCATCATGGTTTTAAAACGTGCCTCTTATTTTATAAACGACAAGATTATTTTGGTCATATAATCACAAATAGTAAAGGCTTAGATCAATACATCTTGTATCAAAGAGACCTTGATGCTCCCGACTGGATTGAGGGGATCTTGATTCGATATCACCAAAAAAGCCAAAAGGCAGGTGAGTCTCAAAAGTCAAATTACATTCTTTATAGGGTCAGTCCATAGGTGTCAGGACGACTAGACGACAAACTAGACGATCTTCTTAGTCCTCAAATTAAATGCATAATGTTGGAGGGAGTGATGTCATACTTATCACAGTCTACGTAGACGTTTCGTCAGCTTTGTCACACTCTTTGTAATTTTTGTTATTTTAATGACATGGGTTGCTACACTTGCCATAATATATTTTTTTAATTAATTAGTTTAAAAAAGTAAACATTTCAAACATTTTATTTGTTTCTAAAACTAAAATTTCATTAACATCAAAAAAAAAAAACATACACTTACACTTAAAAAACAAAACACATTTGAAACTAAAATAATACACACTTAAACATAAAAAACGTAACACACTTGAAATTAAACTAATAAATACTTAAACTTAAAAACATAACATACTAAAAAAAAAAAATTAAATTAAAAGACACTGAGTTTAAATTTGAGCAAATTTTAGAGACTGTCTCACAATTTGCCAAAACTCAACAAGCAGAAAATGTTTGTCAGCTTCAACATGGTAAGCCTGAAGAGCATTCGTTAGCAAAATATTTTCATTTTCACCATTTCAGTTTCATGTATCACCTTACGAAACACATTTGGAGAAGAGTTGATATTCGAGGAATAGGGGCTTAACTGTTGTATGTTTCGGCGACCTTTCCCTCAAAAACTACACGAATTGTTGTTAAATTGGATTGAGTCTTCTATTACATCATTCCATGAACGAACGAGTATCATCTCTTCTTCAGGAGACCAAGCACGAGTCATTTTTAGTGATGGTGTTTAGAATAATATGAAAAATAAGAAAGTTAAGAGAATTGAATTAAGAAGATTTGAACGGGGTGAAGAATAAATAAGAATAATGGTATTTATAATTGAAGATTATTTGAAATTAAAAAAAACGGTTATATTTTTTAAAAGTATGTATTTATTGAAAAAAAGAATGTGAGTTCATCGGTAAAAAAAATAAAAAATAAAAAAATTGTTTCTCTCATCGGTGAAATTGTTTACTCAGAGAGCAAGAGAAGAGATTTTGTGGAATGATTTCCAAGTAATTTATTAATCGACTGGTACATGGTTATATACACAATAATATCAACAAACTTCCTAAGATACAGGTTACAACGATAAACTAGGATCTGATAACTTATACAACAAATCTTATTAATTAGGATAAGTCTTATCCCATTAAGCTCTCGCCAACACTCCCCCTCAAGGTGGAGAATGGATATCCACCATTCCCAGCTTGCTTAGAGAGCTTTCGAAAATCCTTCCACACACAGCTTTAGTCAGCATGTCAGCTAGCTGTTCACTTGATGCTACATGAGGCAGTTTCACATTTCCCTTTTCGAGGTGATCCTTAATGAAGTGTCGGTCGATTTCAACATGCTTGGTTCGATCATGCTGAACCGGATTGTTGGCCATTTTTATTGCTGATTCATTATCACAATACAATTGTATAGGTGCCTTCAAGACAATTCCCAAATCAAGTAAAATTCTCCTTATCCACAAAAGTTCACATATACTATGTACCATTCCACGAAACTCCGCTTCAGCACTTGATCGTGAGACCACTTTTTGCTTTTTACTCCGCCAAGTTACCAAATTGCCCCCTACAAATGTAAAGTAACCAGAAGTGGACTTCCCATCCATTCTATCACCTCCCCAATCCGCATCTGAGTACCCGCTTACTTCTAATTCTTCATCAGTTTTCACATTTCGTCCAAAGAACACGCCTTTTCCAGGAGATGATTTCAGGTACCTTAAGATTCGATTAACAGCACTCATGTGTTGTTCTCCAGGTGCGTGCATGAAACGGCTAACCACACTAACTGCATATGTAATATCGGGTCGTGTGTGAGCTAGATAGATCAGTTTTCCTACCAGTTTCTGGTACCTTCCCTTATTTGTTGGTACTTGACCTTCCTCAATTTGCAAGTTATGATTAGTTTCAATAGGAGTGTTCACTGGTTTACAGTCGAGCATTCCTGTTTCAGCAAGGAGGTCCAATATGTACTTCCGCTGGCATAGATTTATACCGGCTTTAGACTTGGATACTTTTATGCCTAAGAAATATTTGAGGTGACCTAAGTCTTTCAGTTCGAATTCTGCTGCAAGGACCTTCTTTAACTTGTCGATTTCTTCACTATCATCCCCAGTTATGACCATATCATCTACGTACACGATTAGTGCAGTTACCTTTCCTCCTCTTACTTTAACAAAGAGAGTGTGATCAGCATCACTTTGTCGGTATCCTGTTTTCTTCATGAAGGTCGAGAATCTCCCAAACCATGCTCTGGGAGATTGTTTTAATCCATATAGGGCCCTTTTCAGTTTACATACTTTCCCTTTACTGTTTGTTCCCGGTGGAGGGTCCATATACACCTCTTCTTCCAAGTAACCATTCAAAAACGCATTTTTTACATCAAATTGTCTTAATGGCCAATCTCTGTTTGTAGCAATGGAAATCAACACCCTAATTGTGTTCATCTTGGCTACTGGGGCAAAAGTATCACCATAGTCAATGTCGTATTTTTGTGTGTACCCCTTTGCAACCAAGCGAGCCTTGTATCTGTCTATATTCCCTTTCTCATCCAATTTTATGTTGTAAATCCATCGGCATCCCACCGTCTTCTTTCCCTTCGGAAGACATACTAACTCCCAAGTCTCGTTCTTTTGTAGTGCCTCCATCTCCTCATTCATTGCCCTTTTCCATTTCTCATCTTCTAATGCTTCGTGTACATCTCTTGGGATCACAATGTTGGACAGTTTCTACACTCGTAGTGCGTGTGACTCTGACAAACGATGATGGGATACAAAATTCCCAATGGGATACTTAGACCTCGCTTTAATATCAGGTACATATTGCTTCTTTGGTTGGCCTCGGTTAGTTCTCTCCGGATACCGTCTTTCGATTATTTCCTCCACATTGGTTCCATGTACTGTGTCCTCCAGTTCTTCATCATCATGCATAAAATCACTCAAAGAACCAGTGTCAAGAACGACATCTGGTGTGTTAGTATCTGGTATGTGTTGTTCAGCATTCTGGCTAGATTCAGGTTCTTCATTCATGCTAGACTCTGGTTGGACATCGGTACCAGGTGTGTCTTGACTTGAATTTACACACTCTGTATCATGTTCTTCATTCTCTAACTGAAAGCTTGAAATTTCTTCATAAAATTCGTGGGTTTCTACTTCTGCATTCTTCTCCCCCTGAAGAGAACACCCATGACCAAAGTAAGGAACAGTTTCATTGTAACATGGACCTTATTTTCAACTGTATCCAAACACCGATACCCTTTCTTTGTATTTGCATATCCAAGAAACATGCATTTCACAGACCTTGGTTCCAACTTTCCCACATTCTGATATACATATGCAGTGCAGCCAAAAATGCGTGGTTCAAGGCCATCAGTTTGTGATATGTCAGTGAGTTCTCGTAGCTTCTGTAGCGATGTTTGAAAGCCTAGCACTTTTGATGGTGTTCGATTCAAGAGATAGGCAGCTGATCGTAGTGCTTCACCCCAGAATTTCCTGGGTACTTCCATATCAAATAGAGAGGCTCGAACAACTTCAAGAAGTTGTCGATTTTTCCTCTCTGCCAATCCATTTTGCTGGGGAGACCTTGCACACGACGTTTGGTGGCGAATCAAATTCTGTTTACAGAAGTTTTTCATGGTATAATTTATGTACTCCCCTCCATTATCATATTGGAGCACTTGAATTTCCCTTCTGTACACTGTTTTAATGGTGTTATATAGTTCTTTAAACGCCTGAAATACTTCTCCTTTATGCTTAAGGAGTGACACCCATGTCATTCGTGTACTTTCATCAATGAATGTTACGAAGTATTTTGATCCATCAGGAGTGGGTATGGGGGCGGGGCCCCATACATCAGAGTGAATCTTCATAAAAGGAATTGAAGTTTTATTATCACTAGAAGGATATGAAATTTTCGTGTTCTTTGCCAACTCACAAACCCCACACTTCAAATCATTATCCAATACATTTGAAAACAAACTAGGTTTAAGCTTTCTAAGGTAATTAAAAGACAAATGTCCTAGCCTACGATGCCATAACATTGCTAAGGACTTATTCACTTCTATTACTGCTGTATGATACGCCTGGCTTTGGTGATTCTCGTCCAGGTAGTACAATCTTCCCCGCCTAGTACCATAGCCAAGAGTCTGATGAGTTACCATATCCTGAAAGACACATTCATGTTTCCAAAAGATAACATAACAGTTTAGTGCTTCTGTGATCTGGCTGACAGATAATAAATTCGAAGATAATGAAGGAACTACAAGGACATTATCAAGATCCATAGACTTTGTTACTTTTATAGTTCCTTCACTCACTACAGGTGCCATTTCTCCATTAGCAGTTTTAACATTCGTTTGTGAGGGTTCGGTTTTTTTGATTAATTTTGAAGGATCATTTGTCATATGATCCGTTGCCCCTGTATCAATTACCCATTGGTTTGAGAGTTTGCTTTGATTATTTTGTGACATACCCGGATCAGTAGTAGTATGGGCTGCAACTGGAGTGGTTGATTCTTCACTTTGAGGAGTCTTGACTGTTGTAGCTTGAACTATTCGCTTCCTGGGTTTCTTTGAGAAATCCCACCATTCGGGGTATCCAATAAGCTCATAACACTTTGACTTTGAATTTCCATCTTCCCCACAATGAGTGCAGGTAAGAGAGTTGCCCTTGTTGGTCTTCACTTTGGGATTCAGAGGCCTATTTCGAGAGGTAAAGTGGACCATGCTATCTGCCTCAATTTTGGGATCTTCCATGGACTGACGCTGGTTATGATCCTTTCTGATATAGGCGTATGAAGATTCGAGGGTAAGTGGTGGGTCTTTTCTGAGAATTTCACTTCGTGCTTGATTGAATTCGTGATCAAGGCCTGCCAGAAATATGTGGACACGAAACCTTGATTGAGTTTTGTTTGAGGCTACTGTTGACTCGACAGTCTCCCCCTCTGATATTGATCTAGCATCAATTTCCTGAAAGATACTTACCAATTCATTGTAGTACGCGGGTAGCGATCTCCCATTCTGGCGAGTATTGAAGGATCTTCGGTTCAATTCGAACAATTGGGTTTCATCCGACCCATCATAGAATTTCTTTTCCGCTGCTTCCCAAATTTTTGCTGCAGTTGGTAGGCGGATAAATCTGCGCATTAGGTTAGGATTCATAGAATCAATGAGCCAGCTCTTGACCCGGTTGTTATCAGTGACCCATGCTTCAATCGATTTTTCATTCACTGAGGGTTTCACTGAGGTACCAGTGATGAACCCTGATTTGTTACGAGCCCCGATGCGCATCTCCATGAGTTGAGACCACAACGGGTAATTGGTATCATCGAGAATAACCCCTGTTGGAAATGGGGCATCTTGAACGTTTTGCACAATCACCGATGAGGATGATCCAGGGGTTTCGCCTTCGTTCCCCATGGTATTTCGAATACTCCGTAGGGTTTGGCTACTTCGTGAGATTCGTTCACTGATTCAACAATTAAGAAGATCAGGAATTTGAGGTTTTTTTTTATTGCTCTGATACCATGTTTACTCAGAGAGCAAGAGAAGAGATTTTGTGGAATGATTTCCAAGTAATTTATTAATCGACTGGTAAATGGTTATATACACAATAATATCAACAAACTTCCTAAGATACAGGTTACAACGATAAACTAGGATCTGATAACTTATACAACAAATCTTATTAATTAGGATAAGTCTTATCCCATTAAGCTCTCGCCAACAGAAATATCACCGAGTTGTCAAATCGAGCTCGGTCGGCCTCGTCTTCGGCCTGGTGTTTGCCGAATAAGATGGGGATCAACCACTGCAAGTGGCGTAAGCGTTGATATTTAAAAGCTATTATACTGGTCCTCGAAAGTCAATACATGGTTCAAGTTTGTTAGTAGTTGATATTGATCCTCGAGGTTATTTTGTGTTAAAATTACATATTTCCTTGTCATTTGATTTTTTCCTCTAAATTTCGTTACTATTTGATATTAGTCCTCGGAAGTGAATACATGGTTCAAGTTCAAGCTTTAAACTAAAGCTGTTGTATCTTTCAGTTTTTTTTTTCTTTTGTATTGTTCTGTATTTTTTATCTCTGGATTTACATGGTTTTCATTGGTTACTGGCTGGTTTCTTTTATAAATTACCATTTTTGTAACATTGGTTTGAAATAAAAACACTATTTACAATTTACTGTTTGATAGTGGAATTAATGCCTTTGGAAGATCATATTTTGACTATAAAAAGGTCCACCATATCTTTTTAAACAACAAATGTTCTAAAGCAACAAATATATACTTCAAAGATAATGGTGAAGAATCTTGTTCATTTTTTCAAACTTAATATTCATAGTTACTGAAGAGCCTCATTCTTTTAGTAAAAGTTTTGTCGTTTAAGGATCTTATTTTTTATTTTGCAACTCGGTTTGAACCGAATCTCTCTCTAATGCTAAAGTCATCATAGCTGAGCACATAAAAGATTGTTTTCCGACCAGTTTTCCGAATGCAGACATGCAGTGGTGGTGGCTGGCGGAGCCTACGGTGGCGACCTACACATACAACAATTTTCAAGCCATTTTCCTAGTGACCTAGAGGTTTTAGGTATGGGTGAGAAAAAACCAAACCGCAAATCGAAAAAACCACATAAACCGAAACTGAAATAAAAACTGACGATGCGGTTTTTAGTTTTGCAAAAACTGCAAAAAACCGAACCGCACTATATATATATATATATATATATATATATATATATATATATATATATATATATATATGCTTATGTTATTTTATTCTAACTAATTATTGTGCGAATATCGTATGCTATGAGAATTACTAAGAGAATAAGTTGTTTAGCAATTCAAATACGTTCAACCTTACAAAAATATCGTCATTATCATGCATTCTCGCTAATTTTTTTTTGTTCTCACACATCGTTTTTCACTTATTTTCATTCTGACAGAATACGACTCAATAAAACATTATGACAACATTATGACAGAAATGAGAATAATAATAATAAGTGTATATGACAATAGTTATGTAAGATTGAACGTATTTATATTATCAAACAACATATTTTATTTATCAGTATCATAGCATACGATATCCGCACAATAATTAATTAAAATATTTGAACCTAGCTCTCTCTCTTTCTCTCTCTCTCTCTCTCTCTCTCTCTATATATATATATATATATATATATATATATATATATATATATATATTAAGTGTTAATATTTGTAAGAATGAAGAACTCGTGACAATTAAAATTTATATAAATATAAATATCTATCTTATCAAAGGATGATTATATATTTTTAAGCATACATTCTGTGATATTTACAAGAACAAATAATGGTTATGACATTTTTTAACATTTAAAGATGAAGAGTATTAGTGATGATAGTATTATTTCATACATCAAAAGGCATCATCTACTTACTGAAGATCTTAAATGTGTTTTACGTGAAGCTCTTTCTAGTGATGTTGGTTTATTTATGGCGGTGGAAGAAACTTTGAAGGCCTTTAGTCAATGGATGTGTGGGAAGTGTATGGCTTTACATGTTGTTAGCCGTTATTGTCATCGCCCGAATGGTCGTGTAAGTTTTGTTACACGGGTTGACGGCTCGAGTCGTTACATTGTCAGTATTTTAAAGTCGTCTACTAAAGAGTCGGTGACAAATGTTCTTGGAGGTTTGGTTTTTGATGTTGGGCTCCTTGATTGTGTTTTTAAAGATGCTATAACTATTGTCAAGAGTATCCCCCATAGTTGTCGCCTTGCTTTCTCTCAAGCTTTGAAAACAACTCTTTACAAGGTGATTGTCGGCTCAATTGATGCATGTATTTGCTTGTTACTTCTTCCTTGTTGCACACTGCAAGTGTTTAGGCCCAAGAATAGACAAGAATGTAGGTCTGGGAATAGAAAATCCTTACAACAAAACTCCATCTTGAAGTCCTTTGGATACATGGGGGAAAGAGGATGATATCAGTAAGTTAGTTCAAAATATGTTAGACAATCCTGAGGTTGGGGCCATGGGACAGGGTGGAGGCATCATTTAGAAAAAGTCTACATCAAGTAACACCAACATCAGGTAGTGTCTCCGTAAGGTTGCAGATGGGCATTTTACCGCAACAGTGAAAGTGTTATGCTCATCGGGTGTTTCACCATACAATGGTGATACTATTAAAGCTTTGGAGGACAAACACCCTTTCAGGCCACCCCCATCCGTGCCGAGCCCCATCATTTCTGAACCTCCCCTTGTAGCAGACTCTGATTGTGTATTTGGTTGCATTAAATCTTTCCCTAAAGGAACTTCATACGAGAGAGATGGCTTGAGGGATCAACACATCCTGAATGCCCTTTATGGAGAAGGGTCTACTATAGCCATAGATCTCAAACGTGCTATCACTTTAGTGGTTAATTTATGGTTAGCGGGAAAATGCCCAACCATTTTGGCAGAGTTTGTTGCATCCGCTCCTCTCACGCCTCTGATTAAACCTGACAACGGGATTCGTCCAATTGCAGTAGGCACTATATGGAGACGTCTGTTTTCTAAGGTTGCCATGAAAGGTGTGGGTAAAGACATGGTTAAGTACCTTAATGATTTTCAGTTCGGGTTGGTGTGTTCGGGGGTGTTGAGGCGGTGTTACACAGTGCCAATAGAGTGTTGAGTGAACACCACGCTGATGGGTCTCTTGCTCCTCGAGGTTTAAAAATGTGCCCTTATATTTCTCTGTGGGTGAATTTCTTGTACGGGCAAGCAGCGAGACTTTATATCAGAGACCAACATATATGGTCTACCATTGGGGTGCAGCAAGGCGACCCCTTAGGCCCTCTTTTTTTTCCCTCGTTTTGCACCTGCTTGTGCATAAAATTAGAGACAATTGTGAGCTCATTCTCCATGCTTTGTATCTAGATGATGGGACTCTCATTGGGATTCAGAGGAGGTGGCTAGAGTGTTGAACATTATTCGGGTGAATGGTTCAGGCTTAGGTCTTGAGTTGAACATCAAGAAAACGAAGATTTTTTTGGCCCTCCTGTGATAGTAGGAAGCTTCTTGCCGATTTATTCCAAACGGATATAGGGAGACCTTCTTTGGGGATGGAGCTCATTTTTTTTTGGGGGGGGGGGAGGGGGGCTGTTAACAAAGATGCATGGTTTATTAGCGGGCTGGACATGAAGAGAACGGTCAATGTTATTGATTTGATGGGTCTTCTTCCATAACTATGTGACCCGTAAAGTGATCTCATTTTGCTTCGATCATGTATGGACATTGCAAAATTTTTCTTTGGTTTAAGGACATGCCAACCGGTGCACATAGAAGAGGCAGCTTTGTTTTTTGACAAAGGATTGCACAGGTCTATCGAGGATATGGTGGTATGTGGAGGCCCTTCTTTGGAGACATCCAGTGGCGTCTGGCTTCCTTGCCTATTTGTTTTGGTGGTTTGGGTTTGTACTCAGCATACGAGGTTTCCTCCTACGCATTTGTAGCCTCGGGGGCCCAATCTTGGGCATTATAAGACCACATCTTATGTGACAATGGCATATATGGTATGGACTTTGATTACCTATGTGCTTTGACTCGTCTTCGCAATACGATTCCGGGATTAGACTGTAGCGGTTTCACTAATAAGGACACCCCCCCAAAAAAATCCCAAAAAGCATTGGCATATGCCATTTTTAGCAAAATCGTCAAAGATATGGAAGTCGACTTCGACATGACTGTTAGACAGAAAACAGTTTTGAGTGTCTTCGGGCATCTCACGCTAAGGATTTTCTGCTAATTATCCCTATTGATGGCCTCGACCAACATATGTCTCCTGTAGAGTATCGAACTATCTGGTGTTACCGCCTCATGATTCCTCTATTCCCAATTGACGAGATATGCCTAGTTTGCCGCTAGGCATGCTTGGACACTTTTGGGGAGCATGCGGTTCATTGTAGAGAGCTCCCTGGTTTCAAGTACCGATATGATGTGGTTAGAGATGTTTTCTTTGATGTTTGTCAAGGTGTTGGTAGTTCTGTGAAGAAAGAAGCGCCAATGAACTTTTTGACGGACCCGCAGGATGGAAGATCCACACTCAGGCCAGCTGATATTTTGGTCTTTGGATGGATAGGAGGGAAGCACGTTTGTGTGGATTTTACTAGGGTCTCTCCTCTTGTCAGTTTGAGGAGCAGGGTTCACAGCAGGGCATGCCGCTTTGAAAGTCGTTGCATGCAAAGTGGCAAGGCACGAGAATGCATGTATAGAAAATCAACATGTGTTTGTACTTTTTGCATATGAATTTGGATTTTTCGCGCCAGAGATGGTGGAGCTCCTCAACAGAGTCCAACGGGTCATGCATTCTAATGTTATATCTCCTAGATCCACATATGTTTTCAAAAGAATTAGTTTTGCCATCCAGAAATGGCTAGCGGTGCAGCTTGTTGCCCGTTTGTCTTCTATCGATATGTATTGAACTATTTTTGTGTTCAATCCACTTATACTATTACCTTAATAAGTCAATTTCCCTTTATCATATATTACATCATGACACTTTATGTGTGAACGGGTGATGTTGAGAAAGAAAGTATGATCGGTTGTGTGTCATATCAGTGTGACTTGCATGACCACGTATTATCATGTCTAGAATCGTTTAAGATGGTACTTCTCGTTGGAAAGTAGTTGTCCAGTTCCTTGAAGGAACATGTTATGAAACACGGAGAGAGCCCTTAAGAACAAGCTTTGAAGCAAAGCAACAACCTTGGTATTGATATACCATCTGAGGGATGATTCGTTCTATGCCTCTTGCTACATTAGTGTCCCTTTGGTAGGATAGAACTTGTTCACCGATTCCTTAGACTTCATTATGTTTGAATCATGCATTGCATTAAGCGTTGTTTATATAAATGGTTTGGAATGAAAGATAGTATCTTTACCAAATGTTTGATAAATTGACAAGTGAACAAATGATTTGAAATGTTTAGTTTGTGTCTAAGCCCATGTATTCACAAGATTATCCAGTCTTTTGTGAATTTAGTGTTTCTTTATGGCTTTTTGATGGTTGTAACTCCCATATTGGAAAACTCCGTGTATGCACTTTATGTTATGTTGAACCTCGCTTTCGTTTAAACCGAATAATGTCATATTTATATGCTAATTCTTGACGATGAAAGATTGGGTGTTGCAATAGGATCCAAATTTTCCTTAAAAATGATGGGCATAAAAAGAATATTCTTAACGAAAATGTGTTTAGCTTTTATGCACATGAGGGTGTTACCAATCGATCAAAGAGTATCAAAATTTATCAGCTTGTCATCGAGTCGACTATTTTCATTCAATCATATGGAAATGGTTTCTGATAGAAAGTTCCACACAACAGATAACAACCTTTCAAACATCTATCACAAAGTAACCTTCCAATTAGTCAAAATGAATGCAACAATTCATATTATAATTCCTATATATATATCAACTAAAGTGCCAAATTAATTCGAACGCAAAGAACTATATCTAATAATCAGTAATGTAAAAAACAATACTCAATTAATCAACAAATTTTACCTCTTCATTTTAATCAAATCCAGAAGAAACTTGGTGTTAGAAGCATAATCCACCTTATCAACCTTCACAACAGTAATCTTCACCCTCTGTTCTTCCCCATACACCTCCTCCTTAATTTTCAACTTGAAAATCACCTCAGCAAAAAGCCGACTTTTAATCAACTCCTCAAAACGTTCATCATCCTGTTCTTCATATTTCATCACATAAAGCTCTTTTGCAGGACACCCCAAAATCTCCTCCCCACATTCCTGAAAAGCAGTCACCCAAGTCAACCCAGTATGATCTTGAACTTGACATTGAAGAAGATACCTATAATCACACTCCTCAAATTCCTTATTACACCTGTCACATTGCCATTTTAAACCCCCTGATTTTGTCACTTTCTTGCCACATTTTCGATCCCCAATTGTTAATGGACATGCAGTGTAACAAAAGTTATCAGTTTTTATAAAAATTAATGTCGCTTTTATCGAAACCCAATCCGGTTTCTCGGATCGGCCGAGACCCTCGTCTTTGATTTGCGATACGGTTTTACGGGTCTCGGTTTTCGACCCGGTTTCGCGGGAGATTGATTGGGAAATGACGTTTTTGCCCCTGGTGTTGAACCAGGATCTTAGGTTATCGGCCTCGGAAGATTCCGGATCGATGAAGAGTTGAGTTGATGAAAGGGTTCCGATTGTTTTTCCGGTGAAGTCGTTGACTTTTCCGGATTTGACCGCTAAGACAGGGGTCAAACCGGAGTTGACTAATTCTTGAAGGGTTTGACCTTCTCGATTGCAGAAATCCCCCCAAAGTGTTAACTCCACACTGAAACTTGATTGGTCTTTTAGGGTTAAAATCCTTCTTTGTGTTTCCATTCCGTTTTTTCTCAAGATTGGAACAGAAGGGTTGACTGATGTTACGATTCCAATGATGTCTATGATTGAATTGTTTTCAAGTGTTTCGATTTCACTAATCGGTTTGAATGAAAACTGTTGTTGTGGGATTGAAGAATCTTCATCTGTGCAAAGATCGATTGTGGAAGAGGACTCGAGGAAAATCTCCCATTCGTTGTTTAAATGGTTGAAGTTTTTCTTTGCGGGTTTTAAACTACCTTTTGAAATGATATAAACTTTTCCTACTTCGATAGTGTCATAGAATCGGTCAACAACGGAATTGAAACACGTGACACGTATTTCACCGGAATCGGAATCGAGGAGGTCGAAGGAAAAGACTTTTCCGTCCCCTTTCGCGTTGTTGTATCGCCGGAGGTCTCCTTTGGCGGTGACTCTTGCTTTGATGGCCCACCGGCCTTGGTAGGGGTTGAGGGCGGTGATTGGGATGATGCGTGGTGGTGCTTCGTTTTTTGTGATTGCTCCGTGGGGTTTGTAGATTGGTGGTGGTTGGTATGGTGGTTGGACAGTTGGGCGGAAGGTTTGAATGTTGGTGGGATTTGGGCGGTGGTTAGAGGGTGGTGGTGTGTGGTGGGAGATGCCATTAGGAGGTGGATTGTGAGAGATGGTGTCGGACTCTGTGAGCATCTTTGGGTTTCCAATGATTTCACATTCGGGTATAATGGTTTCCATGTTTAGAACAACAATGATCCTGCAAAGAATGAAATAAATTATCTATACTTCAAGCTTTCAAAACCATTTAGTTTTGAATTTTGACTAGCAAATTTAATTGAAATGCATAGATTATCAAACTACATTGACACATATATTTCAAACTTTCAGGGATTTCAAGTGCTTGATGTTGCAGTTTTGAGAACTCAATGTGTGTGTGTGTGTGAATTCAACTACATGTATACATACACAGTGAAAATTCATGATGTAATATAACACAAAGCAACAAGCACACATGTGTACTTCGAGATGGTGTATTTTTTAATCTCACAAACAAGTCACAATAGTGCTTGTGCACGTGTAACTGAGGGATTCATACATTCATGATTCAACAGCTACTATCATTCTATGTGCCCCAAAAAACAGAACAATTTAGTAATGTGAGAAGAGAAAATTCATTTCGTATAAACCTAGAGAAGTTCTACCAACAGAAAAACAGATTAAGGCAAGCAATTTAAGAGTATACATGACCAGGAAATCCTTACAGCTTAGTTACATGATCAGTGATCTAAGGCTTGTAGCTATGATAAATTCATTCCGAAGTGTTCATCCTGTTCAATTTTAAGCCCTAAATCTACATTAATCTCTATAGAAAATCAAACACAAACAGTTATAATATATAAGCATGTAGCAAACAAATGGTAATTAACAAACAGAATTCAGCGTGTGAAGAGAAAACGAACGTACTTGCGATTTTGAACTGTGCTGCAAATGTACTCGATGAGTTGAACAACGGATCCTACACGAACAGCGCCGTTTTTGACTCGATCATTAAGCTGCGTAGCGAGCATCGTTTGCTGAGTCAACACGGAATCGGAGAGAATCAAACGGTACCTCTCCTGTGATGAATTGATGGGTTTGATATCTAATATCTGTAGCAACGGCTTCGAATTCATGTCGCCAGCGAGAATCGCCGGAATACCGTTCGATGACAAATTTACAGGCATTTGATTGATTTCAGAGCAAAATTTATCGTGAAGAAATTGTAGAGAGAGATCTGGAAATTTGTGAGTAACAAAGTTAGGGTTCTTGACTGAGAAAGGATAAAATGAATTGGCGGGGAGCCGCGGTATTAAACCGACTTATGCTTGTTTCATTTAATAAGGAAAAAAAAAACGAAAAGTAGGTGTTAACTGTTAACAAACCAGCTTTTAAATTTTTTGTCTTGGTTACGGAAGTTCGAAAAAAAAAAACAAACAAACAATTTTTTTTTAAATCTTAATCTGAATTTATATGGACCAAGAAAGTTGACGATTCTTATTTTCAGCTAAAATCAAAAATATTTTGTAAAGTTTAAGCGCTTTTTATGATTTTCAAATCTACATAACCAAAATAAAGTCACAACAAATATCAACCAAATTTTGATTTACACCACTACCATTCCGTTAAGATGCCTTTTAATTTTTTAATTAAAAGATAGAATTTTAATATTTTAGATTCAGAACGTTTGATGGTCTTTTAATTTTTTTCGTAGCCTTTTAGTTTTAAGAAAATAAATTGTATCAAAATAAATAAAATGTTTTAGAAATACACTAACTTTTAGCAAACCTTTTTGCCTTGCTTTTTCTATTTCCCATGACAACCAACATTTTCCCTATCACTGGCTTTTTCCACCTCTTAAGAATTCAAAGCCTCCTAAAAGTCTGTTTAGATCTCTTAAAAACTCTGTCAAACAGCTTTTAAATTATACAAATTTTACATGTGATTTAGAATAGCTTGTGACTTTGTGTGTTTGGTCAATAATATTTATTTAACTTGGAGAGCCTTTATAATTTTCTTTTGTTACGGTTTTCGCCTCTGATATATGTAAAATGATTGATATACCCTACTAGATCTTTTAAATTCTTTTTTATTATGTGTTTTATTTATATATGAGTTGGAATATCTCTCTCTCCCCCTCACTCTTTCACACTCATTTAAGAAAGAACTCAACAGACAACATGGAGCAATGCAAAAAAGAAGATCAATTTGCAAAGAAAACCATTACAGAGTTGTGCATTGGCTTGTTGGGTGGAGGTGACACTAACTGGAAGTGAAATTATGCACCACATCGCAACCACGGTTTCCAAAAAAGAAGTCATTTGACTTGGTTCCCTTTGTCAAAAAGCTCCCATCTCACACACAACCGTCCATCACAACCACAATAGTTTGAATAAGTCATTTGATCGGTTTCCTTTGCCATAAAGTTTTTAATGATTGGTTAATAGGTCTATTGGTACGAACTCTAGGAAAGAACGTCAATTTTCATATCTAAGGTACAATATTGTTTCTTTTTCCCACCATAGATGACTCATTTACGTATCTAAGATTGTTTTTTTTTTGTTATGGATTAGTTTGACCGATTTTTGAAATCTGGGTTATGGTAAAACGATCTTTTTATGTCTTATAGGGATCGAATACGCAACAAATTGAAGTTTAAGGGACTTTTAGAATTAAAATAAATAGGAACCGAATGAGAACTATCATAAACCTCAAGGACCATTCATGTAATATACTCTTAAATTATTAATAAATACCATAAGTTAAATAACATTTTAATTTTTTTTTTAACTAGAAGACTAACTTATGGGACATAGTAAGGAATGACTAATGAATTTTGTCATGTGTAAAGATGTTGTTTATTTTTTCTGGGATAAAATGTCTACAGTCTGCAGATCATATATGTAGACCTCTGCAATAGAAGAAATGGACCAAACGTCTGCAGTATGAAAGAAGAAGATTGCTTGTTTGTTTAACATCTCCATGCTACTAAAATAAACTAAAATTTAAATAAACTGATTTTTTTTTTAAACTTCAAAGTGTTTTTCTTTAATATTTTTATCACTTTATTATAGATAATTAACAAATCTAGATCAATTTTTATGCATCGTTGTATAAAAATGAAAATAAAATGATACAAATAAACGTATATATTTGATAAAAACTAATAATTTTGGTTGCAAAATTTTACCTAAATATTATAATTAAGGGTCAAAGAATTTAATACATAAAATGGATGAAAATAAACTTCGATTTTAAAATGAAATTTTTCAAAATTTTCGTTTTACTTTTTCAATTAAATCAATTAAAAACGTACTATAAATATTTCTTCCAAGAAATTGATGATACTATATTAAATAATGTTTTATAAAATTTAACACAAAAAATATAAGACAATATTATGTTTTTTTCATATTTATATAAACAGCTTCAATGACCATTTATTGTAATAAGTATTTATTTATAAATTTGTCAAAAATGTTATGTTTGTATGGTCGAACCTTTTTCTTAAAGTATTGCACTTTTTTTTAATTGTTTGTCATTAATAAAGTTTTTAGGTCTGCAGTTTTCAAAAAGCAAACAGTTTGCGAAGGCTAATGTATGCACGTGGTTTGCGCAACGCAGAGAGAAGAGACCAAGAAGATCCGCAGAAAAAAAACAAACAACACCTAAATATTTTGACACTGGAGATTTTTTTTATGTGATTTACCATTTAACTCTATTGACGTGTTAAAAAAAATACCAATATGGCCGCTTATTGATGACTTCATCGTCATTAATTGCTTGTAATTAGAAGACAAAGTCTAACCCTAAAACCACATCCCTCTTACGGTTTTTTGTTGATTTTCAACAACAACAATCGTTTTCCAAACCTCCATGAACGCATCAAGAATACCATTAAAGGTTAGAATCATTATTAACAACTCATCCCCAACATTCCATCATCATTAGTTCATAATCCTAAAAGTCTTTAACATCCATGAAAAAATCAACCTTAATGAAGATGCGTTTTTCTGAAGATATTGAAGGCTATTTTGTTTGAGATTATTTTTGGTAGGGTTATATGATGTTAAGATGAACACACTTCGATTATTACCTTGATTCCAAACAATGTCTAGTATTATTAGGTTTCAGACGTTAATCATTCGACTGATGGTATTTTAAATTGTGTTTTACTTACAAGTTTGCTATTTCAACCAAGATATTGTATTATCAACTCATTCACCATTATGAGTTTAATTAGTGTATGAATTAAGACACTTAGCTGGATCGACATATAATATTTCTAAATTGTCATATCAAATTCATAACATTGTAATGCTTTCACCGTAACACATGATATTGTCAAATTATTAGTTGCGCTTGTTGGTGCAACCTTTTTCTTGAAGTATTGCACTTTTTTTCAAATTGTTTATCATTAATAAAGTTTGAGTAAACTAAGTTTTCAAAAAAAAAACTAAAAAAAACAGAGATATATGTGTTTTTTATGCTAGAAGATGTCTAAAAATGTTAGATAACCCTAGTCTACATCTGCACCAAGAAAAGGACGTCCATACATTTTTAGGTCTGCAGTTTTCAAAAGGCAAACAGTTTGTGAAGGCTAATATTTGCGTGTGATTTGCGCGATGCAGAGAGAAGATGCCAAGAAGATTTGCAGACAAAAAAACAAACAACACCTAAATATTTTGACACTGAAGATTTGTTTATGTGATTCACCATTTAACTCTATTGATGTGTTAAAAAATACCAATATGGCTGCTTCTTGATGACTTCATCTTCATTAATTGCTTGTAATTAGAAGACAAAGTCTAATCCTAAAACCACATCCCTCCTACTTTTAAACAACAATAATCGTCTTCCAAACCCCCATGAACGCATCAAGAATACTATTAAAGGTTAGAATCATCACTAACAACTCATCCCCAACATTCCATCATCATTAGTTCATAATCCTAAACGTCTCTAACATCCATGAAAAAATCAACCTTAATGAAGATGCGTTTTTTCTGAAGAGATTGAAGGCTATTTTGTTTGAGATTATTTTTGGTATGGTTATATGATGTTAGGATGAACACACTTCGATTATTACCTTGATTCCAAACAATGTCTAGTATTATTAGGTTTCAGATGTCAATCATTCGACTAATGGTATTTTAAATTGCGTTTTACTTACAAGTTTGCTATTTCAACCAAGATATTGTATTGTCAACTCCAGCGCCGACTACATTGAGGATTCCAGATGGGAGGCCAGTCAAGGTAGAGCCTCCAAAGGCTCAGGGGCGTCCCTTCCAGCTTACAGCAGAGGAGGCCAGGGTAGCACCAGATGTGGTAGATGCTATGTTTCTATCCTTTATTTCATTTATTATATATGGTTTAAGCTTATCTGTTATACCTGTGATTAGGTACGTTTTTAGTGAACTCCTTACCTGCGTTGGTTCTATTTGACTCGGGGGCGAGTCGTATGTTTGTATCTCGGTCTTTAAGTAGGGAGTTTAGTGTGCCAGTGGGAGAGCTAGAGTGTCCGTTGCGAGTCTCTATCGCCAACGAACACGGGGTTTCTGCTTCTTCGGTCTACCGAGGATGTGAGTTGGAGATTTTCGGAATGTCCTTTCCGATAGATTTGATTCCAATTCCCATGGGGGAGGTGTGCGTGATTGTGGGGATGGATTGGCTTAGTCGGTTCGGTGCCATGATTGATTGTGAGGGTCAGCAGGTGGTAGTTTAAACCCCAAGTGGAGGAGAACTGATTGTATATGGCGAGGACATCAGAGTGGGATCAGGCTTTTGTTCAGCTGCCAGGGCTAGGCAGTATATTTAGCATGAGTGTGCGGGTTATCTAGCGTATGTGGTGGATACATAGGTCAGAGGTCAGACTCCAATTTCAGAGGTTCTAGCGGTCAAAGAGTTTGTTGACGTGTTCCCGGAGGAGTTGCCAGGGGTACCTCCAGAGAGGCAAGTCGAGTTCCGGATCGACCAGGTGTTGGGTGCGGCTCCTATCGCCAAGGCGTCATACCGGTTGGCGCCACCCGAGATGCAGGATCTGTCGTCACAGCTGCAGGAACTGCTAGGCAAGCAGTTCATTCGACCTAGCAGTTCCTTGTGGGGATCACCGATCTTCTTCGTCGGGAAGAATGACGGCTCGCACCGGATGTGCATTGATTATAAGGAGTTGAAAAAGTTGATGGTGAAGAACCGTTGTCCACTCTCGAGGATAGATGATCTCTTTTATCATTTATAGGGTGCATCTTGGTTCTCCAAGATTGATTTGAGATCGGGGTATCATCAAGTCCTGGTCAGAGAGGAGGACGTGGAGAAGACCGCGTTTCGGACTCGTTATGGTCATTACGAGTTCGTGGTGATGTCGTTTGGGCTCACCAATACGCCAGCAATATTCATGGACCTGATGAATCGGGTCTGCAGACCGATGCTTGATCGCTCGGTCATAGTATTTATTGATGATATCTTGGTGTATTCCAAGACCCGGGAGCAGCAGGAGCACCTCAAGGAGTTATTGGGAGTTCTGAGACGAGAACGGTTGTATGCAAAGTTTTCGAAGTGTGAGTTTTGGTTACGAGAGTTCCAGTTCCTCGGGCATCTCGTTAATCAGGATGAGATTTTGGTCGACCCGGCCAAGGTCGAGGCAGTCATGTAGTGGGAGGTTCCGAGGTCTCCTTCGGACATCAGGAGTTTTCTGGGTTGGCAGGGTACCCGGAGATTTATTCGGGATTTCTCCAAGATTACAGTACCCCTTACTCGTCTGACGAGGAAGGGGTGGATTTCCGGTGAGGCCCTGAGCAGCAGCAGAGGGCGTTTGAGAACCTCCGTCAACGGTTGTGCGAGACTCCATTCTTGACACTCCCGGAAGGAGTGGGGGATTTTGTGGTGTTTTGTGATGCATCCATCACAGGTGTGGGGGCAGTCCTCATGCAGAGATGACGAGTGATAGCTTATGTGTCGCGAAAGCTGAAACTGCATGAGACGAGATACCCTACGCACGATCTGGAGTTAGGGGCGATGGTATTCGCTCTCAAGATTTGGAGGCATTACCTATATGGGGTCCGTTGTACCATATACACGGATCACAAGAGCTTGAGGCACATCATGGATCAGCCGAACCTGAATATGAGGCAGCGCAAGTGGCTGGATGTAGTCAAGGACTATGATTGCGAGATCTTTTACCACCCCGGTAAAGCGAATGTGGTGGCGGACGCCTTGAGCCGCAAGTCAGTTGGGTCTTCTACCCCAGCGATATGTATGAGGATAGCGGCAGATTCTCCGCTTGTGAGTTTGATCAGGGATGCTCAGGTGGAGGGCATGCGACCGAAGAACTGGAAATTGGAGAAGATCAAGGGAGAGAACACTTGGTTTGTGGATGAAACCCTAATTTCTGGGGTTTTGCACCCTATTTAACGGATCATTGGCCTCCCCAGCCTCCCCTTCACAACCCCTTGACATTCCAAAACCCTAATTCGTGTGTGTATGCTACTTTGGTGTGTTTAAGCCTTGAAGAAGGATTTTGGTGAGAAAAGCTTGGAGAACAAGTGATTAGAAGCAAGGAACTCGTGGGAATCAGAGATCTACTTCTGTTGGCACCCTTTTGAAGGTATTAAGCTGTTACCTTGGCTTATTTCTTCCTAGATCTCTTTTAAGTGGGTTTTTAGGAAGCCTTTCTTGTGTTTGAGCTAACATCTGAAGTTGCAACTTCAGATCTGAGCTCTTTTTGGTCTCTAGGTCCATAAAGTTATCAACTTTGACAAGTATGAGCCTTCCCTTAAGTGTGAGACTTCTTTACAAGCTTGGTTTTGTCATTTTAAGACTTTAGAGCTTTGCATGCACGTAAAGTTGCAAAACTTTACGTGATAAACATTCCTTGGGAAGCTGGATCTACAATTTGGAACCTTAGCATGGCTTAAAAAGTATATGTATGGATGAAGGACTGAAGGGACTCGACGAGTTGCATGGTCAATTCGACGAGTCCAATGAAGATTGTCGTGGGCTCGACGAGTCTATAGAGTGACTCGGTGAGTCGGCTAAGGTTTTCCCAACCTTTGGACACGTATGGACTTGACGAGTTACAAGGGAAACTCGACGAGTTGGCCAAGGAGTTTACGACCGCAAACCGTAGGAACTCGACGAGTCACTCTAGTGACTCGACGAGTTGACAAGTTATGCAAGGAACTCGGCGAGTAGCTGAGGGCACTGGATGAGGTGAGGTCAACATGGATTGTTAACCTTGACCGTTGGCTTTGACTTTGACCAAGGGTTGACAATTGGACTTCTGGGACATTTTGGGAACTCATGAGCATGGTTGTGTGGTGAATATAGGTGGCAGAGTTTGAGACGGTGATCCGAGAGTTGAGCTTGTCTTTCAAGTCAACAGTTGCGAGGTGAGTCTTCCTCACTATATCAATGAGTCTAAGGCACCAAGGCCGACCCTTTATATATTTGTATCTGGATTATGGCATGATATGTTTATTGATTACATCCTGATAGTTAGCATTGTGGTATGCTTATGTTTAGTGACCTGGTTAAGTCAGAGTTCTGGTTATAAGATGATGCTATGTTAGTGACCGGTTAGGTCTGTATCTCGGTTATTGGGATGTTACTATGATTAGTGATCTGTTAAATCGGTTTGTTTGTTATATGATATGAGTTAGCGTATTATATTTATGTGCACATGCTTGTCTGTTTGGGGGTTGGGTTGAGGCGGTCCTGCTTTATGTTGAAGGCCAACATACCCGGTGAGCGGTCTGGATAGGCTGTAGGTCCTGCGAGACGGTCCAATCATGTCGAAAGCTCGAGAGCGGTCCAGATAGGTTGTAGGCCCTACGAGGCGGTGCAGTCAAGCTGAAGGTTCATTATGCATGCGGATCTGTATAGGTTGATATGATATGATTATGGTTACATGAGTTGGTATTTTGGGGGTATCTCACTAAGCTTTCGGGCTTACAATTTCAGTTTATGGTTTCAAGTACATCAGGGGATCGCGGCAAGGCCAATGCGTGATCGTACAGCCGCTCTTGTTTTGTTTATGTTTCTAGAAAACTCTGATATTAGATTAATTTGTAATGATTAATGGTTTGGAAATGTTTTAAAAAAAATTTAAATTTGACATGAGTTTTATGGATATTACATAAATAGTTAGTTACAAGACCCAAAAAATAAGATATTAAACTTCATTTTAGACGACATAAATACATTAATTCTTACTATATTGGATTAATTTTTATTGTTAGGTTAAGTATTAACTAGTTGTAACAACTAATTAAGGGTGACAATTGATGATACGAAACGAAATTGAAACGAAACTGGAATTTAAATTCATGCATGTTCATATCGAGTGTAAAAAACACAGCGTTGTGTCATGTTTGTATTCAAAATTTGACACGACTTAACATTTTTTTTGTAGTGTTTTTAAGTTTTTCATGTTATGTATGAATAAATATTAATGAAATGCATTAATTGTTATTTCATATTATATTTTTCGGGTCGTATCACGTTTGTCATTTTTTAATCGATTTATTTTCGTGTTGGTTTAAAAAAACCCGAGATCGCTTCGCGTTTGTGTTACATAAAACTTTATCGTGCCGTGTTAGACAAAAACACAACGCGATGACCTAACAACTAGTTAACATATCAGTTCCAACCATATAATTAACCCAAAATCACGACCAACACTAGGTATAGTTTAATCGGTCAAGTTAACAATGCTCTTTATTGGTTTAACCAAGTTCCGATTCCACACCAAGCTTTTACTTCCTTCATACTATACACTCTGATCAAACAAGTACTAAAAATTTACAAATCGTTTCTCTAGTGACAAATTTTCAAATCATTTCTCTGGTGACCTGAATAAACTATGATAGAAAGAGTTAGAGCTACACTTTTATTCACATTTAGGGGGTATTTGGATAGGAAAAAAAGAAATGCTTATTGTTTATTTCCACAATAAGCTAATTTGAGTGTTTGTTTATTCCCACCACAAATAAACTATAAACAATAAACTAAAAAGCTAATCCAAACACCCCCTTAGTCACTCATGATGTTTTATCCATATATTATTCTTAAACTTGTTTGATTTGTTCAAATTATATCCTTATAGCTATAGCTAAAACATACACCACCAAGTCATAATAAATACATAACATGATCAGATCAAATAAGTTAAACAATAATATATGGACAAAAAATAACTTAAAGAACATTAATAAAACCTAAAATATATTTACCCTTAAAAATCATTATTCTTTTTCCGGTCAACAAATTTATCCTATAAATTTCCACATGGAAATAACCCAAAACCCATTTCTAAAAACCACCATGTGTTCAGATTATCACAGCAACATTATCAGTCTTTATAGACATCCAAGAACATCCATTGGCTAATTTAGCTACTTTTGCGCCATGGTTTTTATTGCCCCTTTTTGTTCCTTAAGGTATTCAATAGTTGTCCGGACAGTTTAGTATTCTTTAACGATACCTACATCTTTTGAAGGATCATTGAACAATTTTTTGTTTAGAAGGGATTGGTTGAAAGGGATTTGGTTAAAAAGCTTTTTGAAAATAAAATAGTTGAAATGACAGTTGTTTGAGTGAGCTTTGCTGAAATGAAAATTACAAAAAAATAAAAACCTTTGTCAGGTTCAAACTAAAACTAAACATCAAAAATTTCTCAAATTACCCATGATGTTAAAATTTGGAACTTTGGTCTAATGTTAATAATATTTGCCCAAACAGATTTAAAAGATTTACAGTTTGGTAGAGGTGTTTTTGAATCTGGGTGTTTGGTTCCAGGTGATGGTGATTGTCGCAATATGTCAATGCCACGATGTTGTTTACTTTTCAGTTTTATAAAATTGATTACGTTATGTTATTCAGCTTCTTGAATACAAATATAAAAACTCACCAAATTGCTGCTTACTAAATAGAGTTTTAGTCATTCCTGATTTTGAATTTGATGTTGAACATCTTTCAAATGAATTATTAATATTATTGTGCTTGTAAAGAGATGTTCTCTACAATTAATTTGTATACATCAATGTCAAAGGTGCAAGCATACCAATGGAGTGTAACTCTTCATTAGTAAAACAACCTACAATCTTTGTTGATTTAGTCATCTTCCGACACAAAGTTGGCATTAGAATTAGCCTATTTGCTTTAAGGATGACATACCAATATACCATTGCATACATAGGTTACATATACCCTACAATGATACATTAAAAACATATAAAATTTTATAACTTTAAAATTATGTATATAAGAGTAACGATATATAAATCCTAATCATCCATCCTCGCTATGGTTAGATAGCATATAAAGTATAAACTATTATCTACAGCGAAGAAAATAACATATCAAGATATGATCTATATCGTCACCTTCAGACACAAATTAGATATTGAAAAACCAATTTGCTGTGTTGGTGACATTTGAATGAATAAAATCCATATTATTAAGGAATTCTACGATGTAAATGACAAATTTTTTAGTCGTATGCTAACAACATCGCTATTGCCACATTGAAGTTTGAGGTAAAAACTGAATCTACAATGAATCAAAGTAACTTACAATGCGTAAACGCAAAACCCGAGCAGAAACTGCACAATTAATTACCTTTATTTGACAAATCTGAGAAAAAGAAAACGAAGATATACAGATCGGCGATATTGGAGTTGACGGTCTTCAAAACCCTAGAATTGCTTTGGGGTTTATCGTTTCTATCTTTTTGTAGATTTATAAAGAAATGGTATTGAAAACCTAAAACGAATCAACGGTTAGGATCTGTCGGGGGGAGGGACGGTTCAGATTGATTTATCACCCACATTGAGCTTATATCAGTTTATAATAGTAATGTTTTTCATGCTTTACTTAAGCCCATTAAGCCCAACATTAGGATTTGTTTGCACTTTGCACTACTTAGCATTGTCAATTGAGATTTGAGAATCAGTAAATGGGCCAGTGGGCCAGTTAAGCAAACCACCTCTTTTGTGAAACCTCTAATTTTATTTTGGAATTTGGATTGTTAATAGGTTCCAATATGAAATATTGAAAGTGGACATGAATTGGAAACCAACTGATTTAATTCAAAGCTTAGTTGTTGGAAATAAAGCCTAAAGCACATTCTTTTGGTGTGAGGTAAACTTGTAAAGTCGGTTCTTGAAAACCTACCATTATGTTATTCCTCTAATTTTAAAGCTTATAAAAAACTTAGGGTGCGTTTGGTTGTAAAAAATTATTTTCATTTTCTAAGAAAATGTTTTCAGAAAATAGAGTTGAGTTTTCGCCTTCAATTTTCAATGAAAATTTTAGAAAACGCGTTTGGTTGAAACCGAGGGAGTTTTCATTTTCCATCTTGAAAATTTTGGAAAACTATAAAAATCATTTTTCTAATTTACATACAATTTGGAAAACTGAAAATTTTCATTTTCTTGGAAAATTTTGGGAAACTGAACGAACCAAATACGTTTTCAAAATTTCCGTTTTTATTGGAAAATTTTCCTAGAAAACTGAAAATTTTTCTACAACCAAACGCACAACATTTTCTTAGAAAATAAAATTTCAAATTTCAATGAAAATTTTAGAAAACGCGTTTGGTTGAAACCGGGGGAGTTTTCATTTTCCATCTTAAAATTTTGGAAAACTATAAAAATCACTTTTCTAATTTACATACAATTTGGAAAACTGAAAATTTTCATTTTCTTGGAAAATTTTGTAAAACTGAACGAACCAAACACGTTTTCAAAATTTCCGTTTTTCTTGAAAAAAATTCCTAGAAAACTGGAAAATTTTCCACAACCAAACGCACCCTTAGTGATTCCTTGGAATGCATTCGTAGAAGATTCTTGTGGATGTCTTGGACTATTTTTAATCTTTGGCTACTTGCTAAATGGTGGCCGAAAGCAAAAAATGATGATGTTTCGTTTTGGTCACGGGTCATTCAAACAATTCATAACTACCATGAACAAGATAATTGGATCTTACCCCAAAAAGGAATAACATCACGGTAGCAGAATGAAGTTATGGGTTTGGTCTGGTTTGACCATTTTTTTACACAATAGGTCATTTAACTTTTAGTGTACATTTTCATCAAACCATCATCTATAGTTTTTAACCATTCATCCATTAACTAATTATTCTAAACTATACAAACGACCCCTATGGTTAAAATTTTATTCATAGTTGGTCCCTTACGTGCTATAGTTTCAATTATATAACCAAGACAGAAGCATTTCTAAAACTCTGTGGACTAAAGTGTAAATTTCTTATATTCTTCCCCCTTAAATCCTTGATTGCCTTTTTCTTGATATGCGTTTGAAACCAAAACCCCCTTAGGAATAGCTTCGTTGGAACTGATCGATTTGAGGGGTTAAAGAGAAATATAAAAGTTAAATGTTTACGTTGATTATTTCTAAAACAAACCAAACACACCTAAAAAGAAATTGCCAGATTTCCAATTGCTTTGCTCATTAGTGAAACTCGTTGTTGAAGATTCGGCGGATTCCAAACATATTATATTTTAATTGATTTCATCTTATAACCACTTACCAATCATCAATCCTATATAGAAATTCAACGGCGGATCCACCTCCCTTTGTCACCGGCAACCGAAACTCTGACATTGTTCTAATCTATACGTATTCAAACAACTCGGACTCCTCCTCAGTTATATCCTCTGGATTGGTATCTTAATCCTCTTAATAAGGTAGGTGCTCATCTTCATCACTAATCCCCAATTCCATCTCCAAATGCTAACCATATCCAACTTCCATACTCAACCAGTACTAGGTATTCTAATTTCCGACGATTTGGATGCCGATTTCATCCTTCACAACCCAAATTTGAAAACTCCTCTTCACTATCATCAAATCTAAAGTGTTGTATCACTGTATGGTACAACTGGATTTTAATTTCAAACACTAGTGTGTCGATTAGTTCCAACGAAGCTATTCCTACGGGGGTTTCGATTTTAAACGCAGATCAAGAAAAGGGCAATCAATGATTTAATGGGATAGAGTATAAGAAATTTACACTTAATTTGGTCCCTAGAGTTTTAAAAATGTGGCAGTTTTGGTTGTATAACTGAAGCTATAGCTAGTAAGGGACCAACTGCGAATAGAATTTTAACCATAAGGGTCGTTCATGTAGTTTAGAATAACTGGTTAATGGAGAAACGGTTAGCAACTAACGATAATGGCTTAATTAACATGTACATTAAAAGTTAGATGACCTATTGCGCAAAAAAACTGTCAAATCGGACCAAACTCATAACTTTATTGTGCTACAGTGACATTATCCCCAAAAAAAAATTATTTTAATCCCCTTGGATAAGTATTGCCTTTATTGACGATGGCTTCTTGGATTATGAAATGTCTCTCGAATTTCTTCAAAAGAAAAGTGTTTGACAAACTTTTGATAAGTTAGCGTGGAGTGACTTATACAAAATGACTTATTTCCGGTGTGGAACCGTTATAAACTATTTATTAAAAAGTCTTTATCTAAACAGGGGTTTTGACTTATACGGGTATGTAACCGATAATAACTTAAAAAGCTCATTACATAAGCTTAGCCAAACACCTCTTAGTTTCAAATTCATGATCTAAAGCTTTTATATAATTCATTAATGCTAGAGTACACATCATCACCGGTCAAGGTTCGAATTCCTTAATTTTATTACTAGAAATGAAATCAAACACTTTAACGGTGAAATGTTGATATATTAGCGATTTGTAACAAGTTTATAACATAAAAACAAACACAAAGAATATATCAAATCGTGAACTCGGTTTTCATCGTTGAACAAGGGTTTATGATTTAAATCCAGAATACAAGATAAAGGAGATTCATACATTCCAAATCTTAAACAACTCTCTTATAGCTTCATTTATTCAATCTCCTTCCAAAACTCCACTCAAATCATCGTTAAGATAATTAACTTAAAGTATTTAAAGCAGTTAACACATATACCCCTACACAATGGCGAGTCTAGTACGCAAAAATCACATGGTTCATCATTTAAATGAAACCGATAGAAAATGAAAAAAAAAAATCAAAGATGAGCTTTGGAAATCTTGATTTATATGTATATTTTTTTTCTAAAAACATCAAGATAATTAACTTAAAGTATTTAAAGTAGTTCATGATTTTTATTTCTTTATAATCTGGCATAAAAAATAGGTAGACGAGTGACTACTTTTAAGATACATAGTCTCGCCACTGCCCATCCATTTGAGTTTTATTTATAAGACCACTAGTGTGATTAACATTGTACAACACTAATAATAACAAATTAAATCCTACATCATAATTATTCTTCCATTGTGATTTGTTGACTAGTTAGGCTAGTAATATAAAGAATTAAATTGAGCAATAGATCATTAATTATAGTAATCTAAGTGATTAACCCGAGTGATTTGAGTGATTTATTGCTATTCGAGTGGATTAATTATATTGCGAGTACCGTAGAGATACACAAGGTTAATTTGAGAGATAGGCAGGCTAGTAAAGTTATTGAGAAATGAGTGGTAGAATTTGAGATATGATTTACCATATATAGATTTGTGAGGTACTCAGTCGATAACCATTATGTGAGAGACTTTAAGCGTTTCTAGTTAATAAATTGGACAATTAGTGATATACTTGTAGCTTGGAAAATGAGTTGTAAGTCAAATATTAAACGGTAATTTAGAAAATAGCCAACTTCAAGGGATGATATGTGAAATACTACCATTTGTGAGTGAGATAATTAATATTTTGAATAATAGTAGGAATATAGATTGATCTTGATAACTGATAAAAATGCTAATGATTAAGAAAAGTATCAATTCGTAATGGTCAGAGTATTTTCCCTAGAAATTTAAAATTGATCATTACTAAAGAGTTAGATCAAAAGAATAGTAAATTAAAGACACAAGAAGTGTTTAAACATATGAGAAATAAGTAAGTTGTTTAAAATAAGGGAATGCATGACAAGATAAGAGTGAAGAGAAAATTTTGAGTGCAAAAGGAAGATGAGCCTTTAGTTGAGTATAAAGAGAAATGAGGCATGATATTGAGTCCTTTTTGGATAATAAAAGTTCAAATTACATTTTTAACGAGAAACATATGAGAGATGAGATGAGTGAGTAATTATAGTTTGATACAATGGCTAATAATAAGAGGGATACTATTAGTTGAGAAGAGCCAACTACTATAATCGATTTGGGATAGTAATAAGAGAATTACTGCCAACTAAAAAGAGATTTAATTTGATATACCCTTACGTAGTGAGATTTCGAGGATGAAATCTTTTAGGGGGGGGGGGACTTGTAATACCTGTCTTTTGTAACCAGGTATCACTTCAAAAGATATAAAATAAAATAGACGAGTAGAATAAATAGATCAAGGAGTTACTTTAGATTGAGTAATGTTATTTAGCAAAAGATGATTGAGGAATGTTGTAGAAATTATTAAGAGGATTATGTGAATATAAGGATCATCGAAAGCGGAGTTCGTATGAAAAAGTTATGGTCGTTTGAAGTTGATACAAAAGTAAATTGCTATTTTGAGAAAGTCAACAGAAGTCAAAGTCAACGGTCAAACTTTTGATTCCCATGATGTGGATGAATGTTCACCACGACATGGCATTGAGTATGTCACGGCGTGACAATGAGCATGTCACGACGTGACGAGTGATGAGTCATCAGAATGTTTGAGATTCATACGTGTCAAAACCATAGTTTATTGGTCACCACGACGTGGTGTATATATAGCCATGACATGTCATCATTCAGATAGTCAAGACACATGGAAGAAGAGTACAATATGTGTCGAGATCGGAGTGTGTTATATCGTCACAATGTGACACTTATGAGGCCACGACGTGGTGTGCGCCTGGCTATAAATACGAGAGTTTTTGTGTCTTTTGAGGGAGTTTCACAAGCAAGATCGGAGATGATGCTAGAGAGTCCTTTGCGGGAAATTACTATGATGGAATTATACCATTGTACGGATGATACAAGGTTGAGTTGCGATATAAACTGAGGAGTTACCATGTGACGAGCTGATAGGTAGCGAAGGACAGTAACTGAGACTGGATTTAGTCTGCCGACTAACCAGGTGAGTAACACTACTCAGACATCCATTGATGTATTGTCTGTAATATACATTTCACGATTTACAAGATTAATTATCAAAGATAAATTGATTGATATTAGAGAATTCGATTATTATAAGAGATAAATATCTGATTTAAATATTGATTTTGATTGATGAGATAGTTTATAATTGAGAGATAAACCAAATTAAAAATATACATCATTCATGAGTAATTGTTTGTACTAGATTTGTGATATATGTGATAATTATGATACTTGTGATATATGATATGTAAACTATACCAAGATCTATATACTTGATTGTTGTTGAATGATTGATGTGTATCGAGAAATATATCATTATTGAGGGAATGATTATAAATGAAAAATGGATGTTTGACTAATAGAGAAATTATTATAATTTGATCATGACTGAGAGAGAGGGGAGAGAGAGACCATAAAATTAAGTGATTGACCAGATTTAGAATTTTACTATTAATAAGATAGATTCTTAATGAATTAGATCATTCATGAGATATATTCTTGATAGATGAATAACTGGGATATAGATTCTAGTTGATAGATTGATTGTGATGGAAATATAGATCATGATTGATAGATAGATAGATAGATAGATAGATAGATAGATAGATAGATAGAGAGAGAGAGAGAGAGAGATCATATAATTGAGAAATTAATCACCATTGAGAATATTATTATTGACTGAGAAATAAATCATTGATTTAGAGATAAATTGTTAATTACTACATAATTAAGAAAACGAAACATTATGTGATTTAATATGATTTATTTGATTATGTTGTAGTAATTGTTATTCACCAAGCCGTGAGGCTTATGTTGTTATGATGATTTATTTTGCAGGTATATTATTGTCACGCTCAGCTCGATCCTGTACCTGAGGCCAGTTTGATCATTGTGACAACTACTTGTATTCGAGAATGCTGATGTACACCAAAATTGTTGTAAAATTTTAAAAGAGAAATGAAATTTTTTAGAGTGTACATGGTATGAAAACCTAGGTGTTACACAAAACCTCCATAAGTACCAAAGAGACATGTTAACCATAGCATCTATCACTCTTATTTTATTGGCGCTTCCTCTAATCACATCAATTAGATCAAATAAACCATTAATGCAATCAAAGGAGATACGTTGAATGTCTAATCATTTAAAAATTGCATCCCAAGTTCTGGAAGCCACCTCGCATTTAATGAAAAAGTGATCTAGTTGCGCTACTTCCAAGTTACAAATCGGGCATAAAGTACTAAGAATATCAATTCCACGTGATTGAGATTACTCATTGTCGACAATCCATTTAAGCATATTCTCCACACAAGAATACTAACTTTTTGGGGGACAAACCCATCCCATCTAGCAGGAATAAGAACACTTAGGAAAAAAATTTGATCGATGCACCTTCTAGTATTTGATATAGTAAAGATCCCATATTTTCCAATATTTCACATCTAACTATCACCTTTATCTATCATATGTACATCCAAACAAAACATTCAATACATCAATAAGTTGAATGTTTTCCTCCCATCATCTAACAGGTCTACGCCAACACCAAGTCCAACCATCACTCAACTTTTCTATCCCGAATGGAACAATTTTGCTCTGTTTCTAAACGAAAAAGACGACGAGAACATAATAATTGGTCACCAATCCAAATATCATTTCAAAATTGAATATTAGACATATTCCTAAGTATTCCTGTTAGCATGGAAGCCGGAACAATATCCTTTTCCTCCAACTGATTACACAAAACAACAATTGTAGCCTAAGGAGCATACCCACGAGTTATAACTGTGACCAACTCAAAACCTCCTTTAACTCCATAAATAGATTTTATAACCTTAAACGGTAGTCAATCATTACATGTCAAAAAACGCCATCTCCATTTTTTAAAGAGATGAAAATTAAAAGTTGTCAAAACTCCTGATATTTATCCCCCCCCCCCCCCAATTCTCCAAATCCACAAAACTAAATCGTATTTTAAACCCAAGGCATTTTTCTTTGATCAGAGTCTCCCCCTCCACCCCCCACCCCCCCGACGCGAAAATAATAATAATAAATAAATTTGAGTGATAAGATTCCTTTTTTTTTGCAATAGGAACTGACATAAGAAAAATCGACATCTAATAAATTCCAAAAGCACCCAATATAGATTTAATTAGAACTGACCTTCCTCCAATAGAAAGAGTTTAAATTTTCCAAACCGACATCTTCCTCTTAATTTTTTTTCCAAAATTGGCTTCCAAGCATTCACCGTATTATTTTTTAACCCACTGGAAGAACCAAGTAAATGAAAAGGTAATTTTCTCTATTTACATCTCACAATTTTCGAGCACTCTACGACTTCATCCCACTTAACACCAATAACAAAAATATTAGATTTTTTCAAGCTAATATTCAAATAAAGACTAAATGGAAACAGTGGAGAATTGCAACCATATTAACCATGTTAGACTTATTCTAATCACTAAGTATAATCACATCATCCGCATAAAAAATATGACAAATTGGAACGAAGACCATCAATATGATCTCCATTAAACATACCCTCGTCAATAGCATCATGTATAGCTACATGAAAACCCTCCATTACCAAATGAAAATGAACGGGGAAAGAGGGTCACCTTATCTAAGACCTCTTAGAAGTTGAAATTCCTCCGACGGACGTCCTTTAAGAAGCACAAACGGTCTAGCAGAAATAAAAAACGCATGCATATAGTTTGAGTGCGTGAAGTTTGGGAAAACTCTGTGAGACACATAGGGTTTTCAACCCCATAATGTTATTATGATAATAACTCATAAAGCATAACCCTGCAAAACCAATTGTTACCAAAGCATGTAGATATATCCCACAACTTAAATATCTATAAAACATTACACCCATACATATTCATCCCAATCGATTCTCACAAATCCTAACCCACGATCACCTGGAAGAATCTCAAAAACTTAATGAATCGTTTAGATCAGTTATGTGACTACACTGCTAGGGGAATCTTTGGCTAATGTAGTTCATATAGACAACCCAAGCCTCAGAGTATTTGATAAATACGGTATCCTATTTCATATACATATATGGGTTATAATTCCACACTAGCAACGTAATTCACAAGATTGTCTAGAATGATCAAGTGTTGTCATCTTACTTTGATAGATGACCAGAAATACCCCCTAGTTGTGTGATATATACCTAACATTTCTTGTTATCTTGAAAGAGCAGGACTACTAAACTCCACTTTAATCTCACATCTTACCCCATCATGAGACTACCCAATATCTAATTTATTTGAACTAAGTATCTCTTTTAAGTCTTAGTTTATTACTATACAAGATTACAATATTCGTAATCAACTTACAATACAAATTTCCTGCTTATGTAAGATCATTACATTACATGGTATAGTTAAGCACTTATTCAACCTACTTTCGAACTAAATATTCTTGACAAACCTTAGTTTGTAACTAGACAAATCGTAATATTTGTAATTCACTTTCAATACAGTTTTCCTAGTCATGCAATACTATCACAATACATGGTATGACTACACTCTTTTTCAACTTACTTGGAACTAAATATACTTTATATGTCTTAGTTTAAAACTAGACAAGACTACAATCCATGAAACCAACTTCCAGTACAACCTATTGTTAATGAAACATTATCATAAGATCGGTATACAATTAGCACAAAAGAATAAGGTCTCAGTATAAATTTATTCTTTTAAGTAATAATACTTATGCTAAGATTTACATGTAGTATTACCAAGTATTACATTTAACACATATATAATCATATATGGTTGCACAATGTATATTATGTAGTATTACTACATATACATTTAACACATATTTCCAGATAATAAACATTTAGTTCACATATATGCTTTCAATTGATATTTAATATTGTTAATAAATAATTGTATTAAAATGATGTTCTCGAAAAGTAACTATGCACTTACTTGATTTAGCTGGAAGACTCGCGGGAAAGTTAGCTCCTCATCTAACACTTTAGATCTCCTTTGGTAAACGACCTAAATACGAATATTATAAGCTTTAATATTCGTTCATATTTATAAGATTATAATAAGTATTTCCGGATTCTTTAATAATCCCAAATAATATCGAGTTCTATCAAATAAGGAATAACCATATAAGATCACTCTGGAGGTAGGATCAGTTTAGTAAGAGATGCACCATTTGGAAAATGCACCTTAAACACCTCACTGATCAAGCCTAGACATCACTATCGTACATAAACCAATTAGTGTTTTGACTGGATTACAAATAAATCTTATTTATGGGTTCATAATAACGACTATGGACATAAATATATGTTACACTTGAAAATATAGCAAGTGCAACTCAACTTGTAGGTTTTCTAGCGAAACATCGAAAATTACGCGGACAAAACTTCGATACCGAAAGCTATTTTTATCGAGCCTTCTATTGCTCCAGAGCTTCGCTACTAATACTTGAAAACTCCAAAAGTCGGGCCTCACAGTGTGGGAAAGTTTTGAGAGAAATATGGGTGAAATGAGCAAAATTTGGAAGTATATATAGAAATTTAGGTTAGGTGCGCCGTGCCTGGTGACATGGCAACATCTCCTTTTGCCATGTGTCAACTTCTTATGGCAGCGTGTGTTGAGTTTTTTTTGGCCACACCATCATTGATACCTGGTCTTCGGCTCTGCCATGTGGTTCCCTAAAGGTGGTTCCATGTGTTCTTCAACATGTAATTTTCGTAATCCTTGAAAAATCATAACTTTCCATTTTCGATATTCTTTATATCTATGGTTTCGTATCGATGAGTACAAAAAAACCATTTAGATTGTGTCGGATAATTAACATTCTATTTTTTTAATCTTAGAGTCCGTGATGGTTACACCATAAAAGACTTTGTGAAATCCATAACTTTTTTGTACGAGCTCTATTCTCGACGTTATTTATATCAGACATCGGATTCGTATTTACGAGTACATTAACTTTCATTTAGATTGTTTTGACTAACAAGCAACATATTTTCATTTCATATTTTATGACACACATCGTTGTATTGTGTCGAGCACAAAACTTCGAAAAATCATAACTTCCTCATAGGAAGTCAGATTTTGGCGTTCTTTATATTCACGTCTTCGTAATTACTATTACTATGAATTTCATTTAGATAATTTATCCTAAATAATCTTTCATTAAAATGTTAATTTATCGTTCAACGATAATAATATTTTCTACAAATATTATATACCCATAATATTTGTCTACATAACATGTTTAAACTTAATGAGTATTTATATAAACTCGTAATGTGTACGAAGAACAACTATCTTATTTGAGAATTTCAATTATTCGATAAATTATTTATTTATTATTACTATTCCTTAAACGTCTAACCCGAAAATTGCAGGTGTTACATTCCGTCAAATCTTGTCCGGGTTCATGATAATATATCCGAAATAGTGTTATGAAATTGGAAAATAAGAAAAAAGAGCTAGAAAGGAAACATTGGAGTTTGATGAAGTATGTAACATCCATAAAAATCATGATAAACTTAAACTTTTTTAAATACAACCCAAAACCATAAAGTGTTTACAAAATAGTTTTCAAAACATTTCCAATATCAGAGTTTCCCCAAAATCATAAATCATAAACAGAGGATGTGTACGGTCATGTCTTCACCTTCTCGTGGTCATCCGAAGTACTTGAAACATAACTCAAAACTATAAGCCAATGCTTAGTGAGTTTCCCCAAAGTACCAATACATAAACAATAATATATACAATAACAGCATGCAATGGGTCCATAGCTAAAAGATTGGATTACCCTTGAGCCCACATTATAAGTCTGGTTTGCCATCGGGGCCCACAAATTATCTCTGGCTTTCTCCTTGACCATATCAGTCCTCGGACTGAATACCATCAAGCGCTCAGTATGAGTCTGACATACCACCCGGTCCTCAGCTCGTATCTGAAATGCTCATGAGCCCTCAGTATAAGTCTGACATGCTATACTAGGCCCTCATCTCATATATGGAATGTTGCAAGGTTTGTTGGCTACCACACGGAGCAGTATAGCCTCAACCCAACACAATATGTCGACATATACCAAATAATAAACATATACAGATAATCATGCAACAAAATCACAGGTAGTCCTACATATCTACCATACTATCATATCAATAACTAGCATAATCATGCATATCTATCCCATACTCAGCATATCAGTGAATATCAAACCAATGGGCCGGCCTTAGTGCCTTCGACCCGTAATTATAGTGAGGAAAACTCATCTCGCAAACTGGACAAAAGCTGATGAGATCCCATCTCCGAATCTCAGCTCTGTAACCAATACGTATTCCAACCAAGTGACCAGTCTCCATCAAAATTCCAAAATAACCTTAAGGTCAAACTTAGTCAATGTTAAAGTCAACTGGTCAAACCAACTAAATCAACTGAGTCAACCCATCCGAGTCAACCCAACCGAGTCAACTCAACCTAATTGACCCAGTGCGATTACGCGGGGCGTACTCCGAAGGTACATTGTGCATTCTCCGTCCTTGCATGACTAACCACCAATGGTGTGGTTGACCTCATACATAGGGCGTACTCTGTGTACGTGGGGCGTTCTCCCCGAAGTCCAAAAGTCTATTAAGAGCTTAATGGCTAAATCTCTTACGTCTACAATTCAGATCCATGGCTAAACTACACTAAAGAGTCATAAAGTCTCCAACTTTATAACTTAGCATGTCCAATAAGTGTTTAACTCAGGGTATTATTCCTTTAAGACCATCTAAATGATGCATGAAGCAAAACTAAACACTTGGAACCCATTTATATGACTTAAGACCCCTCCTAGGGTCTAAAAGGACAACTTAATGGTCAAGAACATGCCATGATCAAGATCTAACAATTTTGAACCAAAAAGCTTCATAAATACATTCAAATCTAGATCTATCTGGTAGAGGGATAAAGTTACAAGCTTTATACCTTCGGAAGGTTGAAAATAATGTAGAAAGACCAGATCTAAGTACTTCACTTCTTCAAGATGAGCTTGCTTCCTTCCTTCTTCTTATAAGGCACCAAAATACACACTCTAAGCTTGTAAAGGACTTCTCAAGGTGAAATAGGGTTACAAAAACGTATAAAAGGGATGGAGGCAGACGAGGTGAAGGAAATGAGGCGATAAGAGTGTTTAAATAGAAGCCAAACTCTAAAAAATAGGGTTTCCATATCTAGAAAGTACGCCCTGTGTACACTAATGTACACCCTAGTATGCCCAACATACACTCGTACACATGGCATACTCCCTAAAAGCCACAATTACGAAACTGCCACTTGGCCCTTTTGCATACAATCTCGAACTTAGGCACCAAAATGCAACATAAATAAATCATAGGGCTAATATTAGAAGTACCTCACCAACGGGATGTTACAAATTAACGAAACTCTTGGGGCAACGTCCTGATTTTCAACCCAAAATATTCATTTTTGCTTATTCAAATATATTTGAGTTTGATTACATTGTGCGGAAACATGTAGTGAAGGTGTGTGTGTACAGTCGAACCTTGCCCTTCTCACGAATTAATGAAGTACCTAAAAACATTTATATTCAATTAGGTAAGCACAACGCTTTAATGAGTTCCCCAAAATACCATATACCATAATGCATATATAATGCATACACATAATGACCTTCAACATAAAGTTGGTCCGCCCTTGGCCTGTAGCACAGAGCTGGTCCGCCCTTTTTTCCTTCAACATAAAGCTGGTTTGCCCAAGTCTATTGGCCTTCATCCCAAGGCTGAGCAGCTGTCAAATCCCCACATAATATATCAACACGTATATATATATATATATATATATATATATATATATATATACATACTAATTACATACTACATGGAAACTATATCATATATATATATATATATATATATATATATATATATATATATATATATAGGATACATAATAGAGAACATAATACAGTGAGAAAACTCACCTGGACAGTTATTCAAACATTTGACAGTTATTTGGGCGAATTGTACCGGCTATCCAATATGCTTGGTAACGTGCTTAACAAGTATTAAACTATAATACTATAACTTATTAATTCATATGGAAATGAGGTAATGGAAGCTAGATCTTTCAATAATCCTAATAAATCTTGAGAGTTCTATCAAATATGGATCAACCAGACAGGAAAGTTGTGAGGCATGACCATTTCGGCATATATCCTTTATGAAATCTAACAACCAAACCAACATGAACATTCTAGACACCTCTCCCATAAGTTGATCAACCAATATTATAACTGGAATTACTGATAAATCTTATTTATATATCCATAACAACGACTATGAATATAAATATAAGTTACATTTAAACAGTAGTAAGTGTAGCCTAACATATAGAGAGTTTCTAGTGAAAAATGGAAAAGTCACGGGCAGAATTTCGAATCGAACACTTCTATCTCTTCGTCGAAAGAGTTTCGCCTTTTGAAGGACCAGTCTTGTAGGGAGACCGTGCCAGGCCGAGTCAGAAAGGATTTGATGGGATTTTTTATATAGAAAATACTGCTCGTGTAAATGGAAGTATGTCACATGGGTGCCGCCTGAAATTCATCCATGAACCACTACTTCTTCATAGAAAATCAACGAATTTGGCCGAGTTGGCTCTAATTCAATGCCTCAAGGCTCGGCTAAAAATTATAGAATCTAGGGAAAACTTGAACCAAAGAAGTAGAAATTCTAGAGAGAGAGAGAGAGAGGTATGTGGAAGAAATGAGGGGGTTTGATCCTATTTATAGGTAATTTTTTAGGGTGCGGGTCTCGTGCTTAAGGCGATGTCTCCCCAATCATTTTGTGTCACGTGTCATCTTTTTTGTTTTCCGCATTGCCACCTTCTAGAAACGTGCGTCGTGCAAAATGCAGATTTTGTAAATTCCGTGACTTCTTCATATGAGCTCTATTGTTGACGTTCTTTATATCCACATATAGCTATCGACGAGATCCATAACTTTTATTCAGAATCCATCGCTTAATTGTCGCTTTATTTTTAGAGTTATATTTTTATAGACTTAGACTGTGAAAGTTCATATAAAAATCATAAATCTCTCATAGGATATTCGTTCTCGACTGTCTTTATATCGACAAATAGGTATTGATGAGATCTTTAACTCTCATTTAGATTGTTTTTCCTAACAATCAGCCGATCTTAATTTTGGTTTTTGTCTCACATGTTGTTGTGCTAAAATTTCTAAAAATCATAATGTAACATCTGGTTCCTGGTACGTATTTAATTCCAAGTATTATGGTATTTTACTCTGGGACACGGCGAGTTGAAGGCCCAACTCATCGAGTAGAATCGACAATATGCGCGGATTTTACGTGACCTACTCGACGAGTCGGGAGACTGAATCGACGAGTAGGAGCTGTCTGAAAAAAAAACCCTAATATTTAGGGTTTTCACCCTCTTTAAACACCTTAAGTGGTTCCCTTTGCAGCCTCCAACACGCTCATACCATCCCCACGAAACCCTAACCGTTTTTGAGTGATTTTGAGCTCTTTGTGTCATTTTTTGCAAGTTAGAAGTTTGAAGAGAAGAAGAAGGAGCTTGGGATTTCAGAAGGAGCAAGGTGATCCAGAGGTTTTGCTTTATTTCCTGTTTATTGGAGGTAAAAAGTCTAGACCTTGCTTCTCCTTTCATTAGATAATGTTTTTGGAGTAACTTAGGGTTGTTGGAAGCCATTTTGGAGCCATTCTTGGGTGCAACCACGATTTTGGAATGAGGACTTCAGATCTGAAACCATTGAGGGTTCCCATGGAATAAAGGTGCCAACTTTATGGCCATGGGAGACCCATGTAGAGTGTGTAAGACCTCTAGAGATGTTATATGACCCTGAAATTTATGTGTTTTGTTTCTGAATGGTGATGATTACGTGTCACGGAGTAGGAGGATCGGGATCAGGGTCAGGTTCGGGTTCGGGTTCGGGTTCCAAGCCAGTGGATGAGAGACTACGTGAGTTCATCGCGTCAGAGATTACAAGAGGGATCCTTGAGGAAATCCCGGTCATTTTTGGGTCGATCAAGGAAGGGATCGTAGAGCTGATGGAGGATCGCCTCAGTGCATTCAGGAGTGACATGGTGCTCAGCCAATCATGATCACGCACACTGTCCTTCAAGGACATTAGGGGAGTGGTGCGCCGGATTTCTATGGGGCGAAGGACTTCATGGTGGCCAGGAGTTGGATTGTAGACATCGAGTCTGCACAGTTGACGACCTTTTGCCCTGAGGGGTCGAAGTTGTGATATGCCGCAGGTTGTTTGAGGGACAAGGCTAGAGATTAGTGGGAGTCGGTTGGTGACTTTCTTGGAGCCTCGACTATTAAGGCTATGACTTGGCCAAATTTTGTAGCCCGGTTCAGGGTTGAGTTTGCGCCAGCTGTGGAGCTTCAGTAGTTGGCCAGGGAGTTCCTTGATATGAGACAGATGACTGAGACAGTGGCAGAGATCACTGCCAAGTTCCGGGAGAGGGCATTATTGGTGTCCCAGTATGCGGGAGACAAGGAGATGCGGAAAACCCGCTATCATGATATGCTGAGGGCTGATATCCGGGAGCATGTCAGCTTCTCAGCATGCCCGACCCTGGATTCTATGATTGCCAGGTGAGGGAGAGGGAGATTGATTTGGAGCACCTCCAGAAGAGGAAGGCGAAGGAGGTACAGGTGATCGGGGCTTCGGGGAAGAAGCCCAAGGGATCAGGCGCTAGGCCGAGGGGCCAGGGCCACTGCAGGAAATGCGACAGGCCGTATGAGGGAGCTTGTAGAGTGGGGTCGTTTGGCTGCTACAAGTGCGGCAAGACGTGACATTTCAGTCGGGACTATACCACCCCTGTTCCCACTATTCATGCATCATAGTTGTTGTGTTTCCACTCCAACCAGTGAGGCCATAAAAAGGCCAACTACCCGAGATTGACAGCGGCAGCAGCAGCGCCAATGGCTGCGTCAGCTCGAGCGACCCTACGGATCACTGATGGATGGCAGGGCAAGACAGAGGCTCCAGTGGTGAGGAGTTGAGCCTTCCAGTTGACTGCCGACAAGGCACGCACCGCACCCGATGTGGTGACGGGTATGATTTCTTCTCCCTAGTTTTTATTTTATTTTGCTTATGATATTGATGTGCCATGTTATATGTTATGTTTAGGATCGTTCCATGTGAACGGTATCCCAGTTCAGGCGTTCTTTGATTCGGGTGCTACCCGATCATTTGTCTCTCTTGCGCTTAGCAAGAGGTTCCATGAGTCTTCGAGCATGTTGGGTTGCCCCTAGAGGTCGAGTTTGCAAACGATCGATCAGTGTAAGCATCAGAGGTTTTCAGGGATTGTGTTTTGAGGCTGTTCGAGGAGCGTTATTTGGTAGACTTGGTTCCCATCCCGTTGCATGGGAACAAGGTGATAATGGGCATGGATTGGTTGAGCCCTAATGGGGCGGTGATAGACAGCGCACAACAATTAGTGCGTGTCAGGACCCCCGGTAGTGGAGAGCTGGTGATTTAGGGCGAGAGGCCACAACATGGGCCAACATTATGTTCAGCAGCGAGAGCTAGGTGCTACCTTCAACAGGGTTGCGTTGGGTATGTCGCCTATGTTATGGATACCCAGGAGGCGGACAAGGCGTCGGTGAGCGATGTACCCGTGGTGCGAAATTACACTGATGTATTTCTGGAGGAGCTACCTGGGGTACCTCCGGAGTGGTAGGTGGAGTTCAGGATCAACCTAGTCCCTGGTGTGGCTCTGATAGCCAAAGCACCAAACCGGTTGGCTCTTCTCGGGATGTAGGAGTTGTCTATGCAGCTGTAGGAGCTGCTAGACAAGGGATTTATCAGGCCGAGTAGTTCACCGTAGGGAGCCCCGATCCTGTTTGTCAAGAAGAAGGACGGATCGCATCGGATGTGTATAGATTATCGGGAGCTGAATAAGGTAACGGTGAAGAATCATTACCCATTCCCGAGGATAGATGACTTATTTGATCAGCTTCAGGGAGCGTCTTGGTTCTCCGATATTGATCTGCAGTCAGGGTACCACCATATGAGGGTTATGGAGGAAGATGTACAAAAGACTGCTTTTCGGACTCGGTATGGTCGTTACGAGTTCGTGGTGATGCCCTTCGGGCTCACCAATGCTCCCGCCGCGTTCATGGACCTCATGAACCGCATGTGCAGACCGATGCTGAATCGGTCTGTGATAGTTTTCATTGACGACATCTTGGTTTATTCCAAGATGCAGAAGCAACATGAGGAGCACTTGCGAGAGGTGTTGGATACCCTGAGGAGGGAGAGCTTGTATGCCAAGTTCTCCAAGTGTGAGTTCTGGTTGCGCGAGGTGCAATTTTTGGGCACCTTGTCAACCAAAACGGGATTTTGGTTGACCCGACCAAGGTGGAGGCTGTGATGAGATGGGAAGTTCTAAAGTCTCCATATGAGATTCAGAGTTTCCTGGGATTAGCCGGCTACTATCGGGGATTCATCAAGGATTTATCCAAAGTAGTTGTACCCTTGACCCGACTGATGAAGAAAGCCGTTGTATTTCGTTGGGGGCCTGAGCAACAGGTCGCATTTGAGACGCTGAGACAGAGATTGTGTGAGGCGCCAATCTTAGCCCTGTAAGAGGGTGTGGAGGATTTTGTTGTGTATTGCGATGCGTCCATCTCGGGTTTGGGCGCAGTATTGATGTAGAAGGGGCATGTTATCGCCTACACTTTGAGGCAGCTGAAGCCTCATGAGGCGAACTATCCGACGCATGAATTGGAGTTTGGGGCAGTTGTTTTCGCCCTCAAGATTTGGCGTCATTACCTCTAGGGGGTCCGCTGTACTATCTACACGGACCATAAGAGTTTGAGGTGCCTTATGGACCAGATGAATCTGAACAGGAGGCAGCGCCGGTGGCTTGATGTGGTGAAGGATTCGATTGTGAGATCCTCTACTACCCAAGGAAGGCCAACGTCGTGGCCAATGCGCTTAGCCATAAGGCAGTGTCGATCATAGATATTTGCTTAAGGATGACGGTGGTGACTCCGCTGTTGGAGCGGATTCGAGAGGCCCAACAGGAGGCTATGAAGAAGGAACATCATAAGAGTGAGCGCATTGTGGGCCATGTTTCCTCCTTCTCTTATGAAAGTCGTGGATTATTGATGCTACCCCGTAAAGTGTGGGTCCCATATCATGGAGGTGTGAGCTAGGTATTGATGGAGGAGGCGCACAAATCCAGGTTTTCTATCCATCCCGGGGCGACGAAGATGTATAGGGATCTTCGTCTTGATTATTGGTGGCCCTGCATGAAGAGGGATGTTGCTTGGTTCGTTGAGAGATATCTGACTTGAAGGAAGGTTAAGACCGAGCATCAGAGGCCTTACGGCAAGACCAAGTCGTTGGATATTCCGCTGTGGAAATGGGAAGATATCACTATGGATTTCATGACAAAGCTTCCCAAGACTACACGAGGAGTGGATTCGATTTGGGTCATCGTGGATCGGTTGAACAAGAGTGCCCATTTCATACCAATCCAGGAGAGCATCTTGGCCGAGAAGTTGGCTGATATCTATATACGAGATGTAGTTGTTCGGCACGGAGTGCCAGTTTCAGTGATTTCAGACCGAGATGTGCGATTTACTTACAAATTCTTGAAGAAGTTTCACGATGAGTTGGGTACTCATCTGCACTTCAGCACTGCTTTTCACCTGCAAACGGACGGTCAGAGTGAGCGGACCGTCCAGACTCTGGAGGATGTGCTGCGGGCATGTGTTTTAGATTTCGGAGGTAGTTGGGATACTTACCTTCCTTTGGATGAGTTATCCTATAATAATAGCTATCATGCGAGTATTGACCATCCTACCTTCGAGATGTTGTACGGGAGGAAGTGTAGGACCCCGATATGTTGGGGTGAGGTTGGACAGAGGGTCATGGGGAGTACCGAAGTGGTAATCAAGACGACAGAGAGGATCCAGCAGGTGCGGAGCAGGCTTCAGACTGCTCAGAGTCGGCAAAAAAGTTATGCCGACAAGCGTCATTCGGACCTGGAGTTTCAGGTCGGGGATATGGTGCTCCTGAAGGCGTCGCCTTGGAAATGTGTCATTCAGTTCAGGAAGCGGGGCAAGTTGGGTTCAGGTACATTGGACCTTTCAGGGTTGTAGCCCGGGTGGGCAAGGTGGCATATAGGTTGGACTTTCCAACCGAAATCTGCCAAATTCACAGTACTTTTCACATCTCCCAGTGCGGAAGTGTCTGGTAGACGATTCAGCAGTGGTGCCTTTGATAGACACTCAGGTGGATAACAGCCTGAACTACATCGAGCGGCTAGTAGCTATCCTCGACAGGAAGCCGAAGGATCTGAGAAACAAGAGGGTGGAACTAGTGAAGGTGCAATGGCAGCACCTCAAGGGCTCAAAATGGACCTGGGAGTCGGAGGACGAGATGAGAGAGCACTACCCCAAGCTTTTTTCCTAATCCAGCAGCAGACTTCAAGGACGAAGTCTAAAATAAGTGGGGAGATTTGTAACACCCGGTTCCTGGTACGTATTTAATTCCAAGTATTATTGTATTTTACTCTATGACTCGGTGAATTGAAGGACCAACTCGTCGAGTAGACTCGACAATATGCACGGATTTTAAGTGACTTACTCGACGAGTTGGGAGATCAACTCGACGAGTAGGAGCTGTCTGGACAAAATCCTAATATTTAGGGTTTTCACCCTATTTAAACACCTTATGTGGTTCCCTTTGCAGCCTCCAAAACCCTCAGACCATCCCCAAGAAACCCTGACCGTTTTGAGTGATTTTAAGCTCTTTGTGCCATTTTGTGCAAGTTAGAAGGTTGAAGATAAGAAGAATGAGCTTGGGATTTCAGAAGGAGCAAGGAGATCCAGAGGTTTTTCTTCATTTCCTGTTTATTGGATGTAAAAAGTCCAGACCTTGCTTCTCCTTTCATTAGATACTCTTTTTGGAGTAACTTAGGGTTTTTGGAAGCCATTTTGGAGCCATTCTTGGGTGCAACCATGATTTTGGGATAAGGACTTCAGATCTGGAACCATTGAGGGTTCCCATGACATAAAGGTGCCAACTTTATGGCCATGGGAGACCCATGCATCATATAAACCCCTTTTTATGGATTTTTGAGCCAAAAGCCCTATGCATGGACATCAAGTTTGTAGCTTTGCGTGTAAAAGGGACCCTAGGAGGCCAAATCTATAGTTTTGATGCGTTAAGACCCATTATAATCGACTGTATAGTTTTGGACAAAGAAGGACTTGGCGATTATGGTCGCTTTTCCCCCAAGATGTCTTCTGGAAATGGTTTTGGTTGAGTGGTAGGAACACTCAACCTGCTAGGGGCTGTTTTGGACCTGGAAATCATAGGAATCGGCGAGTGTATGAATAGACTCGGCGAGTCCAAGGAAATGTCCCAACCTCATGAAGACGAACTCAACGAGTTTATGGAGAACTCGACGAGTCAGAGCCTAGACTCATTCATTCTGATGAAGATGAACTCGGTAAGTCGGTTGAAGATAGTCAAAAGGTGTTGTTAAAGATGAACTCATCGAGCTCTTGCTAGACTCGACGAGTAAGGACAAGATTGTGGCAGTAAGTCGACAAGGGGACTCGGTGAGTTGGTGGACCAACTCGGCGAGTCGAGTCAATCAGAAGTTGACTTTGACCAGGGTTTGACCTTGACTTTGACTTGGATTTGGGTTGACCCTTATAAGGGTTATGAGTATGTAATAGTAATCGAGAACGGTCGTTGTGTAGGGATTGAGGAGTAGATACGATTTGATTTTCGTGCCAAGGACTGTGCAGATACTACACGATATCGAGGTGAGTTACCTTCCAGTAGAAGTGGGTCTAAGGCACCAAGGCCGACCCACTAGTAGTTGATTATAGTTGAGATGATTGTCTTTGTGATAGTTGTATGGTTTACTACTACCTGATATGTTTATGTGCTTGCATGAGTATGTTGTATGTGATAGTGGTAGTAGGATGGGACTAGTATGGTATGTGGTATGATAGGGGAACTCACTAAGCTTTGTGAGTGGTATGTGGTATGGTATGTGGTATTATAGGGGACTAGTACCTGATTATGTTGTATGGTATGTGGTATGATAGGGGACTAGTACGTAGGGCGCCCCAGAATTGCCCGACAATATGTATGCTATGTGATTGTATGGTATGTGGTATGATAGGGGAACTCACTAAGCTTCGTGCTTACAATTTTTAGTTTTGTTTCAGGTACCTCTTCAGCGAAGGGGAAAGAGCCGGTGTGGTAGTTGCGCATCACACGCACATCAGATTTCCGCACTATGTGATTCATGGGATTGTACTCTGATTTTATTACTGTTCGATGATTTGATTTTGAGACATGTTCATGATGGTTTATGGATTGATATGATATCGAAAATGTTTTCAGTAAACATTTTTATAAATTACTTAATTAAAAATGAAATTTTTGGACTCGAAATTTGGGATGTTACACATAACTTCCTCCTACTTAATCAGATTTAGGCGTTCTATGTATGCACGAGTTCGCTTTTTCAATTATTACGAGTTTTATTAAGGTTATTTATCCTACATAGTCTTTTATCAAAAACTTCTATTTATGTAACTAGTCGTTTATACTATATGGAAAAAATTAGGTGTTATAACTTTCCCCTAAGTATAAAGATTTTGTCCCCAAAATCCTACTCCTAACACACTTTAGGATAATGCCTACATACTATTCTACTGGGGGTTCATAAAAGCAACCCAACATCTAACCAATGTTGTTTCATTGAATTCGTCCATATGTACTTAATTAGCCGTAGAACTTTGTTTTATACTATAGACGTACTTCTGAAATCCTCGCGAAGTCTTCCAAAACTAGGAATTCGTCGGTTTGGACTTCTAGAATTTACACGGTATGTTTGAAGACCGCCTTCAGACATAAAATGTTGACCGTTAATGAGGTCATTCCTTACATCTTTCTCTGCTACACCCGACGGCCATTTCAAGACTTCCTTAATACTAATTAGAACTAAGAAGTCCTCTAGTGTAGACGACGACCATCTAATATTGTTATTCAAGTCCCAAACTTAGTAGGCTTCTCATATTCAAATGAAAAGTCGAACCTTAATCCTTTGCCCTCGACCAACTAAGGAAGATTTCAACTGATCTGCCTGAAAAACAAAACCCTAAACCATGTATGGCTTACTGGCATACAAAACCATCCTAACCCACATTCCAAATGAAACCAATCCACAACCTAAACCATATAAAACCATTTGACCTCGAATCACCTTTCAGATAATCAGGAAAACATAATTCCACACCATTTATTGTTGTTGAAACCTTGCATTCGAAAACAAAGGCGACTTCCAACATGAGTCTCAATCATTGGTTCCACACCATCATGAAATTACATTCTGCTAACTGGCGTTCACATTTTGATCTATCCTAGATCTCTCGGGTCTCGTACTAGCATACTAAATAACTATAGTACCAGATTTCCAACCGATTGCTGTAGCTGATAGCCTTGCACACGACCGCACCACGAGACTCCAACTAAGAGTCTACCTGACAAAAGCTATCCTAGTTTGTTTGCCAGCATGGCTCCAACAGCCGTCCTGTTCCAACCAGGGACAACATAACCAACCATCACATGAACATTAGATATTCCACTTCGTGCTAGGTGAATGCTACCGTTCCGATCATAAAATTACATCACAGCCTGCTCCAAATCGGCCTATAACCTTCCTCAATCCTATGAATGATGTGGTCCTCCCACAACCTCGCGACCCTTTCTGCCATGGTCTAATCGTACCTAGTGAAGGCTACAAGCTAAATCATAGATTCACACACTTACACACTTCTCATTGATCTGGTGAATGCTATGGGTCACACCGTAATCTTACAACACCCTCCCACTCTGTCTACCAACCTATTGAATGCTACAGGTCACCCTGCAATCTTACAACACTTCTATAACTGCCTGCGAACCTAATGAATGCTACGGCCACCCTACCGTCTTTCTCCATTTCCACCATTTCCTACCAATCTAGTAAATGATACAGGCCACCCCACCGTCTTACAACACTTCTACCACTGCCATGTTCGAAGCCCATGGTCTTGCCAACTATCCATGAAAAAACTTAACTTTGAAACAATTACAAGTCGGAACTCCAATCTGCTAAAATCCAGCATGCGTTTGGGTCGTGCTACGAACCTTAAAGCGTTAATCAAATAAGAACATGAAAATAGATCCTAACACAACCCTCAACTTGGGACAAGCCACGAACCCAAAATGTCTACTGGCACTTCATGTCCTCTGACGAGATAACTTGATTTCCAACCCTTTCTTCTCTGATTACAACTGCCTAATGGACATTATCCCTTGCATAAAATTTTTGCTCATTCTACGATCAGAATTATTGATCCACTTTCTCTTCGCAATCCATTCCAAGTTGAATCGCATTGGAACTTTTTCCATTAATCCAGAGCGATTTTTACCCACTTGAAATCATCTATACCCTGTCAACCTCATAACCAATCGAATTTCCAAGCCATTAACGATTTCATTAGTCAGAAATGTCACCGACCTGAGCTTTGCAAGAATTCACATTTCATGACCAACCATCCTAGTGTACACACATCCCAAGAACTTGGATGAGCACACCCCAATATCTCAATGAAAATCGATATATCTAAGCATCTTCCATTGATACAACTGCAAAATCCTCGAGCGACTTTAACGGATAATAAAGAATGAATAACCTACTATAGAAACGGGTAGGCAACCCACCAAACGACCTACTTACTATGGGTAAATTCCCATTCAAACCTGAAATCAATCACCCCGAAGGTGTGAATTTTGACAACTACCGCCCTTACACTTGTGATTCATTCAATCCTTCCTTGCATCGCAATCATGGACGATCCCTACGAGCCATGCATTTAAATATCACACGTACACACTACAACTTCCTCATATTCCTTGCTAAATCACCAAATATAAAATTAGATGATGGTTCTCCATGTGGAACACTCAATCTTCCTCCACTCGAGGCTTGCTCTGTCGTTGGTCGATGTCTCCTTGTAACATCCTGTTTTGAGAAGTTTCTTATTTTGGGGTTGTAGATAATAAATGGATTAATTAAATGACTTGTGCTTCAAAGGAATAGGGTTTAGACCCTAGTGGATGTTGATAGTATTGGTTATAATATGCCATCCCTTGGTTTGTATTTTGGAGCCAAATGGTAAAATGGGAAAAGTGATGTTTCAAACTTCTGTCATGCAATATGGATTTTAGTTTGGTATGTAATAAGTTAAAACTAATTAGATAGGATTTTGTGGTTCTTCAATACCTTTATGTGCATATAAGGAACACCAAAAATGGAGTTTAAATGAAGAAGTTATGGTTGTTTGAAGTTGAAGTGGAAAATAAGAACTTTTGATTACACATGGCGTAATTTAAAGTTATGCAGGGTGTAACGAAGGTTTAATGAATTATGCAGAGCGTAATCTGGGCAGATCGAAACCATAAATCTTCGGTTTTGAGCCATATTTAATGGATCTAACTTATGGGAAACCCTCTCAAACCTCCATCACCTAAGAACATTCCTTGAGAAACCCTAGCCTCCTCTCACTTGTTTTTTAGCCTTGGCATCATTTATAAGCTTATTTCTCCATTGCAAGGTTGAATATTGAAGAGCATGGTGGTGGAAAAGTGTATAGAAGAAGAGTTCAAGTATAGATCCAACAAGATTACATCACTCATGGACCATTATGAGTAAAAAGATTCTAACTTGCTCATTGGTTTCATAGATATAGTCATTTCTCATATTTTCCACTTTTTGGTCATTTAATGCATAAAGTTTAGATCTTGAAAGTTTGTGACCTTGTTATGGATAAAGTTGGAAACTTTATCCATCTAAACATCATATTAATTCAGATATGAAGGTTGGAGACTTGGACTTAATGGATTAAGTTAAGAAAGATGCATTTTTGGTCCCTTTGAGACTTAAATACTAGATCTTGGTTGCTTGGACCATCCTAATGGATAAATTTGTAAACTTTATTCATTATGGAGCTACTAGGAACCTGACCTGAGCTTTAAGTGAAATGCCTTAATGTATTGAGTGCTTAAACTGAAGTTTGGAAAGGGACGCAATACGCAGGACGTAATCTAGACTACGCCTAGCATAACTTGATTCCTACCCATTATCTGGCTAGGACTCTACACCCTACATAAAGTAAGACGTATGTCATACGTAAGTCAACGAAGGGTTGACCATTGAATTTTTGACCAATTTGACTTTTGGGCAACTATGAGGGGTTGAGGACTTAGAAGGGCAAAATGGTCTTTTTACCAAATGAGGATTTATCTTGGTATTTAGACTTGCTGAGTTGGCGTATTTACCTTAATTGTTGATTAGAGTTTGGTTTTGGATATGTTTAGCGGGAGAGAGTTTAGCACGAATAGCTCGTGTGTATGATCTATTTGTTGACCGATTGAGGTGAGTCTTCTCACTGTACTTGTGGGTCAAAGGCACCAATGTCAGACCACTGAATAATTTATGTAGAATGCTAGTTGTTTTTATGATACTTGCATGGAAGATCCCGAGGGTAGCCTGTGCAATTTATATGAACGGTTATGGGGGTAGCCCACAACTTATGCATGAAAGACCATGGGGATAGCCCATGGCATTTGTATGAAAGACTATGAGGGGCAGCCCATGGCAATTGCATGAAAGACCATGGGGGTAGCCCATGACACTTGAATTATAAGACCCTGGGGGTAGCCCATGGCACTTGTATGTATGTTATGTGGTATTTTGTGAACTCAATAAGCTTTGTGCTTATGGTTTATGTTTAAAATGTTTTCTAGTACTTCTGATTTCAAAAGGAAGGGTCTGACTTGATCGTACTACATCCCCTGAAGATTTATTCTGCACTGAATGTTTATAAATTACTCTGATGTTTTGAGAATACTTTTATTCTGGTTGTCTTTTTGATAATGAATGAATGGTTTTGACTTATTTAAAAATAAAAATTTTACTCAATATTTTGGGACGTTACAGGTTGGTATCATAGCCTTGGTTTAAGGGATTTGGGCACACTCTCGGATGTTTCTGAACTCAAACTAAGGATTTACAAAATCTCTTAAAAGAAACTAATTTTCTGAAGAAAAAAAATTCTAAGAAAAGGGGTTCGATGCACGCACTCAGCCGAGCTCAAGTAGGTATTTCCCAAATTACCCATACATATGTTATGCTTATGCTTATTGTTCCAACATTAGTATATGAGAATTTCATGCTAGATTAGGGATAAGGATCTACTCAGAATTGCATGATACAATGCTAGAAGAGATGCATTTATATGCCTGTTGTTGAGCTTTTAGAACTGCATGCTAGTTTGGATTTCAGATTGTTGGATAGAATGGCCTGATTAAGTGTTGCATTGGTTAGATTACTCGATGCTTGAATGTTACTTGCTTTGTGCTTTTAGGGACCTCCAATGATATCGGCTAACTATTAACCGAATATGTAGGTTACATGTTGCAGCCTTGTAGGGATTAGATAATTTTAGAATGTTAGGTTTAACTCTAATGTGTAACTGTTGTTTGAGTCCAACCGTTGTAGTGTGAGACATTTCAGTCGAAAATTATCTAGTGCATGTAGAATGTAATTGTATTCATGAGGTAGTTAGAACATATTAAAGGGAGTCTATTTTGTAGATGATGGTGGAGAATGGTGTGAAGGGAACCCTAGGACAAACTAGGAAGAATGTTAGTATGTGCTTCAGTAAGCATTATCAGAAAAGGGAATCCTAGAAGGAGAAACTAGGAGGATTAGAAGTGTATACTCATTTGAGGGTGAGTATTTATGGTTGGATCGGACGGTAATGGACATGAGTAGTTACTTATAGCATCCAAAACGATTCTTGAGGAAAGTACGAATAGGTGTGGAAGGTATTATTGGTCCCATACTACTGAAAGCACATGATTTGTACTCAAATCAAGGAAAATTTCAGGGATTCTAAGGATATGGTTGGGGGTAGATAGCATGGTTTGGTACCATGATTCATTGCAGTTCGTTCCCGTCTTTATTGGCCTTTTGGTTTGGTTATTTGGAAGGAGGAATGGTTATGGTGATTGTTTAGGCCTTAATGGCCATGTCGGTATGGGTTTGAATGGTGCAGACCTAGGTGAGTTAATTAATTTTATAGGTCTCGAGGGCTTAATCAAGGTAGTAACAGTTGAGTCACGGGAGTCAAGAAGGAAGCGATTATGACGATCGGCTCAAGGATTGCATCCGGAGGCTGAGTGATTGGCAGATGGATTAGGATGTCACCATCTAATATGGGGGTTATGTTCTAATAGCTTTCTGTGATCAGAGGAAAGAGAGGGAAGACATGTGATTTTAAGATTTGGGATGTAGACCCATCATGGGGCTAGATGGTTGCGATTTTTGGCGGCAAGTATGGCAGTGTGGGAATGCACCAAAGGATTCGTGTGGCATGATTGCCTTAAGATGAGATCAAGGGTTTGCTTTCTTTTGAATTTAGTTAGTTCAGGTGCTAGTTGATTGTTTGAGGTGATCAAGGGAGGTGAATTGGGAACATCAACTTTTGTTTTCTCTGATGTACCCTGACTAAGAAAATGATGCTTCTTGTATTTATGAATAATGCTCATGATGAATTGTTTGTTGGGGATTTATTGGCAAGGTGTGTGGTAGTCTATTTGTTTCTAGATAAAGAATCAGTGCTATGAATAGATTTTCAGAATTATTGCTTGTGCATCTGCAAGGGATTCTTGATGTTAGAAGCGGTTATGATTTAGGAGTTTTCGAGGTCTCCATCTGACATTCATAATCTCTTTGGGTGTACTTGGTCTTTATCTGAAAGATCATCATGCGTAGTGTTATACATTCTAAGGTTTAGGGATGCTATGTATTTGGTTGAGCCGATTTGAGATTTGGTCTATTTGCAATGCTAGTTGGTGGTAGTTCGAACCCTAGTAGGGGAGAAATGGGTATTATGCTCGGAGGATCATTGATCTGTTCAAGCTTATGGTTTCGGCATAATAGGTCGAAGACTCGAAGGTATCTGCGATTTGGGTATGCGACATTTTGATTCAAGATTTGGTGATAATAGTGTGCACGACAAGTTGCAATCAGATGTATGTGCTCATAAATGCATGAGCTGTCTTCACGAAAGGAAGCTGTTGGACAAGGATCTCATTGTATCTAATGGTTTATTTTAGGATAACTTATGTTTAGGTCATGGGGAGTTTGGGTAGTTCAGGTTGAATATCGGTTGTTGAGGGATTTGTTTGCTCGTTGTATAAATTGCTTTCTAAAGTCTAGGATGACCAGTTGATGATCTATGAATCAACTTCCGAGTTTGGTATATGTAGTTCTACATGGGCTCTGTTCACTAGTATATTGGATTAGTGTATTAGTTTTCATTGCGTTCTCGGTCGTGGGCCATTTCGTTCATCGTCAAGGGCTGAGTTTTTTCAAAAGTTTTGAGTTGTATCTGTGGAAGTTCAAGGGATGCGTCAACTGATCGTCAAAATCTGTACATTATACCTTTTGGTTTTATGGTTATGGGTACCCTCAATTGTTGGTTATGGAAGTATTGTTTATATTCGGCTCGGGTTTAGCAGTTCTACTTGGTTATTGGGAGTTCGAATGTTGGAGTGATATTTTTTATTTTTTCAGGCATGGTTTCGGATCTGCGCGAAATCCAATTTTTGCATGTCATATCGATAGGGTTGGTGTTTGAATTCATCCAACCAGGGTTTTAGTAAAATTTCTAGATAACTTTGGAAGTTTTATCAAGCTAGTTACGTGTTGGTGGAAAATCTGTTCAGTTTCATTCAAGGGGGGGGGACCTTGTTTTAGACATATATGAGGATGTTTCTATTAATGATTGAGGTTTGTCATTTTGTGGCCCCTCTGGTTGCAGTGGAAACACAGTAACTCCAATGCCTGAATCACAGGTGCAGGCGCGATACTATCTCTGCTAAAGTGTCCCGCCTTGCCGCACTTGTAGCAGCCCGACGATCCCAATCTACATGCTCCCTCGTGTGACCTGTTTCCCGCAGTGGCCTGGTCCCCTTTGGCCTTTCGGCCTACTGTCTAATCCCTTAGGCTTCTTCCCCGAAGCCCCTCCTGTCTGTCCCTCCTCTGCCTTCCTCTTCCGGATGTGCTCCAGATCTATCTCCCTCTCCCTTTCCCTGGTAATCATAAAGTCCAGGGTGGGGCAAGCTGAAAAACTGACATGCTCCCGAATATCAGCTCGGAGCATGTCATGGTAGCGGGTCCTCCTCATGTCTTCATCACCCGCGTACTGGGGCACCAACAATGCCCTCTCTCGGAACTTGGCGGTGATCTCCGCCACAGTCTCCGTCGTCTGCCTCATGTCCAAAAACTTCCTGGTCTTATCTTGGCCTTCATTGGTTCGGGTACAAATCCTCTGCTTTCAATAGTACGGGCCCATACTACCTTCCACATCTATCCGTACCTTCTTCAAGGACTTCCTCGACTCCACCAGATCCCTTTCACTACTGTTGATCACTGCTATACCCATCCTAGACTTGCCCTAGGGAAATCTCCAACCCCACCCTTCCCGGTCCTCAGCTGCTGAAGGTCTCCTCGTAATGCCAATTAGCCATTACCTGGATACCATCACATGTAATGAGGCTCAAATAATCCTTCGAGTAACACACTCGTCCCTACAATGCTTAGACTCAAACGAGAGTTGCGCAATAGGGCCAAATCCAGCACTCTAAGATTATTCAACCCTGATCACATGTGACGTGACGTAATCACCTAATGGCTAACTCCCATCACTCAGAGTCCCACAAAGCACGAAGCAAGAAGCATTCGAACAAAGGGAACAATCTCAAGCAACTCTGCTCTCATAGAGAAAAACTGAACTAGCATACAGTGCTAAGCTCATACTATCAGGCATAGCCCTAACAGGCTATCCTACTGCTGTCCACTCGATCCTAGCATGCAATTTTCATACACTGAAGCACATAAAGCAGGCACATAAGGTATCACTCCTAGATCCTCAGTCCTATTCTAGCATGCTATTATACTGAAACTGATAAATATAACATAAGCTTGTATGGGTACTTTGGGGAATACTTACTTGAGCTCAGCCGGTCGCGCACATCACACACTTTGTTCCTTTTTAAAACTCTTTACTTAACCTTTTAGAAAACATTTTCGTTTTCAAAATCTTTTAATCCCCCGATTTGAGTTCAGACGCCCCCGAAGGTGTGTCCGAATCTCTCAAACCAGGGCTCTGATACCAACTTGTAACATCCCCAAAAATACGGGCCAAAAATTTCATTTTTAAAACATATACTTAGCAAAGCATTAGAAATAAAATGTTCACCGACCATATCATTTCATAAAAGATGTCTCATGTCTGGAAAATACTTTATAAAACATAATAATAATATCAGAGTACGAATCCCCAGGAAGATCTCATAGTGCGGAATACGCGGCATGTGTGTGATGTGCTGCTACCGCGCCAGCTCCCTCCCCTTCGAAGAAGAGGTACCTGAAACCAAAACTGAAAACTGTAAGCACAAAGCTTAGTGATTTCCCCCATAATACCCCATACCATACAATCATATAGTTAACAGTTAAGAGATACGGGCCTCGCCCACACTCAAGGAGATACGGGCCTCGCCCACACTCCGCTATCTAGGAGATACGGGCCTCGCCCACACTCTGCTATCTAAACAATAACATACAAGTATGACACAGACAACGAGTATAAACAATTCTACCAAGCCATCATATAGCATTATCAAACTCAACTAAGAGATACGGGCTCTGCCCACAATCTGATACTATCATATCACTTATACGGTCCGACTCTAGTGCCTTGGACCCGTTCCTACTGGAAGGAAACTCACCTCGAAAGGTAGCTACTGGTCTGCGTGGGAACTAACTGTCTTCTGCTGCTGCTGTCTAGGAAATCCTCCGGCTACAATTCCCACAAAACGCTTAGTCAAATACTGCTAACCGACCTTAGAGTAAAATGACCATTTACCCCCTAACCATACCAAGAGTCAAGGTCAAAGTCAACTGTCAGTTGACCCGACTCACCGAGTCCCTACCCCTTTGTCTGACCATAAACCCGTCTCTACTCGTCGAGTTGGGCGTTGACTCGACGAGTTTTCCTTCTAAACTAAAGTCCAATAGTCCTTCATCCTACTCGCCGAGTTGTATGAACAACTCGTCGAGTACCAGACAATCTTCATAGGACTCGCCGAGTTGTTCTTCCAACTCGCCGAGTCTAAGGCCATCTTCATAGAACTCGCCGAGTTCCACCTTGGGACTCGCCGAGTCCTTAGATCCAGTTTCCATATAAGCCGATACAGAGACATGCAACGCTTCAAAACCACAGATCCATGATCCTAGGGCATGCTTAACACATAAAGTTGCAACCTTTACGTGCATGTGTGACCTTATAAGCTCAAAAGTGCAATTCCAAGTCCTTTAAGGGGTCATGCACTCAATGGGGTCCTTAATCACTTCAACCACAACAACTTTATGCTTCTCACACGCCCATAAGGTATAGATTTGAAGTATAACCCAACCATAAGGTTTCTCTTCAAGGATTTGGGGTTTTAGGGCTTAAAAGCAACAATTTAGGGACAAACAAGATCTAATAAATCAATAACCAAGATGGAAACTTTATTACCAAAATGGATGACTACAAATGAACTTGCTCTGGATCTAAGTCCCCTTCCTTTACCTCTTCAATCTCTCTCTTCTTCCACTTGCTCCAAAGTGCCCCAAAAGTCCTTTCACAAGACAACAATCACTCAAACTTGCCAATGGAGGCTAGGGTTTCGATAAGGAACGCTCTGAGGATGATAGAGGCTGATATGGGGCTATAAGAGCGTTTAAATAGGGTGCAAACCCTAAGGATTTGGGTCTCCTCCTGATTGGCCTACTCGCCGAGTCCAGGCGTGGACTCGCCAAGTAGATCACTTAAAGCCCGCACCCATCTCGACATCTACTCGGCGAGTTAGGGCTACAACTCGCCGAGTAGCTCTTCCAAAAAGAACTTTTAATCAAAATAAATACGTACCAGGAACTGGGCGTTACATGTTTTCTAGGGTCAAATATCCAACTGCTAATATTTTTTTCCCCAAAATTTGTGAGATTCGTTTATTGCTCAATGAGTGTCTTACATCACCTTGTGTGGAGATGAAGGTGATGGCTACCAATATGATTGAGAAGTTTGACCAATATTGGTCTCTCATACATGGAGTATTAGCCATAACACTATTTTGGATCCACAATTCAAAATGAAGTTGATTGAGTTTTATTTCCCCAAAATTTATGGTGATGAGTCCCCAAAAGAAGTTGAGCGCATTAGAAAGTTGACTTATGATTTGGTAAAAGAATACAAGCCACATGATGCCAAAGAAACCCATTCTTCATTTAATAATTTTGATGTTGGCATGGATGTTGATGATTTTGGAGATTCTTTGGTTGCTTTTGATTTATTTGTGAGTTCCACTTCAAGTGTTGATACTTATAAATCTGAGTTAGATTATTATTTAGAGGAAAATGTTTTGCCAAGGACCGGAGATTTTGACATTTTAGCATGGTGGAAAAGTAATGGTCTTAAGTATCCAACTTTGCAACAAGTTGTTAGAGATGTTTTGGCTATACCCGTGTTTATCGTTGCTTCTGAATCAACGTTTAGTACCGGTGGAAGACACATTACTCCTCATCAGAATAGGCTTCATCCTGATTTATTGGAAACATTAATTTGTGCTCAAGATTGGCTATGGGATGAGAAGTTAGGTAAGTGTTTTTATTTTCATACTTCTTCTTCTTAAATTTATAAATATACTAACATTTAACTATTTGATTATTTCTAGGTGCACATTCCAATAAAGAGAAACATCTTGCAAAGTTTGAAGTTGTGAAAGATGATGAGTTGGTAAATTTGTTGTGTTTATCTTTTTGTTTTTAGTTTATAGTAATCTGCTATTTAACTTCAAGTTTTAATTGATGCTTTAGGGTCCAAGCTATGTGGATTTTGATGTTTAATTTATGAAGATTTGTTGGCGATTGATGGTGATGGAGACCAAAGACTATTCTTGAACAAGATTAGAATGAAATTGTTTTTATTATAGTTTCTTATCAAACTTAAGAATTTCGTGATTATCTTTTTTGTATTTTGTCGTCTTTGAGAATGAAATATGAATCATTGAACTTTTTAGTTATTGTGATTATTTTTTATGTTTTTTGATTTTTCATATTTAAAAATGGATTTGAGTTACTAAATGGATATCCATCGGGTACCCGAACCCGACGAGATTTTTTTACTCGAATCCATTGGGGATTTAGCGGGGCGGGGGCGGGGATGGATGTGGGAATCGGAGGTCAGGTACGGGGACGGGGATTGCAGTCCCTGCTAGTATCCGCCTCCGTTTGCATCCCCACTTGCAGCTAACCACCATCGGGGGTGGTTGACCTCGTACGCAGGGCGTACTCCGAGTACATGGGCGTACCCTTGCAAGTCCTAAACTCCATTAAGAGCTTAATGGCTTAAGCTCTTATGTCCATAATTTAAATCCATGGCTAAAATCCTCCTAGGAGTCATAAAGTATCCAATTTTATGACCTAGCATGTCCAATAAGTGCTTAACACAAGGTCTTATTCCATTAAGACCTTCTAAATGATGCATGAAGCAAAACTAACCATTTAGAACCCATTTTTATGACTTAAGACCCCTCCTAGGGTCTGAAAGGACAACTCAAAGGTCAAGAACATGCCATATTCAATGTCTAACATTTTGGGACCAAAAAGCTCCATAAAGACATCCAAATCTAGATCCATATGCTAGAGGGATAAAGTTGCAAACTTTATACCTTAGAATGGTTGAAAATGATGTAGAAATCCCAGATCCTAGTGTTCCACTCCTTTAAGATGAACTAGGCTTCTTTCCTTCTTCTTCTATGGCACCAAAAACACACTTCTAAGCTTGAAAATGCTCCTCAAGGTGAAACTAGGGTTGCACATACGTATGAATAGGATGTAGGCAATTAAGGTGAATGAAATGAGGCCATAAGAGTGCTTAAATACGAGACAAACCCTAAAAATTAGGGTTTCCTTAACTGGCAAGTACACCCAACGTACACCACATACGCATGGTATACTCCTAAGGGAAAATTACGAAAATACCACTAGGGCTCCTTTTGCATATTTTCTTGAACTTAGGGACCAAAATGCAACATAATAAAACTATATGTTTGAAATTTGAAGTACCTTATAATCAGGATGTTACAGTAGTGGAGACTAATTTTTGAGATTTTGATAATGGGTTGTGTTTGTGGCAAGCCTTTCGCCATTGAATATAAGAGAAAGAGTTTGAAGGACAATAATGATGATACAAATTTGTCTGAATTGTGTGTCCCTAGGGTTACATCATCAAAAAGAGAAGTCTATAGGGTCAAATAATAAAGATTAGTACAATATTGTGTTTGTATGCAAGAGAGAGAGAGAGAGAGAGAGAGAGAGAGAGACCATTTGTATATTAAATAATACATATCATTTTTGTTCTTTTTTAAAATAAGACAAAACCTCATAAATGGTCCATGTGATAGTGAAATGACGTAAATTATCTTCGAATATTTTAATAAAATAGTATTGTTTGTTAAAAGTTTTGAAACCACAAGGGCCGTCTGGAAGGTTTTTCAAACTTAAAGACTATATCTCATATTTCTTAAAACACTGGGACAATTTATGAAGTTTTTCCTTTTTAAATTTATATTAGTTTTGAAACACTCATTTAACTTATTAGCTTTTTACGTATTTATTTATATCTTTTTGTACATAATTTTATAAAATATATCATTACAAAATTATAACTAAATTAATTATTTATATATTATTAAAATAAATTTGGTATTATTTTATTAAAAGACATTTGTTAAAATAAAAAAAATTATATTTAAAATCTTATTTTTTTATATATTTGTGATTAAATAATATAAATTTAACAGATAAAATAACATAACAATAATTAATTTGTATATTTAAGATATATTTATTCATATAAACTAAACTAAAATAAATTAAAATAAAAGACAAATGACTAAAACTGACTGATAAAAGTATATCATTTTAATATAAATAAATAATATAACATCATCTTCAAGGTTATATACTCTTTTATATCAAAATAATGTAGAAAATGAAATGGGGTTAAAGATGTTTCCACCATATTTAAATGACATAAAATAAATAGATTTTAATGTTGGGTTACGATGTCGTAAATACTTTTATAATATAAAAAGACAAAATTTTATAATTAGTCCTTGTGGTTTGTGAAATATCATACTTTAAGGACAACTACGAAAAAAGTCATGGCACTAGTCCACGTGGTTTGCAAAATTTCATGAATGGTCCCTCCGATATTAACTTTAACTTTTGATTGATTAGTTTTTTCTAAGTGATCAAAATGTCTTTGGACCAAATCTAAAAAATATGTATACTTTAAGGATCAAGTATGAAAAATTGATATACATATATATATATATATATATATATATATATATATATATATATATATATATATATATATATATAGAGAGAGAGAGAGAGAGATCAACAACAAACTCTTTTTGGAAGAGCAAACCAATGAAATGTGTATTTCTTTCCCTCACTTTGAATCATTTTCCTTGCTTTGATCAACACCCACCCCACTTTCTTCTATCTTGGAGATCCATAGCGGGTTATCTCCCTCTTTTCTCAACCTCTCTATAACATCCAGACCATTGTAAGTTTCCTTTTCAACCCTTCCTTAAACTAAATCTTTGTAAAAAATGTTCCTTTCGCTAGTACGCGGGGCGTACTCTATGAGTATGCTTAGCGTACTAGCTGAACCTTAGTCGCGAACATCGTCCATGTACGTTGGGCGTACGTGGGCTTACGTTGGGCGTACTCACGGTAGGGAAAACCCTAATTTTTAGTGTTTGCATCCTATTTAAAGACCTTTAGTCCCTCATGATCTTCACCCCCTTAGCATCCCTTTTCCTTTAAGTGTCAAATTTAAACCCTAACCATATTGCATGTATTTTTGACCTTACCTTGGTGATTTGGTGATATGTGTTGGTTTTGAAAAAAAAGGAAGTTTAGGGAAAAACAAGGGAAAGGAAGGAGATTGTAGATCCAGAAGTTTGGCACCATTTCCATGTCTTTAAAGGTATAAAATGTCATCTTTTGGTCCTATATTTTGGATTCTTGGAGTTAAGGAACTTCAATCTATATGAGCTATACTTTTGAAATCTTGGAGGTGTTATGAGTCATAAATATTTGGATCTTGATGGTTAAGCCTCAACCATGCAAGTGTTAGGGACAAACCAAGTGTGCTTATGGACTTAATTCATGTTTTGAGCCCCACCCTTGCATGCAAAAGCATAAAGTTTGCAACTTCATGGCTTAGATTGTTTCTAGGGGCTTGGATCTAAGTTTTGGGCGTTATGTATTAATGGAATAAGTCATGGAGGTGGTTTTGGGATGGCAGACCAGTACGTTGGGCGTACTCCCATGTATGTTGTGTGTACTAGGTCAACACCTCGATTCCGGGTTAACACCAGAGTATGTTGGGCGTACATGCAGAGTACGTTGCGCGTATGCATGCAGTGGGAAAAAAGGGATTTTGGGCTCACAGTTTTGTTGGGCTTTGGATTTGTTTAGGTTGGGCCTCAAGCCCACTTGTTGTAACAAGGTATTTTGGGCCTAGGACCATGATTAGATGTCTTTGGGCCATTTGGGGCTTAGAAGCCTTTTTGGTTAGGCTTGAATACTTTTGGGTTGTTATGGATTTAGGCCTTGGAGGGAGAAGACCCAATAAGGCAAAAGTTACAGGAACCTTTTTGCCTTAAGTCAGGGATTAGGGTTTTGGACCTTCGGGTTGGAATGTGATCTAATTGTTAATTAGGATTTTATACTTGTGAGATAAGGAGAGGAGTTCGCGATTCATCTGCTGAGTACGATTTGACACCCACATTTTGAGGTGAGTCTTCCTTTGCAGTAGCTGTGGGTCGAAGGCACCAAGGTTGGCCCACTAGTTATGTTATAGCATGATGATTGTATTTGTGATAATTGTTAGTCATTTCTGTATTTGTATGATGACTTGGTGATTCCTGTTATGATATTATGTGGTAGTAGTTGGGGTGAAATACACCCCGTATCCGATTGAAATAGACCGAAGGGGAAGGCCAACACCCAAATATGCTTGGAAGTATCTGATTGAGATAAACCGAAGGGGTAGGACAGCACCCAAATATGCTTGGCAGTATCTGGTTGAAATAGACTAAAGGGGTAGGCCAGCACACAGATATGCTTGGCACTATGTTTGTTCAGTTTGTTTTGTAGCATGTTTGATTTGTATGTGGTATGTTGGGGGCACTCACTAAGATTTATGCTTACAATTTTTAGTTTTTGTTTCATGTACCTCTAGTTCGAAGGGGAAGGGCCCACCTCCTTGATCGCACTGCATCACTCCATGTTTTTCTGCACTTAGTGATTTTGGGTTTTGTACTTTGATGCTATGCTACAATGTGACTTTTTGAATATTTTGGTATCAGCTTCTTATGAATGGTATGAATTTAAAAAAAATATATCGGTATTTTCGGGATGTTACAAGTTGGTATCAGAGCCTTGGTTTGAGGGATTCGAGCATACTCTCTGGTGTGCATGTAATCAAATCGAGGGTTGGTATGTTTTTCACAAAAAGAAACATTTAGATCTAAGAATTTTAATAAAAGACAAGGGGTGTGATGCGTGAAATCGGCCAAGCTCAAGAAAGTTGTCCCCAAAAACCCATACAAGTTATATGTTTATGCTATGATATGAGAATCGCATGCTAGAATAGGGACTAAGGATCTGCTCAGGATTTCATGATTGAATGTTAGGGGAGATGTCTTTATGTGTCTATATGTGTGAGCTTTTAGACTTACATTCTAGAATTATATTAGTTACTTGCTATGATGGCATGTATAGGGTATATTCTGAGTTAACTTTCCTGATTCTTTAATGTTGCATGCTTCGTGCTTTAGGGAGTTCTGTTGGTACTAACTAACTAGTGGATGAATGCATCGGATTACATATTACCACGATTGGATAATTTTAGAAGGATAGGTTTAACTCTATTGTGCAAATCTTGTTTGAGTCCAACCGTTGTAGGATGGAGCCTGTCATTCGAAGAATTATCTAGTACTGGTAACATGTGATTGTATTCATACAATAGTTAGGTAGGACTTGTAAAGGTTTCTTATGTAGTTGATAGTAGAGTGGGGTGAGGAATGGAGTCTTAGGGAGCCCTTATGAGATGTTTTTGCATAGGACTCCTTATAGTTAAGAGTGTATTGGTCCGAAAGAGCGACTTGGAGGAGTCGATGTAGTTCTTAAGGAGGGTATAGATAGGTGTGGAAGGTAGTATTGGGCCCATACTACTGAAGGCATATGATTTATACCCGATTCCAGGAAGACCATGATGAATCTGGGAGACTTAAGAGTGTGAACCTTCTCGTATGTATGCTAATCGTTTATGTGATTATGTTTCCGTATGGTGATGACACGTCATGGAGCAGGAGGTTCAAGATGAAGGCAGAGTTGGGGCAGACAATTGGGGTTTCAGCAAAGAAACCAAAGGGTTGGCAGCTATTATGACAAGTACGGTAGGTCACATGATGGGGTTGGCAGCGCGGGTGGTTCGGGCTGCTACAAGTGTGGAAAGTCATGGCACTTTAGCAAGGATTGTAGTGCTTCTATCACCACTACAAAGCCATCAGACCTTAATGTTTTCATTGCAATCAGAGGGGCCACAAGAAGGCCAACCGCCCGAGGTTAGCATCAGGAGGACCAGTGGTAGCACCATCCCCTGCGACCCTACAGATCATGGATGGCCGTCAGGGCAAGCAGATGCTCCTGTGGTGAGGAGTCGGGCTTTCTAGTTAACCCCCGAGGAGGAGCGTGTTGCACCAGATGTGGTGACAGGTATATCTCTTCTCCTTAAATCTTTATTTATGTTGTTTTCGTTGCATATATCTCATATGTATTTTTTTTTAGGATCGTTCCTTGTGAACGATATCTCTGCTTTGCTTTGGTATTATTTGATTCGGGGGCTACCCGATCTTTCGTATCTCTTTTGCTTAACAAGAGATTTGCTGGATCTCTGAGGGAGTTGGCTCATCCATTTGAGGTTGAGATCGTGGATGATCGATCCATCCAGACATCGAGGGTTCATCGGGATTGTGTTATGGAGATGATTTGTGAGTGGTATCCGATTGATTTGGTTCTCATTCCTCTGTGTGGGAACAAGGTTATAGTGGTGATGGAGTGGTTGAGCCACAATGGGGCAATGATTAATTGTGAGTTTCATCTGATACGTGTTCGGACCCTAAGTGGGGGAAAGTTGGTGGTCCATGGAGAGGGCGCTCAATGTGGGTTAGTCCTATGCTCAGCCGCTAGGGCCAGACGATACCTTCATCAGGGTTGTTCTAGTTTCGTTGCTTATGTTATGGATACCAGGGAGCAAGATAGGATGATATGATAGTTGTGTGGGATTTCCTGCGTGTATTTCTGGAGGACTTACCTGGAGTGCCTTCGTAGAGGTAGATGGAGTTTCGGATTAATCTGGTCCCTAGTGCGACTCCGATAGCCAAAACACCATATTGATTAGCTCCACCGGAGATGTAAGAGTTGTCTACACAGCTGCAGGAGCAATTAGAAAAGAGATTCATCCAGCCGAGTAGCTCGCCTTGAGGTGCACCGATCCTATTTGTGAAGAAGAAGGACGGGACGCACCAGATGTATATTGACTACCGGGAGCTGAATAAGCTAACGGCGAAGAACCGTTATCCACTCCCGATGGTTGATGATCTGTTTGACCAACTTCAAGGTGTATCTTGGTTTTCCAAGATTGACCTTCATTCGACTTATCATCAGATGAGGGTCAGAGAGGACGATGTGCAGAAGACAGCCTTCCGGACTCGCTATGTCCATTAGGAGTTCGTGGTGATCCCCTTCAGGCTCACCAATGCTCTGGTCACATTCATGGACCTCATGAACCGTGTGTGTTGACTGATGTTAGATCGGTCCGTGATTGTATTCATTGATGACATCCTGGTCTATTCTGGGACCCAGGAGCAACATGAGAAGCTCTTGCGATAGGTGTTGGAGACTTGAGGAGGGAGAGGCTGTATGTAAAGTTCTCCAAGTGTGAGTTCTGGTTGCGTGAGGTGCAGTTTCTGGGGCACCTTGTCAACCAAAATGGTATTTTGGTCGATCCGGCCAAGGTGGAGGCCATGATGAGATGGGAGTTTTCGAGGTCTCCATTTGAGATTTGGAGTTTTGTCACACCCCGAACCAGACGACGGAAACGTCCGAGGGCTCGTGTGACTATAAATTGAAATATCATCACAATGAATATACATGAAACATAACACAATCGTCACCAACGTTACATATTACAACTGGCATTGCTCACATCAAGTACACCGTTTTACATTTCAAAATTCGAAAGCATAAATGATAATTGCCATTTTCATAAAGGAAATCGCAAAATACTCTTGACGATTCTTCAGCTTATCGATTACCTGAGAATACAAGTTATTTTGAAAACTGTGAACATATATAATGTTGGTGAGTTCATAAGCATGTTTGATTGAAAAACTTTGTATTGGGCGCGTAACCCAGAAAATCCGATATTTTCTGTAAAATTCTCTGTAAGGATATAATGATTAAGTATAAATATATGTGTGATTTTCATTGTAAAATCATGTATAAATGAAAGATCCAAATTCCTTGTATTATATCTGTTATGAGAAAAAGGTAATGATTAATAGTGTTTCCCCAGAAAATCCGATATTTTCTGATTTATAAAAGTGTTATAATTCTTGCAGTATTGTATAAATTGTTTTGTATCGACACGATCGAAGGGTTTGATCTCCGAAATGTTAAGATGGTACTTAATCTCTATGTGAGCCGTTATAACCATGCATGATAATTACTAAATTGCATGTCTTGGCATTTTTCCAAACGCCGGTTTTTTATCAAGGTTTTGTCAAGTTTTGTCGCCCTAGACTGGCCTAGTCTAGATGTAGCGAACAACTAAGGTGTGGGGGGTCACCCCGTATAGATCTATACACAAATTTTCGCTCTCCCTCCAGGAGACTCTGATTATAACTACAGGCTACGGCCATACACTCAGTGATGTCAATCAACAAGTCCCACTAGATCCCAAAAGTTTCCACATGAATATGTATAACGTTATATATATTTAGTTTACAAACACTAGTTGATATATGGATGTGAAATGACAAAGCCCAACAAAACATGAAAAATGACAATTGTGGCCCATTAGACGTGTAAATTGTTTCAAGACTTGTTAGGTATGCAGAAGGACACTTAAGGCCCATTAAGCATATAATGAATAGTTCAGGCCCAATTATCATGTAAATGGGCCACTAAGGCACAATAAACATGTAAAGGATAATTTAGGTCCGTTAAACATGTAATTGGGTCACTAAGGCCCAATAAACATGAAATGAATATATTGGGCCCATTATTCATGCAAAACGGACCACGAAGGCCCATTAAGCATGTATAGTAAGTATTAGGCCAAATATTTGTACCGTTATTGTATTTCGTTTGTTTGTGATAGTATGGTTCATTTAGTGAGAAAATATATTCATAATGTTATGAAAATCTAGTGTATTGTTATAATGTTATTTCTAGTGGGATACGTCAAAATTCTATAATTTGAACTTGTTTTTAATAAAAATTACAGTTTAGTTCCCTTAAGAACTAAATTAACATTTAGAGGCTTATTTTTACATAAAATTACATTTTTGGTCCATTTTAATTAAAAATAACATTTTAGTCCATAAATTTATAAAAGTTTGTATTTTCGCCCCAAAATGTTTAGTAATTTAATGATTTGGTCCAAAAATTCATATTTTGACATTTTTTTGCCCATTTTTGCAGAAAATTACATTTTCAGCCCTCTATTTGCATAAAATAACATTTTCACCCCAATTTTTATAAAATTAACATTTTTGGCCCAAATCTTAAGATAAGTGACATTTTCAGCCCCTAATCTCGTTTATTCTCATTTTTGGCTCAAGTTTTGATTAAATAACATTTCAATCCCCAAAGATTGATATTTTTGCAATTTTGGGCCCAATAAGCTCTGACGCCCACATTAAGGCCCAAAATGCCAAATTTTACACTTTTGACCCTTAGGAAAATATGGTTGTTATAAAAGCTCATTTTTATGCTAATAATACCCTTTTAGCCCCTATAAAACCGTAGGTGTCACTCTTGACCCCAAACTTTTGTTTATTTGCCAAAAATGATCCTTATACAAGATTTTGTTTTGTTTTTCACAACTTAGGCATTTATAACACTTTTAACCTTGTAGTATGAGGTCTAGAGTGTTTTTTTTTATGAATTTCAGTTATTTTTGTTAGAGTTTTATAGATCCATCGATTATCACACAAACACAACAAAGCCAAGAAAAATCACGCATAACATGCATAAATGTATAGATCTACACATCAATACTTGTATTCTGCCCCCAAAAACATGTAAAAACCGAAAACAAGGGGGTATGAACTCACCTTGCTTAGTTGTTCAAGGTTTGAAGAAGAAAAGATGGAGTTTTCGGCCTAGCAAGCTTTCCTTGAGTAGATCTTGTACTTAGGGGGGCGGGGTTTCTAAGAGTATGATCACAAATAATGTTTAGAAGGAGTGATCTAGCATAATAATGAAGTTATTTAGCTTGGATGTGTGATGACTTACCCAAGATTGATGATCTTTGGTGAAGATCTTCTTGAAACACTTAGAAATCTCGAAAATTTGGATGGAAAGAAGGAGGATGGTCTTGAGTGTTTGAGAGAATTTTCTTTAAAGATTTTTGAGAGAATGAGGGTGGTGTGATGTGTTTTGACCGAGAAGAAGAAGAGAGAAGATAAAGGGAGTGAGGTGATGTGCATGGAGATCCACCATGCAATAAAGAGGTGGCAAGTGCACAATTTATCTTGATTTCTTTTTTTTTTTTTTTTATGTTGGGCCGAGAGGAAGAAGGAAGAGGAGAAAGGAGGAGTGGTTTGGGCCTTGAATGCTTGATTTCGAAATTATGGGCCCGAATGGAAAGTTCTCGGCCCATTAAAATAAAAGGAATGGAGTTTATGACCCATTAGGACAAATTAATTCATTTATGGCCCAACAGGGCCCATTAGGGTTAGAATGAATCATTCTAGGCCCAAATGGCCCAAAATGTTATAGGTTTATGTATTGGGTCCATTTAGAATCCAAATAGGGTTTCTAAGCCCAATATAGTTGATTTGAATGCTTATTGGTTCATTAGGCCCAATAAAGAAATCCTAGTCCATAATAAGCTTAGACCTGGAGTTTTAGGGTTTTCAACTCATTATTGACTATTTGGATACTTTGTGTAGAGTTTTGAACTTTACTTGTGAATCTTGATTAAGTTTGTGGTCATAGAGTGAGCATAGTGTATGATATCAAGTTGGATTTACAAGTATTATCATAGATGATGTTTACATGATCACAAGATTTCCTGACAAAAATGCCAGTTGTAACAAGTTTCCTTGGGTTGATAGGATATTACAGGAGGTGTATCTATGATTTTTCTAAGATAGATGTTCCCCTGACCCGAATGACGAAGATGACTGCCACTTTTCATTGGGGGCTTGAGCAACAGGCAGCGTTTGAGACCCTGAAGCAGAGATTGTGTGAGGCATCAATTATAACCTTGCAGAGGGTGTCGAGGATTTTGTGGTTTACTGTGACGTGTCTATCTTAGGATTAGGCATAGTTTTGATGCATAGGGGTCGCGTTATTGCTTACGACTCGAGGTAGCTGAAGCCTCATGAGGTGAACTACCCGACACACGATTTGGAGCTGGAGGTCCGATGTACTATTTACATGGATCACAAGAGCCTGAGGTAGTTAATGGATCTTCCAAATCCGAACATGAGGCAACATCGATGGTTGGACGTGGTGAATGATTATGATTGCGAGATCCTTTTTCATTCGGGGAAGGCTAATGTGGTAGTTGATGCTCTTAGCCTCAAAGCATTCGCGGCTCCGATCAGGGATATCTATTTAAGGATGATGATTACCTCGCTTCTAGAGTGGATTCGGGAGGCGCAGGTTGAGGCTATGAAGGAGGAGCACCGCAAGAGTGAACGCATTGTGGTTCAGGTGGCTTCCTTCAATTATGATAGTCGAGGATTATTTACTCTCCATCGGAGAGTGTGGGTTCCTTACTGCAGTGGTGTGCGTTAGATTCTGATGGAGGAGGCGCACAAGTCGAGATTCTCCATTCATCCCAGAGCGACGAAGATGTATAGGGATCTTCTTCCTGACTATTGGTGGCCCTACATGAAGCGGGATGTCACTTGGTACGTGGAGAGGAGCTTGACTTGCAGGAAAGTCAAGGCTGAGCATCATCAACCTCATGGAAAGGTGCAGCCGTTGGATATTCCCGTTTGGAAATAAGAAGAGATTATTATGTATTTCATTATGAAGTTAGCCCGAACTGTGCGCAGGATGGATTCGATTTAGGTCATCGTGGATCGGTTGACCAAGAGCACGTATTTTATCCCGATCCAGGAGAGTATGTCCGCGGAGAAGTTGGTTGAGATATACATCAGAGAGATTGTAGCACAACATGGGGTGCCGGTTTCGATGGTTTCTGACAGAGATGTCCAGTTTACTTTAAGATTTTGGAAGAGATCTCATGACTAGTTGGGTACTCATCTGCATTTCAGCATGACCTTTCACCTATAGACGGATGGTTAGAGCGATCAGACCATCCATAAGTTAGAGGATGTGATGCGGGCATGCATTTTGGATTTCGGTGGTAGCTGGGATACGTACCTTCCGTTAACGAAGTTCTCATATAACAACAACTACCATGCCAACATTGATCGACCTCCTTTTGAGATGCTCTATGGGAAGAAATGAAGGACCTTGATATTCTGGGGCGAGGTTGGTCAGCGAGTTTTGAGGAGTACCGAGGTGGTACTCAAGATGACCGAGCTGATTCGACAAGTTCGTAGTAGGCTTCTAATTGCTCAAAGTCGGTAGAAAAGCTATGCCGAAAAACGTCGATCAGACTTAGAGTTTCAGGTTGGGGATATGGTTCTCCTGAAGGTGTCACCATGGAAAGTTGTCATCCAATTCAGGAAGTGGAGAAAGCTGGGCCCCAGGTATATCAGTCTGTTCATGGTTATAGCTCAGGTGGGTAGGGTGGCGTATTGAATGGACCTTATGGAGGAGCTTAGCCAGATTCACAATACTTTTCATGTCTTGCAGTTGCGGAAATGTTTGTTTGATGACTCCACAGTAGTTCCATTGGAGGACATTCAGGTGGATGACCACCTGAACTACATTGAGAGACATGTGGCGATCTTCGACAAGAAGAAGAAAACCTTGCGGAACAAGGTTGTCGATCGGGTTAAGGTGTAATGGTAGAACCATAAGGGTTCAAAGTGGACGTAGGAGTCGGAGGATGAGATGAGGGAGCACTACCCAGGATTATTTGGAGCAACTGACTTCAAGGACCAAGTTTGATTCAAGTGGGGGAGAATTCTAACATCCAGACCATTGTAAGTTTCCTTTAACCCTTCCTTAAACTAAATCTTTGCAAAAATGGTCCTTTAGCTAGTACACAAAGCATACTCTATGAGTACGCTTAGCGCACTAGATGAACCTTGGCCGCGGACATCGCCCACGTATGCTTGGCATAATCAGGGTTACTGTAACGACCCAAAAATCACGACTAAAAATTTCTTTTAAAACATTACTAAAACCATATTTATAAAAACCGTATCATAAGTCATAACATAATTTTTGAGTATTAATTCAAAACATAATCTCATTATCAGAGTGAAACATTCCCATGCTAACTGACTATGGTGTGTGCATTGCAACCTCTCCGAGCTCCTCTGTTGAAAACTGAGTACCTGAAACCAAAAACTGAAAACCGTAAGCACGAAGCTTAGTGAGCTCCACCAAACTACCACATACCAAACAATAACATATAAAGTACATACTGGGCCTTGCCCACTGCATCGGACCGAGGTCCGGAAACTGACTGGGACCTTGTCCCCTACATCAGACTGAAGTCCGGACTAACTGGGGCCTTGCACGCTGCATCGGACCGAAGTCCAGAAACTGACTGGGACCTTGTCCCCTGCATCGGACCAAATTCCGGACTAACTGGGGCCTTGCCCCTTGCATCGGACCGAAGTCCGGACTAATTGGGGCCTTGCCCCCTGCATCGGACCGAAGTCCGGAAACTGACTGAACATAGCACAGCATAAACATATCAACTAGCAAGAACACATATACTGCATATTGCATCGGGCTGTAGCCCGGAATACATAACACATAAATCTTGTCTGAGCCACGAAGGCTTCAAACAAACTAACTACTGTATCAGACTGAAGTCCGGAAACTAATGCTAGCTAAACGGGCCGACATTGTGGCCTTAGACCCGTTCCTACTGGAATGAAACTCACCTTAGAATGCTGACTGCTGAAAACTCGAGTGAAAGATCCCCGACTGTTGTCCCGGCTGCTATCCGGCTATCATGACAAGTCAAACACTAAATAAAAAGGGGAATCTTTTGATGGGTAAAATGACTATCTCTACCCCTACTATGGTGTGGGTCATAACCAAGGCCCAAAACCTTTAATTCTTCTAAGTCCATCAATGGCCCATTAAGGCCCACTAATGGCCCAATTATACTAAATTGGGCCTACTTCACATATGGCCCTTCCTGAGCCCAAACCGCCCTTGGCCCATAATCTGACTTCTGCTGGCCCACTAAGGCCCAAAGACCTATAGTCCAAACCACAGCCCACACCAAGGCCCAAATGCTCAAAACCCAACTCTGCTGAGTACGCTGGTCGTACTCCATAGTACGCTAAACGTACTGGCCTGCTAGCGAGTACGCGGGGCGTACCTTCGCTTACGCTCGGCGTAACCATCCTGTTAAGGCACTTTTCCATTAAGTGCTTAATACCCCACTCCAGAGGCTACTAACTCAGATCCAGGTCCTTACTGATATCTTAGTCCATAAAGTCACTAACTTGGTGACTTGCAATCCACCAAATACACTCAAACTCAAAAAGGTGACCATACACTTCTAAAACCAAGGCTAGATCTCATGCATGAGCTCATTGGGACCATAAAGATCGGAACTTTACTGCTTATGGGACTCATATGACTCTAAGGGAGGCAACCCTGGTCTTAGAAACGAGCTTAAGTCATAAAGTCCCAATCTTGGGACCAAAAAGGTCCATAAACTTGTACTAAGGAGATCTAAGAGGTTAATCATCAAGCTCAAGACTTTTTACCTTGCAGAGGTCCGAAATGAAGCACTTATCCCAGATCTACAAGCTCTAGCTTCAAAGGTTCCTCCTTGCCAACCTTCTTCTCTTTGCTTCCAAGCTTTAATCCACCAAAATGGGTTCTCCAAGGTCAAGATCTCATAAAATGAAGGTAGGGACGTTCTAGGGTTTCTTCTGAGGTTGGGGAGGCTGGTATGGGGGCTAGGGTTGGAACCATAATGTCCTTTATATAGTGCTTAACCCAAAAATTAGGGTTTTGAGACTCTGAGCGTACGCTGGGCGTATGCCTTGAACATCCGCGACCACTCGCTCTTCTACGCTGGGCGTACACCAGCCTTACACTAGGCGTACCCAGCTAAACACGCGTGCACTACATGCGTGCAAAAGGGGCTTTCTTGCCAATTTTTCCATTAAGGGTCATTATTGTCAATATCTTCAAAGTATCATAACTCCTTCATTCTAGATCCGATTCTGATGAAGTTTATATCCACGGAAAGGTGACGAGAAACCCTAGGTTTCTAATAGCACAACCTGGCCCAAAAACTTCTCGAATAATAACTCCAAATTTAATTAAGGACTAAAACGCCCCTGGCCTTGGCCTCTGAAATTCCATAAACAAATATTTTAGAACAGGGCGTTACAGTTACGTTGGGCGTACTCATGGTAGGGGAAAACCTTAGTTTTTAGGGTTTGAACCATATTTAAAGACCTTAAGTCCCTCATGATCTTCACCCTCTCAGCCTCCCTTGCCCTTTAAGTGTGAAACTCGAACCCTAACCCTCTTTGTGATAATTGTAAGTCATGTTTGTATTTGTATGAATCAGTGATTGCTATTATGATATTATGTGGTAGTAGTAGGGGTAAAATAGACCTAGTATCCAGTTGAAAAAAACCGAAGGGGCATGCTAGCACCCATATATGCTTGGCAGTATCCGGTTGAGTTAGACCGAAGGGGTAGGCCAGCACCCAGATATGCTTGGCAGTATCCGGTTGAAATAGACCGAAGGGGTAGGCTAGCACCCAGATATGCTTGGCACTATGTTTGTTTAGCATGTTGCGTAGTATGTTTGATTTGTATGTGGTATGTTGGGGGAACTCACTAAGCTTTATGCTTACAGTTTTCAGGTTCTGTTTCAGGTACCTCTAGTTCGAAGGGGAAGGGCCCAGATTGATCGCAATACATCACTCCATGTTTTTCTGCACTTAGTGATTTTGGGATTTGTACTCTAAAGTTATGATACAATGTGAATTTTTTTTTAATATTTTGGTATCAGTTTCTTATGAATGGGATGAATTTAAAAACAAAATTTTTATCGGTATTTTTGGGATGTTACACTTTCCAATCCATCCCAACCTCTCCAATCGATCCCAATTATTCTCTCCATCCTCTCTTAAACAGTAAATCTAGGATCGAAGTATGCTATTCAAAATTAAATCGCCAATACCTTCACTTCCTTGATCCCAAGATCTGATTCGACTCTTCGTTCCCTGCTAACTATTGTTCTCATTTACTCTTCCACTTCATGCTCTCATAATCCACCCTCCACCTTCTGCTACAACCATCTTTCCTCTCCACCATCGCAAAGTCTTCCAACCATGATTGTTCTTATGTGCATCCCCCAACTACCACTTTTCTTTCACCATCGCCACGACCTACACACATTGTTGTTTATTCCTCACATATTTGACCATTGTTTAGCCACATCTCACCATATCTCACTTTGACGGACAAAATCGGTATGAAACCAAGATTAGGGATTCAAATTTATTTTGGGTTCTAGATGGTCTCATAAAAATCTATAGGATTGATGGAGATCTGTTGCTCCACTTCAAGGTAACATCTTTTACCTAATTTTCTTTGATTTCAATTTAAAAGTAATGCGTCAATCAAATGCATAAGGTTTTTTTTTTTTTTAATTTTTTTAATTTTTTTTATTTTTAAAGTTTACTTAAAATTTGAGTTTTTTTAGAATTTCGATGTTTTGTAATTACTAAACTTGATTTCGCGATTGCATGATTGGTTAAGCAATATTAGATTTCAGTTCATGTTCTTACCCTTTTCTGCCGATGTATCATATACTTTCATTTCTCAAGAAATGAAGTAAAGTTGAGAACACATGATTGATTGTTTTCCAAATGGTGATAATTTAGTTTTAATAGATGATATGAAAGGTTTGTCATCTGTACTAGCGTATAGAACACGTTTGGGGCCTATATCTTATCAAATGGCAACATTATCTACTGGTAGTATTACTACCAGTTCACCATTGTTGACACTTAGGACTAGCCAGATAGGCTTGTTGTTGGCAGGAAAAGGCGCTTGCTCAGAACATGCTAATCTCCCACGAGTATAATTGATCAATTCAGTTGTAAATGTGGAATATTGATAAAGTATTTCAAAGGCTCACATAAAAAATATTGTTTATTCTTTTTTGTTTTACTTTTCTCAACAGCCTGATTCTGAAGTTCATGTACACTGGAAAGGGGCAGCTAAAATTGTGTTAGTTTCATGTACAAGATACATGTAAATTGATGGACAACTTATCCCCCTCAATGAAGGGAAGGCAAGAGATTCATTTCATCTTGATTAATTCCCCTACTAAAAAAAATCAATTTTCTAAGTTGTGATTATTTACATTATAGGTGGAATATTTTAAAAAAGTGATTGAAGATATGGCTTCTGAAAGCTTTCATTGTGTTGTTATTGCATACAAACCATGTGAAGCAGAAACTGTTCCAACAAGAGAAGATAAGTTAGCACAATGGGAACTACCCGAAGGTGATCTTGTCTTACTGGAAATTATTGGTTTAAAGGTATGTCCATGTCCATGTCATCATATATATATATATATATATATATATATATATATATATATATATATATATATATAGTATATTTTGATATGTGGTTTTCCATGTAGGATCCATGTCGGAAAGTTGTCAGATATGCTGTTGAACTGTGCGTAATGGTTGGTGTGAAGGTAGTAAACAATATTTAATTATTATTTTTGTAATTTTGTGTAAATACTTTTTTATTTATTTGTAAAAATCCATCTAATGTAGCAAGAATGGTGACAATCTACAAACAACAAGAGCAATTGCATTAGAATATGGAATTTTGGCGTCAAATGTTGATGCAGAAGAGCTGAATCTAATTGAAGGGAAATCTTTTTGTGCCACCTTAGAAGAGAAAATACTAGAAGTTGCTTAGAGGATACCGGTATGTGAATTTACTATTTATTTTTGTGGGGGTTTCTTCATATCTTATGATCATATGAAATTTAGTTGCGATTTGTCTACTTGAGTGTTGATTATTAATCCTTTTCTTGGTAATTTGATAAAACAGAAGTTGATTATTAATCTTTTTACCCTTATACCCTACCCCTGAATGTTTATATTTTTTCTTTTTGTTTAATTATTTTGTAATCTAAACAAAATTGTGATTCTTTTTCATAACAAAATCTATATGTGTTTGGTGAGATCGTCTCCTGTTTTTTAAATAGAAGCTGAAAATATAAAATCAAAAATTTGCTTTTTATTGAAGCTTGATCTCATTCAAATGAATTATTAACAATGTATATGCATATGCATATATATATATATATATATATATATATATATATATATATATATATATGCATCTGCATATGTATATGCATATACATATGTATATACATATACATATGTATCTGCATTTGAATATGCATATGTCATATACTTATCTTATGCATATGCATATTCATATACATATGCATATGCATATACTTATTAATATGCATAAACATATTTATTTTTATACTTATACATATGTAAATACTTATTTATACGCATATGCATATACTTATTCTAATACATATACATATCCGTATGCATCTACTTATTTATATGCACATACTTATTCTTATGCATATGTATATACATATACTTCTTCATATGCATATGCATATACTTATTATTATGTGTATACTTATTCTTGTGCATACCTTATATATATATATATATATATATATATATATATATATATATATATGTATGTGTGTGTGTGTGTGAGTGTGTGTGTGAGTGTGTGTGTGTATACTTATTATTATGTATATGTATATGCATATAGTTATTCATATGCATATGAATATACTTATGAATACACATTTGTTATATACTTATTCTTATGCATATGCATAAGCATATGCATAATAATCATATTTATTTAATTGCCTTATTCATATACTTATTTTTATGCATAAATATGCATATGTTTATGAAGTATTCATATGTATATGCATATATTTATTCATATATATGTATATCTTTACTCTTATGCATATAAAGACATTAAAAATGTTTTTTTTAATAATTATGTGCATATATATGTTTTTTAAAAAACATAAATATACACAAAAATATGAATATGCATTAAAATGCATTTTTTTGAAATTTATTTTTTTCTTAAATACTAATTTTGAAATGTAATAAATATTTTCGTTGATTTAAGAAATTAAAAATAATAATAATAATAATAAATTTAAATATATATATATATATATATATATATATATATATATTTCAAATAAGTGAAAATATATCTTATATTTCAAAATTAATATTTAAAAATGAATTTTTAAAAAACAAAATGCATTTTTAATGCATATTCATATTTTTTCTGTACATATATACATTTAAAAAAAGTGCATATCTACAAGCATATAATTTTTCTTTTTCATTTTTTTTGAAATTCTCTTAGATATATGTATTTACATGTACATGTCAAATTTGGTACCTAAATTCATTGTAGATAAAAAGTTTAGTTGTTTTCTCCCTCAAGTTAGTTATCCATTGATCTTGCCTTCTCTCTCTCTCTCTCTCTCTCTCTCTCTCTCTCTCTTCCTCTCTCTCTCTCTCTCTCTATATATATATATATATATATATATATATATATATATATATATATATATATATATATATACACACACATACACATGGTAAATTACACCAATCGTCCCTCGTACATATTCCAAAAGGCATGTTTAGTCCATATTTTCAAAAATTAACTCGGACCGTCATTTGTTTGATTTAACCTTGCACACTTCATCCTTGAAAAATGATTATATTGCAAACTTAGTTTGTGCCAAGATTGAAATGAAAATAATACCCTTGTGATTTTATTTTTCAATTAATTTAATGTTTTTATTATGATTTTTAATTAAAAATAATAATAACTACCCCATCCCATTCACTTTCCTCAATCCATCTACCCTTTACTATTATTGATCGGAAGAAAAACACACAAACAAACAAACACACACACAGACATACATTCATCGATCACCGTTACCATTTACACCCTCCGGTGAACCTCCCACACCCTTTTCACAGTGTGACTAATTGAGAAATAAAGAAACACATGACACACAAACACACACACAAGTTTGATGAGAAGGAAAAGGACATCTACAACATGTTGGATTGTAGATTGGTGGTAGGTTGACAATGATCGGAAAAAGAGAGCAAGAAAGACGAAGAATGACAAAGTGCAGATCGGTGGTGGGTTAACAATGACTAGGGTTTTGGGTGGTGGTTGGCATGCAGATTCATCTCCGACCTCCTTAACCTTCATATAAGACGCCTCGATAAAGACGAAGAATAATAGCAAAACCACCACCTTTTTGATTTCCAACTCGTCATCTTGAAATCACTACCATATCGATTCTAGATCTAGAAGGGGAGGATGAAGTTTATATGTGGAGGATTCGTATTTAAAGGTTGGTTGAGCATTGTAGGATGTGATTGATTTGTAACATACTGTTTCAAAAAGTTTCTTATTTCAGGATTGTGGATAATAAATGGAACGTGTAAAGGCCTTGGGCTTCAAGGAAATAGGCTTTGGGCCCTATTGGATGTTGATAATATTGGTTATGTGATCCGAGCTCTTGGTTTGTGTTTGGAGTCAAATTGGTAAAACGGGGAATTGATTTTTTAAACTTTTTTCATGAATTAAGAATTTTATTTTGCTATGTTTTAAGTCAAAATTAATCAGATATGATTTAGGGGCTCTTCAATACCTTTTTGCATATATAAAAAACGCGAAAATGAAGTTGAAACAAAGAAGTTTTGGCTGTTTGAAGTTGAAGTGGGAAATGCAGACTGATGTGAAAAAAGGTACCTACTTGTTTTAATTTTTTAACCTAACCGACTGAACTAAATTATGCACCTATAGGTAGTATACCTAGACGGATTATAGAATAATTCGGGTTTCGAACACATGTAGCGAAATTTAATTAATTAATCTAACTATTTCTAATTAAACTAAGAGACAAACTTAAAGTGGGGTTTTTTTTACTGATTTTGCAAGATCAAAAGAACTTAATTCAAATTACTATCGACTAAACAATTAAGCAAACAAAAAAACAAAATTTACTTCAAGATTTAAAGAGTACTTCTGCTTAGATTCGATTTGACCTTCTCTTGTGGTTGATTTCTAGTGAATATAATATAATGATTACCAATTTGTTAACTAGCTACTATGATCAAATATTTAGACTTATCAATTTATGAATTACCATGCAGTGATCAAGCACAAGTTAAACACCAAATCCATAATGAGCACAAATTGTACTATGAATGATAATAGTTACTTTCCTATTATCAAGTTAAGCAACCAAGCACAAATTAAGATTAATTATGCTCTCTAACACTGTTAAAGTTACTAGCTTTAATGTCTTTATCTAAGATGTGATTAATCCTAGATCTAATTATTTAATGATCATAAACATTTAAGTGACAAATTCATGCAATTAGAATGATCAACTATCACACATAATATGATTATAAGCAATATAAACTAGAACTAGAACATGCTAGGTTTTAATTATCAAACACAATCAAAATTAATATCTAGTATCCATAAATTGAAATCAACACTATAAGATCATGTTCAACTTCACCAAACAGAAGTATAAGGTTTTTAGCCTCTGATAGTAACAGAAAAACACACAAAATTCATGCAAACTAGATTAGACATGAGTATATTTAGCAAATTGAATGGATCTAGGTAGAATTCTTCTAAATCTTCTTCAAATATTGAGCTCCAATTGATTCTCGATCTTCTTCTAAGCTTCCAATGGTTTTTGGTCATAATTCTCTTTAGAAAATCAGCTAAAAGTTCCCCCATTTGACCTAATGTTCAAATATTTATAGTATTCATATAACTGATCACCACATTGTGGTTGAAAGTCACCACGTCATGGTCTTCGTTTATATCTTGTATTCTCCAAGTCAGCTTCTTGGTTGAGAATCCTCCGTTTACCATGTTGTGTTCCTCTGTCTTCAAGTCTATTTTTTCTTCTTTTTTTTTGTCTTAGATCCCATTTTCCTGCTTCTAGCTCCTTGTTTGTTTCCTTTTTGTCCCGAGCATGTATTTGCATCTACAAAACAGATTTTAAACATAATAAGTACCTTTTGTCCAAAACTAAGCATGATTATAGCTAAAAGTATTAGAAACATGCATGAAATACATGATTAAATATGCACATATCAGGGAATTTTGAATTACACACGACGTAACTAAAACTTACGCAGGGCGTAACGAGGGTTTAATGATTTATGCATGGCATAATTTAAGTTATGCAACGCATAATTTAGGTAGATCAAAACCCTAAATCTTTGGTTTTGAGCCTTATTTAAGGGATCTATGTAACGCCCTGTTCTAAAATATTCGTTTATGGAATTTCAGAGGCCAAGGCCAGGGGCGTTTTAGTCCTTTATTAAATTTGGAGTTATTATTCGAGAAGTTTTCAGGCCGGGCTGTGTTGTTAGAAACGTAGGGTTTCTCGTCACCTTTCCGTGGATATAAAGTTCATCAGAATCGGATCTAAAACGAAGGAGTTATGACACTTTGAAGATTTGGCAAGAATGGCCCTTATAGAGAAAAGTTTGCATGGAAGACCATACACATATGTTGGGGCGCGCATGGGTACGCCTAGCGTAATGGGGCAAGTTGGTCACGGGTGATCAAGGCGTACGCCCAGCGTACGCTCAGAGTCTCAAAACCCTAATTTTTTGGGTTAAGCACTATATAGAGGACATTATGATTCCAACCCTAGCCCCCATATCAGCCTCCCCAACCTCAGAAGAAACACTAGAACGTCCCTACCTTCATTTTATGAGATCTTGACCTTGGAGAACCCATTTTGGTGGATTAAAGCTTGGAAGCAAAGAGAAGAAGGTTGGCAAGGAGGAACCTTTGAAGCTAGAGCTTGTAGATCTGGGATAAGTGCTTCATTTCGGACCTCTGCAAGGTAAAAAGTCTTGAGCTTGATGATTAACCTCTTAGATCTCCTTAGTACAAGTTTATGGACCTTTTTGGTCCCAAGATTGGGACTTTATGACTTAAGCTCGTTTCTAAGACCAGGGTTGCCTCCCTTAGAGTCATATGAGTCCCATAAGCAGTAAAGTTCCAATCTTTATGGTCCCAATGAGCTCATGCATGAGATCTAGCCTTGGTTTTAGAAGTGTATGGTCACCTTTTTGAGTTTGAGTGTATTTGGTGGATTGCAAGTCACCAAGTTAGTGACTTTATGGACTAAGACATCAGTAAGGACCTGGATCTGAGTTAGTAGCCTCTGGAGTGGGGTATTAAGCACTTAATGGAAAAGTGCCTTAACAGGATGGTTACGCCTAGCGTAAGCGAAGGTACGCCCCGCGTACTCGCTAGCAGGCCAATATGCTTAGCGTACTATGGAGTACGACCAGCGTACTCAGCAGAGTTGGGTTTTGAGCATTTGGGCCTCGGTGTGGGCTGTGGTTTGGACTATAGGTCTTTGGGCCTTAGTGGGCCAGCAGAAGTCAGATTATGGGCCAAGGGCGATTTGGGCTCAGGAAGGGCCATATGTGAAGTAGGCCCAATTTAGTATAATTGGGCCATTAGTGGGCCTTAATGGGCCATTGATGGACTTAGAAGAATTAAAGGTTTTGGGCCTTGGTTATGACCCACACCATAGTAGGGGTAGAGATAGTCATTTTACCCATCAAAAGATTCCCCTTTTTATTTAGTGTTTGACTTGTCATGATAGCCGGAAGGCAGCCGGGACAGCATTCGGGGATCTTTCACTCGAGTTTTCAGCAGTCAGCATTTCGAGGTGAGTTTCCTTCCAGTAGGAACGGGTCTAAGGCCACAATGCCGACCCGTTTAGCTAGCAGTAGTTTCCGGACTTCGGTCCGATGCAGTAGTTAGTATGTTTGATGCCTTCGTGGCTCAGACAAGATTTATGTGTTATGTGTTCCGGGCTTCGGCCCGATGCAGTATGCAGTATATGTGTGTTCATGCTAGTTGATATGTTTATGTTATGCTGTGTTCAGTTAGTTTCCGGACTTCGGTCCGATGCAGGGGCAAGGCCCCAGTTAGTCCGGACTTCGGTCCGATGCGGGGGACAAGGTCCCAGTTAGTTTCCGGACTTCGGTCCGATGCAGGGGGCAAGGCCCCAGTTAGTCCGGACTTCGGTCCGATGCAGGGGACAAGGTCCCAGTTAGTTTCCAGACTTCGGTCCGATGCAGGGGGCAAGGCCCCAGTTAGCCCGGACCTCGGTCCGATGCAGTGGGCAAGGCCCAGTATGTGCTCTATATGTTATTGTATGGTATGTGGTAGTTTGGGGGAGCTCACTAAGCTTCGTGCTTACGGTTTCAGTTTTTGGTTTCAAGTACTCAGTTTTCAAAAGAGGAGCTCGGAGAGGTTGCAGTGCACACACCATAGTCAGTTAGCCTGGGAATGTTTACTCTGATAAAAGATTATGTTTTGGATTAATACTTGGAAATTATGTTATACCTTATGATGCGGTTTTATTAAATATGGTTTTATTAATGTTTTTAAAAGAAATTTTTAGTTGTGGTTTTTGGGTCGTTACAATCTAACTTATGGGAAACCCTCTCATTACTAGCCTCCATCACCTACGATCATTCCATCAGAAACCTTAGCCTCTTCTCACTTGTTTTTGAGCGTTGGAATCATTTATGAGCTTATTCTCCATTGGAATGTTGAATCTTGAAGAGCAAGGTGGTGGCAAGGTGTATAGAAGAAGAATTTAAGTATAGATCCATCATGATTACATCATTCCTGAACCATTGTGAGTAAAAACTTCTAACTTGCTCATTGGTATCATAGATCTAGTTATTTGTCATAGTTGCAACTTTTTGGTCATTTTAGTATATAAAGTTTTAATCTTGAAAGTTTGTGACCTTGTTCTGAATAAAGTTGGAAACTTTATCCATCTAAACATCATAATGATTCAAATATGAAGGTTGGAGACTAGACTTCATGGATTAAGATGAGAAAGATGCATTTTTGGTCCCTTTGATACATAAAGACTAAATCTTGATTTTTTGGACCATCCTAATGGATAAATGTAACACCAGATTCCTGGTATGATTTCTATTTATGTAATTTCTCTCATTTTGCCTTGGACTCGGCGAGTTGGAGGCCCGACTCGCCGAGTAGGAATGATTTGGCACGGGATTAAAGTGAGGGACTCGGCGAGTCGGGTCCCAGACTCGGCGAGTCCATGATGGACGAGTAAAACCTTAACCCGGGTGTCTGCACCCTATTTAAACACTCTAACTTGGCCTCCCTTGTCCCTAACACTTCTAGAGAGCTGTGGAGCGAAACCCTAGCCCCATATTGTTCTTGTGAGTGATTTTTGGCTTTGTGAAGGAAGTTTGGAGCTTAGAAGAAGAAGGAGGAGGTTGAAGAGTGCAAGGAGGGGAGGTAGATCCGAAATCTACACTGTGAGAAGCTTCCATTCTGGTAGAAAAGTTCCTACCTTGATCACTAGTTCATTAGATTCCCTTTTTGTCCCAAATTGGTGGTTTTCAATCCCTAAAACCTCAAACTCCATGTGTTTATGCTCTATGTTATGAAAGGACTTCAGATCTGGACCTTATGGACATCTTAGAAGTGTAAAGTCTATGTGGTTGAAGTGATTGAGGTCCCTATTGAGTGCATGACCTCATAAAGAGCTTGGAATTGCCTTTTGGAGCTCATAGGGCCATGCATGCACGTAAAGTTTGCAACTTTACGTGATAAGCATGCCCTAGGAGCTTAGATCTATGGTTTGGAACCGTTGCATGTCTCAGATTTGGTCTGTATGGGAGGAGAGTTGAAGGGACTCGGTGAGTTCCAAAGTGGACTCGGCGAGTTCTATGAAGATGGTCTTAGACTCGACGAGTTGGATGAACAACTCGGCGAGTCCTTTGAAGATTGCTTGGAACTCGACGAGTTGTTCTTCAAACTCGGCGAGTCATATGAACTGTTACTGAGTTAAGACGGGTTTAAGTGTAGAAGGTCCAACCCTTCGTAGCTGCATGCGGAATTAGCAATTTAACGTGTAGCAATTGTCCGAGAAACCCAAATCCTCAAGATGGATGCTCTGGTGAGGATTTGGAAGCGAGTAGGAGATCTGCTCGTGGGACTCGGCGATTCGGATCGCGAGTCGGTCTAATCGTCCCAAGTAGTGAGTTAAGGGTGACTCAGTGAGTGGAAGAGGGACTTGATGAGTTAGTGCTTGGATGGTAGGAGAGGGACTCGGCGAGTCTGTGACATGACTCGGCGAGTCCAGTCAATTGGAAGTTGACTTTGACCAAGGAGTTGACCTTTGACCAGGGGTAGGTCAGTCATTTGACCTAAGGGTATTTAGGAGTGACTAATCTATGTTTATGGATTTATAGCCGGAGGATTACCGGTGCAGCAGTCAGTCGTCTAGCAAGCAGTCTTTCAGCAGCTTCTTTTCGAGGTGAGTTACCTTCTAGTAGCGGTGGGTCTACGGCCACAATGTCGGCCCACCAGTAGGAGTTGTATGTTAGATGATTGTCTTTGTGATATTCATCTAGGTTTGCTACTACTTGATATGTTTATGTGCTAGCATGTTATGATATTATGTGGTAATGGTAGTAGTAGGGGTGAAATGATCCCCGGTTACCGGTCGATAGGACAGAAGGGGTAGTTTAGTACCCAGCCATGCTAGCCAGATTATGATATGTGTGATATGATATTATGTGGTAGTAGTAGGGGTGAAATAGTGCCCGGTTACCGATCGAAAGGACCGAAGGGGAGACCAACACCCAGATATGCTAGGCAGTATCCGGTCGAAAGGACCGAAGGGGAGGCGAACACCCAGATATGCTAGGCAGGATCCGGTCGAAAGGACCGAAGGGGAGGCCAGCACCCAGATATGCTAGGCAGTATCCGGTCGAAATGACCGAAGGGGAGGCCAGCACCCAGATATGCTAGGCAGTATCCGGTCGAAAGGACCGAATGGGAGGCCATCACCCAGATATGCTAGGCATTATCTGGTCGAAAGGACCGAAGGGGTAGGTCGGGCACCCAGATATGCTTGACAGTATTTGTATGTTATGTGATTGTATGGTATGTGGTACGATGGGGGAACTCGCTAAGCTTCGTGCTTACAGTTTACAGTTTTGTTTTCAGGTACCTCTTCTTCGAAGGGGAAGGAGCTGGCGCGGTAGCGGCACATCATACACGCACCTTGTTTTCCACACCATGAGTTATTCAGGGATTTGTACTCTGACATTATGGTTGTTTTTATGTTTTGGTTTTCAGACACGAAATATGTTTATGAAATGATAGGATCAAACGATGTTTATTCACAAATGTTTTCCAAAGTATTGATTTAAAAATGAAATTTTTGGACGTGAAAATTGGGTCGTTACAAGTTGGTATCAGAGCCCTGGTTTGAGGGATTCGGACACACCTTCGGGGGTGTCTGAACTCAAATCAAGGGATTAAAGGATTTCGAAAAAGAAAAAGTTTTCTAAAGGATTAAGTAAAGAGTTTTAAGAAAGAACGAAGTGTGTGATGTGCGCGACCGACCGAGCTCAAGTAAGTATTCCCCAAAGTACCCATACAATGTTATATTATGTTTATCAGATTCAGTAGAACAGCTTGCTAGAATAGGACTAAGGATCTAGGAATGATGCCTTATGTGCCTGCTTTATGTGCTCCAGCTTATGCGAATTGCATGCTAGTATTGAGTAGACAGTAGTAGGAAACCCTAATTAGGTTATGCCTGGTAGTATGCGCTTAGCATTATATGCTAGTTCAGCTTCTCATCTTGAGGACATATTTGCTTGAGTAGTTTTCCTCCGTCCGAATGTTGCTTGCTTTGTGCTACGTGTGACTCTGTGATATGTGTATTATATATATATTTTTATACATTATATCTTAATATTTTGGCCTTTATTATTCTCTTTTAGAACTAAAAAGCACTCACAATGCTTTAAATTATGTTTTGCAGCTATTCGTTGACGATAAAGCACAAAAGAAAAGACTGAAGCGGAAATCGGGCTTAGAAGCTAAAGGAAAGGAAAATGCTGCAGGACCATTTACTCCCCGCGTAATTCACTTGTACGCCAAGCGTAAAGGCTAATTTCGAGTTACGCCTAGCGTAACTCTTGTGTACGCCCCGTGTAACGACTGGAATCAGATAACTTCAATCGCGTATAAATCTTTAGTACGCCCAACGTAATCCGACTTACGCCCAGTGTACGTAAGTCGGTTACAAAGGTTATAAAAGTCGATTATCAGCTAACCAGAAGGGGGGATTCGACTTCCAACCTAATTTAGTCGATATTAAACTTTTGTTAAGCCGTTTTAAGGGTCTAGAAGGCGGCCGGAAGGCCGTTAAGCTAACGAGAGTGAAGATCGGAAGGGTTGGAGAGCGGTTACATGTCGGTAATCATATGGGTTGTTAACGTGACCATGTTTAGCATTCCATTGTGTTACTATTCTGTATTTAGTTTCTGATTTGGGTGTAAAAACCTTTTACTTTGCGTTTATGATTGAATGAAACTTTGATTATTAGACTAATTGCTATATTGAATTGTTTGTTTATGTTTAATTTATCTTGCCAAGCTTGTTAAAAGATCCTTACGTATTAATGATAATTATTTGCTGTTAATTACTAAGTAAATTATGTTGTATGAACATCTGCTTGATTGCTTGTTGCTTATGATTTTGATGACCATCGAGATTATAAGTCTAGGAATAAGGAATGTGAAACTAGGATTAACTTGGGAATAAGTAAGTTAATGTGTGAGCCTTGTTTGATGACCATCAACAAGAGGTTAATTTGAATTAGTAATTTGATTAACTATATTTACAAGTCTTGCTTGATACGAACTGAACACTAGGAAGCATGTTAGTTTAATCAACTGATCACTGTTTGAATTGACTTGTTTGCTAAAGGATTAGTTATAGTGAATGCGAATCTAATCATTTTAGGAATCGGTGAACATAAATAAATGAATTTGTGTATGCAATTGTCTATGTTTTTAAGGCGTAATTTGTCTAAATCAAAGTACCTGAAGAGATTTGTTTTTCTGTTAGTTTATCGAAAGTTGTTAATTAATTGTTAGTTTGAGAGTTATTTATTCTTTTCATGTAACCTGTAACCTATAATCAAATATTTTAAATTAATTCACCACCGTTCCCTGTGATCAACACCCGACTTACCTAAGCTATACTGTAATCCGACTAGGTACACTGCCTATAAGTGCATAGTTAGTCAAAGTTTGTTAGGTTATAAATATTAAAATTAGTGGGTACTTTTGTGCACATCACTCTGCGTGATGGAAGTTAGTCATTAGGTGAATACGTCACATTACATGTGATCAGGGTTGAATAATCTCAGAATACTGGATTTGGCCTTATTGCGCAACTCTTGTTTGAGTCTAACCGTTGTAGGGACGAGTATGTTACTCGAAGGATTATCTAAGCCTCATCACATGTGATGGTATTCAGGTAATGGCTAACTGGCATTACAAGGAGGCCTTCAGCGACTGAGGACCGGTTTGGGTGGATTCAGAGATTTTCCCTAGGGCAAGCCTAGAATGGGAATAGCAGAGGATCAGTAGTGGAGAAAGGGATCTGGTGGAGTCAAAGTTGTCCTTGAGGAAGGTACGGATAGATGTGGAAGGTAGTATGGGCCCATACTACTGAAAGCAGAGGATCCATATCCGAATTAAGGAAGGCTGAGGCAAGACCATGGAACTTGTAATAGATGTGATCCCTTTAGAGGTATCAGTATCACTAATGGTTGCCTGTGCGTATTGCAGAATGGTGGTACTACGTCAGAGGCCAGCAGGTGGTAGTTCTGGAGAGGGATCGGGTTTGAGATCAGGTTCTGAGCCAGTAGATGAGAGGCTACGCGAGTTCATCGCGTCAGAGATCACCAGAGGCATCCTTCAGTCGACCCCCCATCATTTTCGGGTCGATCAAGGAAGGGATAGTTGAGCTGATGGAGGACTGCCTCAGGGCGTTCAGGAGTGACATGGCATCTGGCTAGTCAGGATCTCACACACTGTCCTTTAAGGACTTCAGGGGCAGTGGTGCACCGGATTTCCATTGGGCGAAGGACCCCATTGCTTCCAGACGATGGATTGCGGACATTGAGTCTGCATAACTGACTAGCTTTTGCCCCGAGGGGTCGAAGGTGAGATATTCAACAGGGTGCTTGAGAGACAGAGCTAGAGACTGGTGGGAGTCTGTTGGTGACTCATTGGGAGCCTCGACTGTTGAGGCTATGACATGGTCGAATTTTGTGACTCGGTTCCGAGCAGAGTTTGCGCCAGCGGTAGAGCTTCAGCAGCTGGCCAGAGAGTTTTTGGACATGAGACAGACTACAGAGACTATGGCGAAGATCACCGCCAAGTTCCGAGAGAGGGCATTGTTGGTGCCCCAATATGCGGGAGATGAGGATATGAGGAGGACCCGCTATCATGACATGCTAAGAGTTGACATTTGGGAGCATGTTAGTTTTTCAGCTTGCCCTACCCTGGATTCCATGATTGCCAGGGCTAGGGAGAGGGAGATTGATCTGGAGCATATCCAAAAAAGGAAGGCAGAGGAGGGACAGGTTACAGGGGCTTCGGGGAAGAAGCCCAAGGGATCAGATGCTGGGCCGAAAGGCTAACAGAGTCGAGGCCGCTGTAGGAAATGCGGCAAGGCACATGAGGGGGCGTGTAGGTTGGGATCGTCGGGCTGCTACAAGTGCGGCAAGACAATTTTAGCAGGGATTGTACCGCCCCTACACTTGTCTTTTCAACGTCTGAGTTGCTGTGTTTCCACTGCAACCAGAGGGGCCACAAGAAGGCCAATTGCCCCCAGTTGACAGTAGCATTAGCGTCAGTGAAGGCGCCAGCTCCAGCGACCCTGCGGATCACAGATGGTCGACAGGGCAAGTCATAGGCTCCAGTGGTGAGGAGTCGGGTCTTTCAGTTGACTACAGAGGAGGCACGCACCACAACCGATGTGGTGACGAGTATGATTTCTTATTTATGCTTTATGTTATGCTGCTGTAATTTTGATATGTTATATGTATGTGCTCTGTTTAGGATCGTTCCATGTGAACGGTATCCCAGTTCAAGTGTTGTTTGATTCAGGGGCTACCCGATCATTTGTTTCTCTTGCGCTTAGCAAGAAGTTTCCTGAGTCCTCGGGCATGTTGGATTTCCCTCTAGAGGTTGAGATTGCGGACGACCGGTCGGTGCGAGCATCAGAGGTCTTCCGGGATTATGTATTGAGATTGTTTGAGGAGCAGTATCTGGTCGACCTGGTTCCCATTCCGTTGTGGGGAAACAAGGTCATTATTGGTATGGATTGGCTGAGCCCTAATGGGGCAGTAATAGACTGCGCGCAACAGCTAGTGCGAGTCAGAGCCCCAAGTGGGGGAGAGTTGGTGATTCAGGGTGAGAGACGACAGCGAGGGCCAGCCTTATGCTCGGCGGCGAGGGCGAGGCATTACGTTCAGCAGGGTTGTGTAGGATATGTCACTTATGTCATGGACACCCGGGAGGCGGGTAAGGCGACAGTGGGCGATGTACCCGTGGTTCGAGAGTTTGCGGATGTATTCCCCGAGGAGTTGCATGGGATACCTCCAGAGCGACAGGTGGAGTTCAGGATCGACTTAGTCCCTGGTGCGGCTCCGATAGCCAAGGCATCATATCGGTTGGCTCCTCTCGAGATGCATGAGTTGTCTACACAACTACAGGAGTTGATAGACAAGAGATTCATTAGACCAAGTAGTTCTCCCTGGGGAGCCCCGATTCTGTTTGTGAAAAAGAAGGACGGGTCGCACCGGATGTGTATAGATTACCAGGAGCTAAATAAGGTGACGGTGAAGAACCGTTACCCACTCCCGAGGATTGATGACCTCTTCGACCAGCTTCAGGGAGCATCTTGGTTCTCCAAGATTGATCTACATTCGGGGTACCATCGGATGAGGGTCAGAGAGGAGGATGTGCAGAAGACCGCATTTCGGACGCGTTATGGCCACTACGAGTTTGTGGTGATGCCATTCGGGCTCACCAATGCTCCTGTCGCGTTCATGGACCTCATGAACCGCGTGTGTAGACCGATGTTAGACCGGTCTGTGATAGTGTTTATTGATGATATCTTGGTTTATTCCAAGACACAGGAGGAGCACGAGGAGCACCTGCGGGAGGTGCTGGAGAGTTTGAGGAGGGGGAGCTTGTATGCCAAGTTCTCCAAATGTGAGTTTTGGTTGCGCGAGGTGCAGTTTCTTGGGCACCTTGTCAACCAGAACGGGATTTCGGTAGACCGGGCCAAGGTTGAGGCCGTGATGAGATGGGAGGTTCCGAAGTCTCCATCTGAGATTCGGAGTTTCCTGGGATTAGCGATCTATTATCGGAGATTCATCCAGGATTTCTCCAAGATAGTCGTACCTTTGACCAGGCTAACAAGGAAGGTCGTGGTCTTTCATTGAGGGCCTGAGCAACAGGCAGCGTTCGAGGCACTGAGGCAGAGGTTGTGTGAGGCGCCAATCTTAGCCCTGCCAGAGGGCATGGAGGATTTGTTGTGTACTGCGATGCGTCCATCTCAGGTTCGGGCGCAATATTGATGCAGAGAGGGCATGTCATCGCCTACGCGTCGAGGCAGCTGAAGCCTCACGAGGCGAACTACCCGACACATGATTTGGAGTTGGGGGCTGTGGTGTTCTCCCTCAAGATTTGGCGTCATTACCTATATGGGGTTCGCTGTATGATTTACATGGACCACAAGAGCTTGAGGTACCTTATGGATCAGCCGAATCTGAACATGAGACAACGCCGGTTGCTTGATGTGGTGAAGGATTATGATTGTGAGATCCTTTACCACCCGAGAAAGGACAATTTGGTGGCCGATGCGCTTAGCCGCAAGGCAGAAACCGATCAGGGATGTCTGTCTGAGGATGACAGTGGTGACTCCGCTGCTAGAGCAGATTCGGGAGGCTCAGCAGGAGGCGATGAAGGAGGAACATCGGAAGAGTGAGAGGATTGTGGGTCAGATTTCCTCTTTCGACTATGACAGTCGAGGATTGTTGACACTACACCGTAGGTGTGGGTGCCGTATCTTGGAGGCATGCGTCAGGTCCTGATGGGAGAGGCGCACAAATCTAGATTCTCCATTCATCCCGGAGCGACGATGATGTATAAGGATCTTCGTTTGGATTATTGCTAGCCCTAAATGAAGCGGGATGTAGCCTGGTACGTGGAGCATTGCTTGACCTACAGGAAGGTAAAGGTTGAGCACCAAAGGCCACACGGTAAGATGCAGCCGTTGGATATCCCGTTGTGGAAATGGGAAGATATTACGATGGATTTTATCACGAAGCTTCCCAGGACCGCACGAGGAGTGGATTCGATATGGGTCATCGTGGATCGATTGACCAAGAGCGCCCATTTTATTCCAATTCAGGAGAGCATCTCGGCCGAGAAGTTGGCCGACATCTATATCAGAGAGATAGTGGCGCGGCACGGAGTGCCAGTGTCAGTGATTTCAGACAGAGATGTGCGTTGTACTTCCAGGTTTTGGAAGAAGTTTCATGACGAGTTGGGTACTCGTTTGCATTTCATCACTGCTTTTCACCCGCAGACGGATGGTCAGAGCGAGTGGACCATCCAAACGTTAGAAGATATGTTACGGGCATGTCTTCTGGATTTCGGAGGTAGTTAGGAAGCCTACCTTCCGTTGACGGAGTTCTCGTATAATAATAGCTATCATGCGAATATCGACCGTCCCCCCTTTGAGATGTTGTATGGGAGGAAGTGCAAGACCCTGATATGCTGGGGCGAGGTTGGCCAGAGGGTCATGGGAAGCACCGAAGTGGTGCTCAAGATGACCGAGAGGATTCAGCAGGTCCGTAGCTGGCTTCAGACTGCTCAGAGTCGGCAGAAAAGTTATGACGACAAGCGCCGATCAGACTTAGAGTTTCAAGTTGGAGACATGGTTCTCTTAAAGGTGTCGCCTTGGAAAGGTGTCATCCGATTCAGGAAGCGGGGCAAGTTAGGCCCCAGGTACATTGGACCGTTCAGGGTATTAGCCCAGGTGGGCAAGGTGGCGTATAGGTTGGATCTGCCTGCCGAACTCAGCCAGATCCACAACACTTTCCACGTCTCTTAGTTGCGGAAGTGTCTGGTGGACGACTCGGCAGTGGTGCCTTTAGAGGATATTTAGGTCGATGACAACCTGAATTACATCGAGTGGCCTGTGGCTATCCTCGACAGGAGGTTGAAGGATCTGAGGAACAAGAGAGTGGAGTTGGTGAAGGTGTAATGGCAGCACCGGAAAGGCTCGGAATGGACGTGGGAGCCGGTGGATGAGATGATGGAGCATTACCTGGAGTTGTTCCGGGAACGGGCAACTGACTTCGAGGACGAAGTTTAAGATAAGTGGGGGAGATTTGTAACACCGGATTCCTGGTACGATTTCTATTTATGTAATTTCTCTCATTTTGCCTTGGACTCGGCGAGTTGGAGGCCCGACTCGCCGAGTAGGAGCGATTTTGGCATGAGATTAAAGTGAGGGACTCGGCGAGTCGGGTCCCAAACTCGGCGAGTCCATGCTGGACGAGTAAAACCCTAAACCGGGTGTTTGCACCCTATTTAAACACTCTAACTCGTCCTCCCTTGTTCCTAACACTTCTAGAGAGCTGTGGAGCGAAACCCAAGCCCCCATATTGTTCTTGTGAGTGATTTTTGGCTTTGTGAAGGAAGTTTGGAGCTTAGAAGAAGAAGGAGGAGGTTGAAAAGTGCAAGGAGGGGAGGTAGATCCAAAATCTACACTGTGAGAAGCTTCCATTCAGGTAGAAAATTTCCTACCTTGATCACTAGTTCATTAGATCCCCTTTTTGTCCCAAATTGGTGGTTTTCAAGCCCTAAAACCTCAAACTCCATGTGTTTATGCTCTATGTTCTGAAAGGACTTCAGATCTGGACCTTATGGACATCTTAGAAGTGTAAAGTCTCTGTGGTTGAAGTGATTGAGGTCCCTATTGAGTGCATGACCTCATAAAGAGCTTGGAATTGCCTTTTGGAGCTCATAGGGCCATGCATGCACGTAAAGTTTGCAACTTTACGTGATAAGCATGCCCTAGGAGCTTAGATCTATGGTTTGGAACCGTTGCATGTCTCAGATTTGGTCTGTATGGGAGGAGAGTTGAAGGGACTCGGTGAGTTCCAAAGTGGACTCGGCGAGTTCTATGAAGATGGTCTTAGACTCGACGAGTTGGATGAACAACTCGGCGAGTCCTTTGAAGATTGCTTGGAACTCGACGAGTTGTTCTTCAAACTCGGCGAGTCATATGAACTGTTACTGAGTTAAGACGGGTTTAAGTGTAGAAGGTCCAACCCTTCGTAGCTGCACGCAGAATTAGCAATTTAACGTGTAGCAATTGTCCCAGAAACCCAAATCCTCAAGATGGATGCTCTGGTGAGGATTTGGAAGCGAGTAGGAGATCTACTCGTAGGACTCGGCGAGTTGTTCTCGGACTCGGCGAGTCGGATCGCGAGTCGATCTAATCGTCCCAAGTAGTGAGTTAAGGGTGACTCAGTGAGTGGAAGAGGGACTTGATGAGTTAGTGCTGGGATTGTAGGAGAGGGACTCGGCGAGTCCAGTCAACTGGAAGTTAACTTTGACCAAGGAGTTGACCTTGGACCAGGGGTAGGTCAATCATTAGACCTAAGGGTATTTAGGAGTGACTAATCTATGTTTATGGATTTATAGCCGGAGGATTACCGGTGCAACAGTCAGTCGTCTAGCAAGCAGACTTTCAGCAGCTACTTTTCGAGGTGAGTTACCTTCCAGCAGCGGTGGGTCTACGGCTACAATGCCAGCCCACCAGTAGGAGTTTTATGTTAGAGGATTGTCTTTGTGATATTCATCTAGGTTTGCTACTACTTGATATGTTTATGTGCTAGCATGTTATGATGTTATGTCGTAGTGGTAGTAGTAGGGGTGAAATGGATCAAACGATGTTTATTCACAAATGTTTTCCAAAGTATTGATTTAAAAATGAAATTTTTGGACGTGAAAATTGGGTCGTTATAATAAAGTTGGAAACTTTATCCATTATGAATCTGATCTTTGAGTGAAAGGTCTTAATGTATTAAGTGCTTAAAATAAATTTTGGAAAGGGACGCCATATGCGGGGAATAATCTGGGCTACACCCAATGTAGCCTAATTCTTGCCCGTTTCTGGACAGGACTCTACACCTTGGATAGAGTAAGACGTACGCCACACATAAGTTAAAGAAAGGTTGATCGTTGACTTTTTGACCAATTTGATGGTCAACGATTAGGGGTTGAGGACTTAGAAGGGCAAAATAGACTTTTTCCCAAATGAGGATTTATCTTGATATTGGAATTGCTAAGTTGGAGTATTTACCTTAATTGCTAATTAGGGTCGGTTTTGATATATACAGTGTGAGGAGGTTCTTGGACAAACAACTCAAGTGTGAGAATTAGATGTTATTGGTTGAGGTGAGCCTATTCACTATACTTGTGGGTCGAAGGCACCAATCTTGGCCTAGTAGATCTGATCCAATCAAGTGAATCCAAATTGATTTCGGTTTTCAAAACATGGATCCGAATAGTCCAAACTAAATTCAAATCCGATCCGATCCAATCCAATTACAATTCGGTTGGATCGGTTTTTATAATTCGGTTTTCAAAAACCGAAACATTTTAAAACAACATATAGTTATAATATTACGCAACTTTACACAAGAAGCGAAAACAAATTATTTAGTTGTGATTTGAAATTTATAAACAATTACTAAGAAGATATATTATAGTTAAATATTTTATAGATAGAAAACTTTTGAGAGAGAATGCATATTAATGTTTTTTTTCGGGTGAAACGTTTTGAACCTATTTGAAAAAATAAATTACAAAATTAATAAATAGCCATATATATATATATATATATATATATATATATATATATATATTATAAATAAATAATAAATGTTTATTCGGTTTTTTTGGACTATTCGGTTCTTATTTTATAAACCAAATCCAATATGAAATCCAAAATAATAATTCGGTTTTGTTGAAAACCAATCCAAAAATCCGAATATCTGAACCAAATAGTCCAATCCAAGTTGTCCAATTGGACAATTCGGTTTTATCCAAATACTGAACAACCCTATATGTATGTAGGATGTTCGTTGTCTTTGTGACTCTTGCATGTGTTTGTATGTAATACCGGGCGGACCTGATGAATATTGGGTGGGGCCTAATGAATACTGGGCGGGGACTGATGGAAGTCGGGTGGTGCCCGATATATGTATAGTATGTGGTATTTTAGGGAATTCACTAAGATTTAAGCTTATGGGTTATGTTTAAAATGTTTTCAGGTACTTCTGGATTCAAAAGAAAGGGACCGACTTGATCGCACTGCATTCATCCCATGGAGATTTATTTTGTACTGAATGTTTACAAATTACTCTGATGTTTTGAGAATACTTTTATTCTGATCGTCATTGAGATTATGAATGAATGGTTTTGACTTATTTAAAAATGAAAATTTTACTCGGTATTTATAGGACATTACAAGTTGGTATCAAAACCTTGGTTTGAGGGATTCGGGCACACTCTCGGGTGGGTTTGAACTCAAACTGAGGAATTGGTAATCTTTTTGAAAGAAAATGAATTTTATAAAAAAGGGGTGTGATGCGTGCAATCAGCCGAGCTCAAGTAAGTATTTCCTAAAATTCCCATACATGTTAATTGATTTAGTATGTGTATGTATAACATGCTAGACTAGGGCTAAGGATTTGCTCAGGATTTGCATGATAGAATGCTAAGAGAGATTCCTTTATATGCTTATTGATTAAGCTTTTGGTACTGCATGCTAGTATGAATTTCAGATTATTGGATAAAATGGCCTGATTAAGTAAGGCATTGGTTTATATTACTCGATGATTGAATGTTGCTTGCTTTGTGCTTTTACAAACCTCCAATAATATCAGCTAACTATTAAGCGAATATGTTAAGTTACATGCTGCATGGATTAGATAATTTTATAATGTTAGGTTGTAACTTTATTGCTCAAATCTTGTATAAGTTCAATCGTCGTAGTGTGAGACCTTGCAGTCGAAGAATTATTTAGTATCTACGACATGTAATTATATTTGTGAGGTAGTTAGAAGGTATTAGAGGGATTATTTTCTGTAGCTGATGATAGAGATTGGTGTGATCATTTTCAAAATAGGGATCCTAGAAGGAGAAACTAGGAAGATTAGCAGTGTGTACTCATTTAATGGTGGTTATTTGTGGTTGGATCATATGGTAGTGGACATCAATAGTTACTTAGAGGATCCAAAATGATTCTTGAGGAAAGTATGGATAGGTATGGAAGGTAGTATTAGGCCCGTACTACTGAAAGCATAGGATCCATACGCGAATAAAGGAAATTTCTTAGGATTATAAGGAGCTGGTTGGGGGTATATATCATGGTTTGGCACCATGATTCATTGCAGTGTGTTCCATCTTTATTGGCCTTTCAATTTTAGTTATTTGGAAGGGGGAATGGGTCTGGTGATTGTTTGGGCCTTAGTAGCCATGTCAGTATGGGTTTGAATGGTGCAGACCTAGGAGAGTTAGATGATTTTGGAGGTCTCGGGGCCTTGCTCAAGGTAGTGATAGTTGAGTCGCGGGATGTCACCATCTACTACGGGGGTTATGTTCTTCCAGCTTTTCATGTTCGTTGGAAAAATGGGCAGACATGTGACTTTCCGAGTTGGGATGTGGACCCATCATGGGGCTAGATGATTGCGGTTTTTTACGACAAGTATGGCAGTGTAGGAATGCACAAGAGGATTCTTGTGGTATGATTGCCTTGAGATGAGATCAACGATATGATTTCTTTGAACTTAGTTAGGTCAGGTGCTAGTTGATAGTTTCAGGTGATCAAGGGAGGTGAATTAGGAACAACTTTGTTGTCTCTGATGTACCCTGACTAGGAAAATGATGCTTCTTGTATTTATGAATAATGCTTGTAATGAATTATTTTATGGGGATTTGTAGGAAACGTGTCTGGTAGTCTATTTGTTTCTAGATAAATAATCGATGCTATGAATAGACTATCTGAATTATTGCTTGTGCATCTGCAAGCGATTCTTGATGTTAGAGGCAATTATGATGGAAGGGTTTCCAAGGTTTGCATCTGAGATTTGGAATCTCTTTGATCCTACTTGCTATTTATCTGGAAGATCATCTTGCATTGTATTATACATTCCAAAGTTCAGGGATATGTATCTGGTTGAGCCGATTTGAGATTTGGCATGTTTGCAATGCCAGTTGGTGGTAATCCGAACCCTAGTGGGGGTGACTGAGTATTCTGCTTGGACGATCATCGATCTGTTCAAGTTTATGGTTTAAGGCATAATAGGTCATATGTATCTGTGGTTCAAGTATGCGAGATGTTGATTAAAGATTTTGTGAAAACAGGGTGCAGGGCAAGTTGCCATCAAATGTATGTGCTTAAAAATGCATTAGTTGTCTTCACGACAAAAAGCTACAGAAAAGGAGCTAGTTGTATCCAGTGGTTTCTTTCGGGATCGCCAATGTTTAGGTCATGAGGCGTTTAGGTCACTCATGTTGAGTATCAATTGTTGAGGGATTTGTTAACTTGTTGCATAGATTGCTTTCTAAAGTCTAGGAATAGCAGTTGATGATTTTTTGATCAACTTTAGAGTTTGGTGTGTTTATTTTCACATGGGCTAGGTTCAGTAGTGTATTGGATCAGTGGATTAGTTGTAAATGCATTCTCGATCGCTGGTCATTTCGTTCATCGTCAACAGCTAAGTTTCTTTGAATGTTTCGAGCTGTATTAGTGGAAGTTAAATGGATGTGTCAACATATCGTCAAAATTTGTACATGGTGCCTTTTGGTTTATGGGTATGGTTACCCTCACCTCACCTATTGGATATGGAAGTATTGTTCATATTAGGCTCGGGTTTGACAGCTATCCTTGGTTTTAGGATTTTGGATGTCGGAGCGGTATTGTTTACTTTTTTATGCGTGGCTTTAGATCTGCGCGAAATCCAATTTTGGCATGTCGTTTCGATAGGGTTGGTGTTTGAATTGATCTGACTAGAGTTTTAGCATCATTTCTGGATAACATTGGAAGTTTTATCGAGCTAGTTACATATTGGTAAGATCTGTTTAGTTTCAGTTAAGGGGTAGGACCATGTTCAATCATTTATGAGGATGTTTCTGTTAACGACTTAGGTTCGTCATTTTGTTATATATACTGGTACTTCGCACTTTAGGCATGGTTGCAGAAATCGGGATTAAACTTTTGGCATTCTCCAACCGACTAGGATTAGTTTGATTGACGGAAATTAGTGATTAATCGGGTTTGGCGAGATTAATTGGTCAACAAAAGTCAGAAAGTCAAAAAAATAAAAAAAATCAAAAAAATTAAAATAAATTTACTCCAAAATTTTCAAACTTTCAAATATTATACCAAAATGTTCATATTTTCGTATTTTCAAAATTTTAAATTTCCAATTCTCTTATTTTCTATTTTTGAAGGACTTATTTTTCTTCAAATATATTAATCTTCGATTAATTTTAATAAATAATTAGTAATCTATGGTCCACGATTAATCCCCGATTAATTCTCGCCAAAACCGATTAATACCTTAACACCAGTTGACCGTCGAGCTACCGTCAAACGGCTTTTACAACCTTGACTTTAGGTAAGGTCGTGAAAAAAAGAATGCAGTAGATCTAGGGGTTGTATTGGGTTCTCTTTAGGGTATGTATTTTGGTAAGTTCATTAGATATTGTCGGGAGGGGTGTATGTGGGTTGAACAAGATAACAAAGGAGCTCCTGGTTAGAATTATATATGTGGTTCTTATTTGGTTTATATCATTTGAAATAGAAACAAGAGTACAACTTCCTACCCCCATTCTCTGGTTATGTGTGACCATGTTTTCATATGGTTTTGCGTTGGTAACAACTTGTGTTGTGAAAGTAGTTATGCATTATAGAAAGGCATGGCTCATGTTGTGTTGAGAAGATTGGGTTCCTGCAAGTCGGTGGGTTGATGGTTGAGTACTTTAGACCCATGTGGTATTGGTTGCGAGTCTTCAGGCTAGTGATGGAATGATGAAAAATTGGCATAGTACCGTGAGCTTATCATTTTAGTGGTTAGTAGGAGTCACGATGTATCATGAACTAGTGGTTGTATGATTCATGTGGGTGGGACCCGATAGTCATTTGATTGAACCTCTTAGGTCTCATATCGTTAGTACTTTTGGCATGGTTGGGTGTTAGTGCATTTTTGGAAGTCGAGAGACTTAATGACCAACTGGTTTGGATCATGTGGACATTAAACTTTTGTTGAGAGTATTAGTTGTGTGTCATAAGTCTCTTGCTAAATGGTTGCATTTGTGGGTCTCTATTTGCTTGTGGACTATTATTAGGAGCTGGAATACTAGAATGAGTATTGGATCAGAAACTTTGGGTCATAAGTATTGTTGATAATGTTTTGAATGATTTTTCAAGTGGCTGTACACGTGAGCTGATGAGGGATTTGAATGGAACGTGAGATTCTTGGATGGACCATCATTTTGCTTATAGGAGCAGTAGGTTGGTGATGACTTTTCAGAAAGTAAAGGGTATATTTAAGGTTTTGGGCACAACTTCCGGATTTGGGATTGGTCGAAATTCATGATCGGTAGGTTTTGAGTTTTCATTCTGCATGGTTTTGTGGTTTTCCTTGTTAGGGACTAAAGGTAGGTACATAGAATGGATGATCATCAGTCTTAAGGTACGGTCCTGAAGTTTAGACTGACGTGTTCCCAGTTTTAGGGAGTTTACTGATGGAAGCAGTTTGTAATTCCAGTTTTGAGAAGTTTTCCGCTTTAAGTGGCTGTCGCTATGATTTGGGTCTTACAGTTAGGAAGTGAAAGATAGTGGTTGCGATTGAGTATATTGGAGTTATTGGGTTGTTTGTTGGCAATTGTGGGTTTTCAAGTGATCTCTTGACTTCTCTATATAAATGCCTTGATATCGGAATGGTTAGAGGAAGCTTATGAAATAAGTTGGTGTTGTTTTTAGAGATTCTAACCACGATAAATTTCAAGGAAGAAATGCAGTTTAAGTGGGGGAGAGTTCTAACATCCTGTTCGAGAAGTTTCTTATTTTGGGATTGTGGATCATAAATGGACCGACTAAAGGCCTTGGGCTTCAAGGGAATAGGGTTTAGGTCCTATTGGGTGTTGAAAATATTGGTTATCTAATCCAGGCTCTTGGTTTGTATTTGGAGACAAAGGCGTAAAATAGGGAATTGATGTTTCAGACTTCTTTCATGAATTAAGAATTTTACTTTGGTATGTTTTAAGTCAAAAGTAATTAGATGAATATCGACCCAATAAATTATGTATGTGCAATGCTAGTTGTCTTTGTGAATCTTACATGTGTTTTCATGTAATACCGGGTGGGGCTTGATGCCGGGTGTGGCCTGATGAATATCGGACAGGGCCCAACACTAGACGGGGCCTGATGGAAACCAGGGGTATATGTATGGTACATGGTATTTTGGGAACTCACTAAGCTTTGTGCTTACGGTTTATATTCAAAATGTTTTCAGGTACTTCTGGTTTCAAACAGAAGGGACCGACTTGATTACACTCCACCCCCTGGAGATTTATTCCGCACTGAATGTTTACAAATTACTCTAATGTTTTGAAAATACGTTTTTATTCTGATTGTCTTTGAAATAATGAATGAATGATTTTAACTTATTTAAAAATAAAAATTTTACTCGGTATTGATGGGACGGTATTGATCCTCATTCATTTTTGTTCTTCTTCAAACTTTCTAAACAACAATATAATGAAAATGGGAATATGATGGTGGTGATGTTTTGGTCTTACTCGAGAGTTAGGGAGTCGAACGGAAACTAGGAAAAAGAGGAGGATAGGTGGGTTGGTGGAGATCTTTTTGCCTTTTTATTAATCTATAGGTGATAAAACAATAAAGAAATTAAAAAAATAAATTGTTAAGGGCAAAATAGTCTTTTTACGTTCGAAGTGATGAACAGTGTAAGTCTTAAACAAACGAGAGACGATCCGTGATAATATTGGTTATCTGATCCAGGCTCTTGGTTTGTATTTGGAGTCAAAGGCGTAAAATGGGGAATCGAAGTTTCAGACTTCTTTCATGAATTAAGAATTTTAGTTTGATATGTTTTAAGTCAAAAGTAATTAGATGAATACCGGCCTAGTAGATTATGTATGTGCGATGCTAGTTGTCTTTGTGAATCTTGCATATGTTTTTATGTAATACCGGGTGAGGCTCGATGCCGGGTGTGGCGTGATGAATATTGGACGGGGCCCGACACTAGACGGGGCCTGATGGAAACCAGGGGGATATATGTATGGTACGTGCTATTTTGGGAACTCACTAAGCTTTGTGCTTACGGTTTATGTTTAAAATGTTTTCAGGTACTTTTGGTTTCAAAAGGAAGAAACCGACTTGATTACACTCCATCCCCTGTTGATTTATTCTACACTGAATGTTTACAAATTACTCTGATGTTTTGAAAACACCTTTATTCTGATCATCTTTGAGATAATGAATGAATGGTTTTAATTTATTTAAAAATAAAAATTGTATTCGATATTTATGGGACAATATTGATCCTCATTCATTTTCGTTCATCTTCAAACTTTCTTAGCAACAATATAATGAAAATGAGAATATGGTGGTGGTGATGTTTTGGTCTTAGTGGAGAGTTAGGGAGACGAACGAAAAGTAAGGAAAAAAAAGGGGGGATGGGTGAGTTGGTGGAGATTTAATTTTTCTTTTTTATTAATCTAAAGTTGATAAAACAATAAAGAAATTAAAAGAATAAATTGTTAAGGGAAAAATAGTCTTTTTATGTTCGGAGGGATGAATAATGTAAGTTTTAAACAAACGAGAGACGATCCGGGTTAATTTTTGAAAATAGAGACCAAATATGAGTTTTGACATATGTACGAGGAACGGTTGATGTAACATATATATATATATATATATATATATATATATATATATATATATATATATATATGAGTAGGATCAAATGAGAACACCAAAAAGGTTGAGAACGCGAGAACAAAGTATATTCATTTGTGATTCCATGTATTCATTTTTAGAGAAATGATAAATTTTTACGCCTTTAGTTTCAATTGAAGAGAAAAAGCATATTCATGTTGATTGTGCGTAAAAAATTATCATTTCCCCACAAATGAATACATTGAATCACAAATGAATATACTTGTTCTCGCGTTCTCAACCTTTTAGGTGTTTTCATTTGATCATTTCCCTATATATATATATATATATATATATATATATATATATATATATATATATATATATATATATATATATATATATATATATATATAATTTTTTGTTTAGTTTATTTTATTTTTCAATAATTTTATAACTTATTTTATTTTATTTTTATCTTTTTGACCTTTTGGTTTCTATTTTTTTTTAATTTTAGTTATTTATGGTTTTTCTAATATTTTTATTTACTTTGATTAAAGTAAAGGAAAACAAAGAAAAACTCAAAATTATAATATACTCTAATATATTCATATGTTTTCTATTTTATTCATATTATTTTTTTGTATTATTATTATTTTTTCATTATATTTTTTTATCTTTTTCAAAAAGTGTATAATGTTTTAATATATTACAATTTTGGTTTTTGAGTTTTTATTTTTATTTTTTCTACTCTTGTTTTTATAATTTTGGTAATTTATGGTATCTTTAATTTTTTAATTTTATTTCAAGTAAATAAAAAAGTTATATTTATATTTTGAATGTATGGTTTTTTAAATATACTCCTTCTGTCCCAATTAAATAGTTCACTTTTAACTTTTGAAGTTTTTTTTTTCAATTTTGACCATAAATATTTTTATTTGTGTTATATATTAATTGATAAAACTTATAAGAATGAAAAAAAAAACATTTAAAATACAATCATTTTTTATATTTTGCATCAACTATAATCTATCAAAAACAAAAATATTTAAGGTCGGAGTTGAAGAAAAAATATTTCAAAAGTCAAAAGTGGAATATCAGTTTGGGATGGAGGTTGTGTGTGTGTGTGTGTATTTATATATATATATATATATATATATATATATATATATATATATTATTTTCATTTTTTTATTTTTCAACAATTTGATAACTTTTTTTTTTACTTTTTTTACCTTTTGTTTTCTATTTTTTTTTTAGAGTTTTAGTTATTTATGGTTTTATTTATTTTGATTGAAGTAAATGAAAAAAAATTCAATTTAAAATATTGTAACAAGTTTTTTTATATAGTATGACTTATTATTTATTTTAGTTTATCATCAAATTGAAAAATATTATCTTAAATTTAAACTACTGATATCAAATATAAAAATACGATTTAATCTGCAAGTTATATTTAAAAAATATAGATAATTTTCTTATTTTAATAATTATAAAACACAAATATCACATACTGAAACATTAATTCTCAATAAACAAACGTTTGGTTTTTATTTTTATTTTTTTTTCATAAAATAAACATAATAACCACCAAAGAACAAAAATTATAATGAAAAAAAGTTGGATGGAAATTACAAATTATAATATACTCTAATATCTTCACACCTGAATCAAAATAAATAAAATTAGAAAAACCATAAATTACCAAAATTATAAAAAAAAAATAGAAAACCAAAAAAACACAAACACCAAAATTGTAATATACTCTAATATATTCATACATTTTACATTTTTTGAAAATGTTAAAAAAAGTTATCAAATTGATGAGAAATAAAATGAAAAAAAATTAAATAATGTGGAAAAAATTAAAAAATAATATGAAAAAAATTAAAAAGTTACGATTTAAAAATAAAAAAGACAAATAGTGTAAAATTTATGAGTATATTAGAGCATGTTTCAATTTTGGCGTTTGAGTTTTCTTTGTTTCTTTATATTTCGTTTGTTTGTTTCAAAATAAATAAAAACATTAGAAAACCATAAAACTAAAATTAAGAAAAAAATATATAAAACAAAAGGTCAAAATATTAAAAAAAAAATATCAAATTGTTGAAATTTTTTTAATATTTTTAAAATTGAAGATATAGATTCAACATCGACGCAATAGTTTTAATAAGGAAACAAGAATATTGATTATCTTTGACATTCATAACACTTAAAAAAAGTAATGTTCAATAGGGTGAAGTAATAAACGATAATTAGGGAAAAAACACGGATGATAAAATGATAATGAAGGAAAGAAATATTATCGAGATTTGTATATCTAACAAGTGAAAACCAAATCGGGCATATTTACTAAGTTAAAATGACATATTTAAGAGGTTTAGTACCTAAGCTTAGGTGAGACTATAATGTATATTCTTTATATATATATATATATATATATATATATATATATATATATATATATATATATATATATATATATGAGATTCGTTGAGAACTCATAGTTTTCCGTAAACCTGAGAACTAAAGGTGGAACATTAAATCAAAATTAACTCATTAAGGGCATGATCGTCATCTTATCGATCTCATTTAATGTTTAATTTTTTTGTTATTGAAAATATTAATAAAACGTTCTAAAAATTAACATAACAAATCAAATTTCGGGTTTAAAAAAAAATCGATTTTTTAAGGAAAAATAAAGATTTTTTATTTTTTTCTGAAAACACAAATTTTTAAAAAATTGAATTTTTTTTTTATAAAAAACTGTAATTTTTTCAAAAAAACAACAAATTAAAAAAAAAAGAAAAAAATTGTTTTTTTTCAAAAAAAATTCCATTTAAAAAAAACTCCATTTTTTAAAAAAAAATGCATTTAAAAAAAACAATAATTTTTTTAAAGTGTATTTTTTTTAAAACAAACTACAATTTTTTCAAAAAACTGCTTTTTTTTTAAATGTAATTTTTTAAAAATCTGTAAATTTAAAAGAAAAAACTAGAATATTAAAAAAAAGCTCTTAACTTTTTTAACATATAAATCAATGTTTTAGGTACATATATGCATAATTTTCAAATGCATATATGCATATTTCTTATACTATAATATCTGCAGATAGACGCTGCTACTTTTCAAGTGGCAGTCACGGCAGCCGTGACAGCCGTCATGGCGCAATTCGATGCTAACAACGCCAGCAGAAGTGGAAGCGGTACTGATAATACAGATTGTGGTAACAATCAGGAACACCAACAGGTGTCTGCCAGCGAAAATACCTCAGGCCACAAACCTACAAACAAGATGCGAAAGTTTTGGGACGAAAAGAAGTGTAACCTACCTCAAAAACTCGTTGGAAGAAAGCAATCCGTAGCTGTACCTGCCATTACAACAGCAGTCATGACGAACGCCGCGACACTAGCCACGGGGTCTGCCACCCAAACGCCGGTCAGACCATATAAGGGATCACTCCCAAAGTGTAACCGATGTGACTTCCATCACAATGGGGCTTGCCGAGAGATGCACTGTAAAAACTGCAACAAGAAAGGGCATACCGTCCGTTTCTGTAGGGCCCCAACTCAGTACATCACTTCAACCCCCATTCCCAAAGTAATTCCAGTGTGCTTCCTATGTGGCGAAACGGGACACTTCAAGAGAAATTGTCCAACTGAGAGGAATGACGGGGAAACCGGAGGAGTATGACAAACGAACCAGCAAGGGTAATAGGGAACCATATTAGGACTTTTTGTAATGTTTCCCAGCGACAAAAACGTTTAAGTACCATATGTTTGTAATGATTTTGGTGTGGTTGCTAAAATCTCTGCCTTTCTAAAAATAGTTAAAATACTCTCGTTCAGATCAAACCAAAGACACTCATATATGACCTTAAAATCATTACCTGTAAGTCGTGATAACTTTGTATATATATCGAGTTTAATTATAATCATGATACTGAAGTCTTGAAACAAATAATTCCAACTTGACTCCTATTTCATGTCTAGTAGTAGGAATTGAGTGGGGCCACCCACTCGACGATTTCACCGACATCAACTTACATACGACGTTCATATACCGTTCGATCATAGGGAGACCTGTTAGGGATCACAATGTCAAGTATCATTACTGACTATCGAAACACACCCACTACCAGTGCTAGACATTGTGGTATGAATCATCTACAGTAAATAATAACGTCAAACGAATCGGAGCACCTTGAAAAGAAACACGAGATACTCTATCACCCTAGTGATCTCTTCTTATGAATACAGCTTAACGCATGTTATCTAAAAAGATATTGTTGTCATCATCGAATTTTGATAATATAGCCCTCATCTTCCCGATTTAACGACTACAAAAGAACCCTTCACCTAACCCACCGAATATCGGAATCTTTGTCTCCCGTAAACGCGTCCAGCACGGATCTCCGGATCATCTCTCGCTGTGGAACTCTGAAACACGCACCAGAGGGGTGTTATACTTCCCGAAACCTTATCACAAGTATTCACCGGAGACCTTCGGGAATGTCACGCATGCAACAGACAAGGTTCAAACACAAAAGCTTGGGACGAATACGGTTAGTCTACCACTACTATGTGTATACGCAGGAATAATGTATAATTAAGATTCTATGGACATTTGGATGTGTGCTTCCCCCTATTTCTTGTTCCATGTCTGGTTGTGGATTTGGGGCAGAGTCACCCATCCAACTGTCTTGCCAATCTTAAGCACATACGACCTATACGTGCAAGTTAATGATAGATGGACCAGGTACGAGTCCTGCCATGAACTGTCAGGCCAAACCCGTCGAGATACCCAACAATGAAATTGAAGAACCAAGTTTCTCACCTTGGAGAACTCCGGTCTTATTCTTCAAATTGAAAGACAAATTGCTCGAAGACCCATCGACCTCGGAGGCCTCGACAATATCTCAAGTAGAAACCTTTACTATCTGCCTCGCATAGACGAATAGGTCGATCAACCGAAAGGAATGAGGTACCCTTCACGAATTGGACCTGAGACCTGAATATCACCAGTCGCGAGTATTGGGGAAGGATGTCCAAGGACAATCCTCCAAATTCGATACGGACACTGCAAGTCCGTAGTAATACCCCTCGGATAGGACCAACCCGCTCGCAGTATTCATGAACGTAATGAATAGGAAATGCCATTCTTACTAAATCAGTTCGTCATTGTCATTATAAATGACTTGCTTATCTACCCTCGTAGTAAGAAGGAAACCAAGGAGAACAGCTGCAACAAACCGCGGAAACAATATGATCAAAGAAACCTTACCTGAAGCTCTCTAGATATGAGTTTTGGAATTGAGGAGTCAATTTCCTAAGACACATCATTATCAATGTGGAAATTATTAAGGACCCTTTCAATTAATCAAAACCGTTGAGAAACAGTCAACGCCAAAGGAGTCAACAGGAATACGCCAAAATTCTGGGTCTCGCTGACCTACCGTCTTAGTTCCTTTGGAACTTCTCGTAAATTACGAAACCCCTTGCGACCTTGACCCTGAAAGGAGCAACCCTTGAAGGGAAGAGAAGCAAGAGGGAGAAACCTTTAGAACGCCAGAATAAGAGACCAAATTCCTGTGGGAAGGCTTAGTATGCTTCGGAAAGCATGGAAAGCTAAAACCCCAGATAATTATGCTCTTCGAGATTCTTGTCAGAATCAGCCTTGTAACTCGTAGCTTCAATCTACTCCCACGAGCTAGGTAAAGTACATTCTACCCGATACGTCTCGGACTTGCAGAGGTATCTATCCGAAGAGACTCTTGTAATCCCCCTCGACGTGATCGAGTTCCACAAGAGCCTCACCTTCGTGGAAGAACCGTAGTGACCATGGACCGAGAGGTCAAACGGACGAAGCAACGCCGCTCCCCATTAGTGAAAATTCGCTGGGGTACTAACCAAGGACCTGGAGTCACTTGGGAGTGCGAGAATCGGTCGATTAGGAAGTATCCCCACATCTTGGCTTGATTATTCATGCTTACCCCTTGCCTAAATTCAAATTTCGGGACGAAATTCCCTCTAACGGGGGGATGATGTGACAACCGTCAATTTCCGGTCAAGTCAAAGTCAACTGAAGTCAACAAGTCAAACCATTCGACTCAATTTTCCCGTGAGTACTAGAGTTTACGTTATGTAATTTCTAAACAACTCGCTATTCTAATGAGAGATCATGAATCAAAAAGTAAGTACATCTAGATCTCCTTAACCTAAAACTGTGGTAAGTGGCGAGCCAAACCGATAAAACAAATGTTGCATACTCATTGGGAGTGTGTAAGATCCTTAAACAAGGCTTAAAACAGGGTTTACGGACCTTGCATTGCGAAGCCAAATCTCTCTTTGTATGAGAAATCTCTCCAAGTATGTGAAATCTCTCCCAAAACTCTCTTTGTATGAGAAATCTCTCCAAGTATGTGAAATCTCTCCCAAATCTCTCCAAGTATGTGAAATCTCTCCCAAAACTCTCTTTGTATGAGAAATCTCTCCAAGTATGTGAAATCTCTCCCAAAACTCTCTTTGTATGAGAAATCTCTCCAAGTATGTGAAATCTCTCCCAAAACTCTCTTTGTATGAGAAATCTCTCAAAGTATGTGAAATCTCTCCCAAAACTCTCTTTGTATGAGAAATCTCTCCAAGAATGTGAAATCTCTCCCAAATCTCTCTCAAAAGTTCCCGTAACTTTTGAGGTCATTCGGGTCCTCCCAACCCTTAACCGGATCAAAAACCGCTTGAAACGGGGCAAGAACGGGCAAAAAGGGCTTCAGGACCCAAAACCCTCCTAATAGGGCCGAAGCCTCTTAGGACCCGAAAGTCCTCTTAGGGACCGATACCAAGAAGACCCGAACCCAAAGGCTCCAGGAAGAACCGAACCCGAAGGTCCTCTCAGGGCCGAACCTCGCATACACCCACTCGAACCCGAGACTACTGTTCATTCGGTTCATTTCGGGTCTGACCACCTTCGCTTCTAAGACTTCGGACCGAGCCTTCGCCTTCGCCTCTCACTTCTGGTTCGCCCCATTTCGCTTCCGGCTCGGCATCAGTAGGGACCGAACCTCGGCCTAGGACCGAGAGGTCTCGCTGGAAGTTCTTTTTCTCTCGGTTTTCGTCTAGTTTTGCGTTTAAGGCCCGTTTTTAATTATTTTAACGCGGAATTTTCACCCAAAACTTTATTTTAACATATAAGGCCCCATATTTATTCATTATCCATGTTTTTGGGGATAAACTTTATCCAAGAAAAGTGGGTGAAGTACAAGAGGATGGAGTGTTGACTTTGCTTTAATCTATGACACAAGCAACCTCCCATACCCACTCCATGTCACTATTCACCATCAGCCCATACCTAGTCATTTCATGGTACTTCCTCACCTTTTTTTTCAGCCATACACTTGGTCAAGGGTAAGAAAACTCTCCTCTCTCCTCACTTCTCTCATTTTCTCTCATTTCACCAAGAAGATCCAACTCTTTCCTCTCTCTAGAATTCGAGACTCAAGGTCTGATGTTGGGTTTTCCTCCACATTTGGTAAGCATAATCCATTCTCCTTATGATTATTTCACTTCTTTCTACTCAAATCATGGATATCTTACACAAACTCCATCATAATTGTGTTAGATCTTCGAATCTTCAAGTGATCCTTCAAGTGTTCTTGGGTTGAACACTTCTCTTCTTCAACACTTATCTACTGAAATCACTCAAAGTGAGTTCATACCCCTACATTTTTATGTTTTCTTAAGTTTTTAGGGGGGGGGGGGGGGAATACAAGTTAAAACACCAAGAACATAACTAAATTTTTCTAACAACTTTCATCAGAAAAGTTGGACTCCATTCACGGACTGTTTTGGACAACTTAAACATTTTAGTTTTCAAAACTGTTTTAGGTGCAATTAGTTCCAGTTCTTAGCTTTAAAATGACTACTTTCACATCTCCATAAGATTTTTCTACAATTTATGGTGATTTTTACAAAACTGCCTATCATTTCAAACACCAATCCGGACCAGTCTGTGATTATGGACTTTTTCACCCAAGTTGGAGGTCATTAAAAATCATGATAAAAATTATGAGTAAACTAGACACATTTTGGGAATTCTCAGAATTTAGGGATTTGGTTTTCGACTTCTTATGATTTTTCTATGATTTTTCTAAAACAACGCAGAAAGGTTAAATTTAGTTAACAGCATATAACCTTAATAACACTTTGTATTATGTTGAGCAAAGTGTATAACAATAAGATCTAAGTATTGAATGTGTTTCCTTGTTAGTTTATCATCATAAACTGAAACTTAGTCATTCATGATAAGATTATTCATTCATTTAGAACACGTATATAAAGCTATAATGAGCATAATTTATGTATTCATAAGTAACACAAATGCGTTTTCATAAAAGAGTTCTTATACATTACAAACGTTTCGGATAAACTATAATAGGTATAGTTTATGTATCATTTACTTCTCAAACTTATTTACCAAAGGTTTTCAGTTTAGTTCACGTAAATCTGTTAATGAATAAATTTGTGAGTCATTCACTTCGGGTTACTTCCAAAGTAACCAATTCAAAAAGTCCTGTAAATTGTAACCAGAATCTCTTGTAGGGAGAACGTGATAGTTGTGCATAGATCTATATTGGGTTTGAGAAACCCACACCAGAGCTGCTTGCAACAGCTAGACCGGCAGGTCTGTGGTGACAAATGTCATTTCAGTTTCGCGACGCCTGAAGAACGTCGTAATTACGAGGCCGTCTAAGTCAAGTATGGTTATGATAACTCACATGTGGTATTAACAAATCATAAGATTTACGGGTTCTAATTATAAATTAGCGAGTTATGTCTATTTAGCTCACTGAAATTACTTTAAGTATGGAAAAGTACTTGTACGTCTTCATATCAAAAAGAGTTTTATGTTCATTTAAAATCACTTTTTATATCAATTACAGATATCGCTGTATATTTTTAGTCTTGGTATTTAAGACTACACACCATTCATTACGAGAGTTTTTCTCAAATCAGAAAGGGTTTTACGCCAATTTGAAACCACTTTTATATCTTTAAGTATGACAAATACTTGTACTTTTTCGGTACTGGCATTTAGGACCACATAATTTTTATAAGGAAAATATCGGTTTTTCCTCGGTAACATACATCTCTTTACAAAGATCGATTTTCAAACTCTTCCTGTCAAAAGCTTATGAACTCACCAACCTTTGTGTTGACACTTTCAAAACTACTCGTATTCTCAGGAAATCACCAAACAGGAAATCAACAGCGTTTTGAGGATGGGACGATAAATCATCAAACAGTTCATTTTGTATCATAATGTAATTGATTTGAATCATGTAAACATAGAATTTGGTGTAACTTTTTCAATTATATTTATGATGGTTGTATTTACTTTGAGCACTATTATACTCGTTGTTGTGATACTCTACATGAAGTCCTCCACCCTCGGACGTTTCCGCCATCCTTGGTTTGGGGGTGTGACATCATATTTGATTCACTTGTGAATCACATATAATTTATATGTGATTCACTTGTGATTTACATGTGAATCACAAGTGAATTATATGTGAATCACATGTAATTCATATGTGAATTACATGTTATTTACATGTGAATCACTTGTGACTCATATGTGATTTACATGTGAATCACATGTAATTTATATGTGATTCACTTGTGATTTACATGTGAATTACAAGTGAATCATATGCGAATTAAATGTGATTTACATGTGAATTACAAAGTGAATCATATGTGAATTACATGTGATTTACATGTGAATTACATGTGATTTACATGTGAATCACATGTAATTCTTATGTGTTTCACTTATGATTTACATGTGAATCACAAGTGAATCATATGTGAATTACATGTGATTTACATGTGAATCTCATGTAATTCATATGTGAATTACATGTTATTTACATGTGAATAACATGTAATTATTACGTGATTCACTTATGATTTACATGTGAATCATTAATAACATAAGATGATGATAAGTTAATTGATATAAAGATTTGTATTAAGAGAAAAGATAGTTCATAATTCACAGTTAAAATATGATATTAACAAGTCATTCCCAATTCCATCCTACCAAAGTTAGAGGTTCAACTACAACATTTGAATACCCGTAGAAGAAAGCTTTTTCGATAGCCATAGTTTTTATCTTTATACAATCTTTTTCCATCAGGAATAGTCTGTCTATATCTACAAGGTCCAGTTGTACCACTCCCCTGATTGTAAGTTGTAACTTAGTATTAGATTTATAATAATCAAAGGTTAACCAAACTTGGTTTAAGATTTATAAAAATAACTAGACACCTGGTCAATTATAGGAATATATCCACCAACATTCGGCTATATTCGACCATCATCGAGTATTCCACCCTCACCCCCATACCGACAACAATGTCATCCCGCCCCATCATGTAAAGAATATCATAAATTTGATTCACTGCGTGCACAGTGTCTGACCATGCATTTGTGTTAAGGGTTATTGCTTATAACAACATAGTAAGTATATATACTCAATCAAAATCTTCCAATTATAGATGTAATTTGTCAGCGACTGAAATCATACAAAAAAATTGCAACAAACGAAACATAAAGGACAAGCCTAGAAAGAAATTAGGGTAAATACGAAATACGAACCATGATTCCCAACGAGAAACCGACAATGACAGAGTTTTCGACGGAGACGACGACGAGATCTAGAGTTCCGACATGACCGACGAAGGTTTGCGTGATGGCGCCGAGTGAGTATTGACGAACGAAAGTGAAAATTGCAGGTGTAGCAAGGTACCCGAGCTTCTTTGATTCGATTTCAAATTGAAGAAATAAATCTTTTATGTCGTTGATCAGAGGGATGTCTTTGTCGTCGCCGGTGAAGTGAACGTTGTGCGTGTGATTTTTGGAGGTAAGAAGTGGAGCTTCTGCGTTGCTATCCATTGACTTACCAGAAAGCACTCACATAGAGAGTCAGGGACGGTCAGCACCGGTGGAGTCGAGGGCAACCCTAACTGATCAATGTGTGCGTATAGACGTCGACTCATCGATAAATAGGAGAAAAGGATCGTGAATGACATCAGCTCCAATGAAAACAGGGTGTGTTCTCCACCTGAGACTCAATTGTTTTGGTGGCGTTTCAGAGCCCTAACTAATCAATTAGGGCTTGAACTCTTAACTTCTTCCTTGTTTTTGATAACAGCCGAGTTATATGGCTGATGTAGGTGGTGGTCATTAACAGAGGTAGGGGTTGTTGTTGGAGGGTAGAGGGCGGAGGGGGTGGTCTTCGGAGGTTGTAGGGAGGCAGTTGATAGATAAGGGAGGGAGTCGATGAAAAGGTAAAGAAATCGTGAGAAGGAGAAAGATACGAGATAGTGAAAGACTAATTTAGGGATTTTTACATTAGTTGAGATTTTTTTTTTTAAATTTGATTAATTTATAAGTATTTAAATTTTCTATACCGTAATTACCCTCCTAATTTAATCTAAAAAGTCAAGGGTATCATTAAGATTGTCGATAATTACAAATATGCCATCTTTGATATAGGTCATTAAATTTTTTGATCAAATGTTCTACCTTTAGTTATCAGGTTCTCATTAAACTATAAGTTCTCAAATGATCATTCCTATATATAATTTCAAATTTTTAGAATTGATTCTTAAAATATATATAATTTTCAGAATTGGTCAATAGACATTTCGGTTATTTAGAAAAAAATTAAATAGTTTATATATCAGAAAGACCATTTATATAATTTTGTAAATGATAATGACCATTGGAATTATCTTTGAATTACGATATTTTACGAACAATAAAGACCGATTATGAAATTTTGTCTTTTAAAAATATTCATATTATTTTACAAACTTATTACGAACCATATATAAATACTTTTTGAAAATACTAGTACATCAATACACATTGAGAGAGAGATTTTAGATTTTAGACAGAGGGTAGGTTGGAAGGAGGGTGACTGTCAAATCTCCATATTCTCTCTCTCTAAAATTCATAACTCTTTCTCTTTCTCTTTCTCTCTCCATCTTTTTTTTCTGTTTCTTCTCTCTTCAATCCCTCTCCCTGAATATAATGCTCCCAGATTTTCAAGGTACGTATTATATTTATTATCACTGATGACAAAAATTTATGATTCTATGATTGTTTCAAACTTTTCTTCAGCTTCCCAGTTAATGGATTCTCTTCTAATCTTTGATCTCATCGACCATGCGTAATTCATTCCTTTTTTTTTTTTTTTTTTTTAAATTAGTTCTTCTGGATACAGTGTTCTTACTGTAGTTACGGATTTTGTTTTGTTTTCTTGCTTTTTTCCAAAAAAAAATATTATCATGATTTAAGAGTTTCCCTTGAAGATCTTCAAGTGGGTTTCGTTTTTATGGTCTCCGATGAGTCTCGATTGCTTCGTTTCTTTTCTTTTTTTCGTTTTATGTGTGAATTTAATTCCTAGTTTTGTTCTTGTTGGATCTTTCAAACTTAGCCCAGAATTTAAGCAAACTCGTTTTTTCTTTTTTTAATTTTCCTAAATTTGTGATAATGGGATTCGTATTTCACATAGTCTTTCACATTCACTATGTGTAAGATATGATGTATGCATGGTTTAAAAGGTCTGAAATAGTATCCGTTTTGGTGTTTATGTTCATTATTTTTGATTCTTGAGATTCTTCTTTTTTGAAAACTCAGAGTTATTAGCCCTTTTGGTGGGTGTTTATTACTCAGTACATATGGAAAAAGCTTTTCCCCTTTATGGAAATGAGATCTCCTTTTTTACATCTCATCATACACCAAATAATAACTTCAAAATAACATTGAATTATTAGTGTAATAACCCAAAACAATCAATAACTAAACCCAAATTCTACAATAATTTCCACATTCTGTGTTCTTCCAACAAAAAAAAAATAAATAAATAGAAAAGAAGAACCCCAAATGGGTGTCATGATTTTCTTGTTTCAGAATCAGAACTTGTCTCTTATGCTCAAAATTCCCCTATTTTTATAATAATTTTCCCCCAAATCTTATCATGTCTTTTGTCTGGCCGTATTCTTAACATAACCAAACTGCAATATTTAATTCAATTAATAAAGTTTTTTTTTTTTTTTTTTTTTTTTTTTTTTTTTTTTTTTTTTTTTTTTAATGTTTATTTTAAAGGATAAAATTACTAACCCTAAACAGCGCATACATTTTGTGTACAGATTGGAGTTGATTTCAGAGCTTCAATGGAGGGTAATGGAGGGGCTCAATTGGATGGGAAGGTTTTGCAGACATTTCAAAAGAGTTTTGTTCAAGTTCAAACCATTTTGGATCATAACAGGGTGTTGATCAATGAGATTAATCAGAATCACGAGTCGAAGATCCCTGATAATCTGAGTAGAAATGTGAGTTTGATCCGAGAATTAAACAACAATATAAAGAAAGTTGTTGATCTTTACTCTGATCTTTCGTCAAATTTTTCAAGATCGATTGATGTTAATTCATCTGAAGGGGATTCAAGATCAGATGGAAAAGGTTTGCAGAAGAGAACGAGGCCTGGTTAGATGATGAATTTTCTCTTGTTCTTCGATTTTCTGTTCTTCAATTCTTTTTGCATTGTGGAAAAAAAAAGAAAAAAAAAAGAGAGAGAGATGAAAATTGGGCTCCATTTGTTTGTTTAATAGAGGAGTATATTATTAATTGTTATTAATTAAATTAGATTGTGTAACTCTTTGTTATTTAGTACTACTTTTGAGAAATTTAAGAATAACCTTTGTAAATCTTTCAATCTAATTGGAATCAAGTTCGTCTTTTTGACTAAATTCTATGTTTTATTGGTTGATATTTGTATACATTTTTAATGCATGATGTACAAGCTATAACTTGTCGAGATTTGGCTTTCAAGTTTTTGAAAATCTCCAAGAATCTAACATTCGACACTTATTAGTTATTATCATTATGGGTTTGGATTCTTTGATTTTTGCTACGTCAATATAATAAAATTTGTACCATGGACAAATAATATGTTTGCATGTTGAAAAGCTTATTTGCATATTCGGGAGATATTTTTTTTTTAATAAATATTTACCTTGTAAACAAAAACTCGATTTAAAGAAAAAAAAAAAAAAGAATTGTAGGGGAGTTTGAGCGAAAACGTAAAGCATCTTTATTGTTAGCTTTTATAAAACTTTTTATTATTTGGAAAAGATTTTGATTTTTTTTTTACTATGGGAGTTCGAAATCCTTTTGAAAAGTTTATTAAACTCAAAACATTTTAATTATCTTATAAGTTTTATCTATTTTGATCTTTATATTTCACAACAAATTATTTTACACCCTAGTAATATTTAAATATTATTTTTTATTATATAATCGATTTTATTAATTATATAAAATGGATTTGATTAATTTTCTAGAAATTTATATCATTAAAAAATAATTATTAAAACTTCCAAAATGATACAAATAGCAATTATCAAAAAATATTACCGTAACATACCATCTAATCGTTTTTATTAAGTAAATTACTAATATCAACTAATGTTATTTTTCAAAAATATTACCTAGATTTAAAATAAATAAATAAAAAAAACATATGAGGTAGTTTATATAACATATAGGAAAGATAAAAATAAATTAGTTAATTTCTAAAAAATGTTTAACGATTTGCAAAAATAGTTTTTTTACGAGTAAATGTTGGTGAGAATGTTTCTACATAAATAAAATCTACGCTTTTAAACTTTAAAATAATAACTAGTTGGAAATTTTAAAAAATGTAAAATTATATAAAACCAAAAAATTATCTGATAGTTCAAAATAGATATTAGTCGGAAACTGATAGTTCAAAGCTGTACCTATTATTTGTAAAAAAAATTATCTGCATACTAGTTGGAAATTTTAAAAAATGTAAAATTATATAAAACCAAAAAATAAAAGCTCATAAAAGTAATTTGAAATAACTTTTGGATTATATACTTTTTATTTAAAATAAAAGTTTTAAGTTAATCCTCCTAAATGATTTCTTTAAAAAAAAAATTAAAACATGTTAAAAACTTGCCCCGAAATATACCATAAGTAAAAAACCCGTAAATAATAAATATATCCGTTGGAACCAAAATGAACATATTGATAATATTCTTTTTTGTTGTTTGAAAATTTTGTAATATGTAATTTCATACTAAGGCTGTATTTGGCGCGCCACAAATAACTGATAAACTGGCTTATTTTTCGAGCTTTTTTTATATTGTCGTGTTTGGTAAGTCAAAAAGTAGCTGATAAGCTGACTTTTTAAAAAGCTACTTAGACTAGCTTTTTAGGAGCTTTTTAAAATTTTCCAAATACGCCCCTTAATTAATTATAGAAACACATATTTTTACATGTATTTTTATGTAATTTTATATATTTCAGCTAACTTGTCAGCTAGTTTTACCAAACATTATTTTTTATCAGCTAGCTTTTTAGCTATCAGCTAGCTTTTTTTTAACATCTAGCTTTTCAGGCATCAGCTAGCTTTTCAGCTAGTCCGTCAAACATAGCCTAAGATTATAATATATTTCAATTAACTACAAAAAATTAAATCAAAATGTGGATGATTGTATACTTTAATTAGCCTATTGTTAGATCATGATTATATTATTATCTTAAACCCAACATAAAATTCTACTTTTTTTATATTTTTTTAGAGGATTTTACTTCAACTCAATGTCACTTCTTGCATCATTTAAATTACGATTATATTCGTATCTTAAACCCAACATAAAATTCCATTTTTTTATAAATTTTTAGATGATTTTATTTAAACTCAATGTTACTTATTGCATCATTTGGTATAATAATGTAAATATTATAATACCAAACATGCATCATTATATTATCTGTTTACATCAAAATACTGCTAAACTTTAATAATAATTTTGGTTGTTTAAATCTTTTAATTAAAAATATTTATTTTAATATTTTAAATGTATTAATTATTTTTATAATATTATATTATATATTAAATTGATATTCATTAACCGTACATAGATTCAATATAATCTTCATTTTTTATATTAATATTTTTATTTAATAAATGTTGCTTTAAATGATACAAACTAATTATATATGAATAATCAATTTAGTTAAAGCTATGTAATAATATATTTTATAAAAATTATTGAAACAAAAGTATAAATCAGATTTATAAAAGCTAATAAATATAATGATCATTTGAAAAAAACTAACTTTTTAAAATCATGTCTATAAAAGATATATTAAATCATATTTATAAAATTTATGATTTTTCATTATCTTTATATAAAGATGCGTATTGATAAAAAAACCTGAATACTTGATTTTTTTTACTTTAACTTGCGCTTATATTTTTACACTATTTCACCATTCACCTTTAGGATTTTCATATTATTTTGAAAAAAAAACCTCAAGAACTCCATCTGCTTTATAACTCTTAATAAACTACTATTGCTTTCTTACTGTTGTCGTTATTGCCGGAGCTGGAAGGGATCGCCGGAAGGGACACTGTTGTTGTTAGTTATAGGGTGGATGTCGATTGAATTTTATCCTGGATCCACCACTGCATATCGATATATAAAAATAGTTTTTTTTTTTCAAATTTCAAATTCATATTTTCATTTGAATCTTTAGTGTATCAATTTTTTTAAAATCATATTTAAATCATTATTTTAAATGATCTAATTTTAACTATATCAATTGTGAATTTATTCAAATTCACATGTAAATGATTGTCGGAAAAATCAAGTAAAGTAAGCGTTCAGTTATTCACATGTGATTTTTTTTATATAAAAAAGTTGATAAAGTTAAAGATTAACCGGAAATTCTAAATAAAAGATAAAAATAAATCATTTGTTATATATCGATATGAATGTTTATTTAAAAACTAACAACAAATATGAATTTTAATGTATTTATTAATTTTTATCGATAAAAAATAAATCATAATTATTAAAAAAAACAAAGAAACAAAATATTTTTTTTTCTTATAATCGGGTGTATGCACGTTCAATATACAAATCTATAATCCTTTTTTTTGCCGTTCATCATAATAATTTCTGACGCTCACAATTGATTCTTTTATTACTTGTTAATAATGGTTTTATATATATATATATATATATATATATATATATATATATATATATATATATATATTTGTGAAAAAAATATTGTAATAGGTTGTAAATGAATCTCTAATATTTATATTATTTTGATGCAGGAAATAATATTATGGTTGTAGATGGTGTTGGATTATGTTGTTTTGGTACCAACTAACAAAGAAAAACATTTCATTTAAAAATATGATTTTGGTTATAAAATTATATATATGGAAAAACGACAGCCAATCGAGTTCATGATAATGTGTTTTGGTTGTTAGAGTTAGACACTAGACAGACTGATTATAATTCAATTAACTAATGATATGATAAATGATAATACTTGATTTTGAGGAAAAGGTTGATCTTATGAGCTGTTTGAGCTACTTTTATGATCATAATAATCAAATTGTCAAAAAGGTAATATATGTTATATGTCTTTATGGGATTTTCTCCATCATTTTCTTTACGTCTAACTTTCTTTTTTGAAAGTCTTGAAAAACCAAATTAAGCAATGAAACTCATCATTCAATTATTGACATAATTAGTTAATGCTCAAGTATGAGATTTGAAGTCAGATATCTTTATGTAAGATCTCAATTATAATTGACGGAAGAGAGAAATAGATAAAATGTAACGTACGGCATAAAGAAACATTATATTATAATTGAATAGTTTGTAAACTTATAATATAGTCTTTTGTACATGAAAATATATATTTGCCATGCTAAAACTATGAATTCAATGTAAAACCTAAAAGAAAAGTAGATTGATTTATTAGAATACAACACTGTCGAAGAATTAAAAAACTAAAGATCGTTTGTCCATCGGTCTAGTCTTTTCATATAATTTTTTTGGACTCAATAAAAACTATATTTAAAGTTTACGTGTTTCACTTTCTCACTACTATTTTATTAGAGTTAGTCAATTAAGTTATTTATACTCGTTACAACAATTAATTTTTCATATTGAAGTACTTATCTGTTCGTTAATTGATGTTCAAACAATCTGATTAAATGACGAATCACACCAAAAATGAAGAATAAAGAAAGAAACATGATTCCAATGTGAAAATTCAAATACTCTAAAATAAATAAAATCATAAATACTTTTGATAATAAAATAAGCTTATTTCGATAGTCATAGAATTTGAAATTGATTGCAATGATATTTTCAATCAATAATAAAAATCAAACAAAATTAATAAAAGTTTCAAAAAACCGAAAAAAAAAACGTTTTGAATCCTTAAACATCCCAACGTGATTCAGGGATGATATTATTAAGTATCCAATCCTATTAGTGATGACATGATCATGAATTGTATCACATGCATCATCTGGGCGTTCCGAACATATTTTGGGCCCTGGACGAAAGGGAAAAAAAACCCTCATAATACATAAATTTCATGAACTATTTTTATAATAACTCAATAATTGAAAGAAAATTACATATACTAGCTTTTAAATATAACATTTTCGATTACAAAAATCCATACATTCAAAGAAAATATTTTTTCTAGCTTTTCGAGATGTAAAATCATTAATAATCTTATAAATCGATATTGTCTAACATATTATTAATAGAGTCTATAAAATTTTTGGACCCTTTTAAAATATGGACCCTGAACGGTCGCCCCCTATCGTCCACCTACGGAATTGTGCAGCATTTATATTTGTTACAAATTACAATCTATTAAAAAAACATATAACCTTAGATTGTGTTAAAAGGAAAATTTAAGTGATATTCAAACTTAGGTTAACAAGTGAAAATTTATAATTTGAATGACTTAGATAAAATGGAACAAAATGGAATAGAAATGAGCTTTTCTCGATCTTTTATTTGTATAAAATATATAAATGTCATTAAAAATAATAAAACAAATCTTATCCAATTTACTCACATTTGATTTAGTATAGTCCCATATATTTATCATTTAACATTCTCATTTTGATTTACGCCTTGTTCCCGAGTTTAACAAAAGAGAATAAGAGAAAAGAAAAGAAAGTCACGAGAGAAAAGAAGAGAAATGAAAGAAAAACAAAATGTTATTTTGTGTTCCCGAGTATGCAAGACGTGGAAGGAAAATGAATCATTTTGTTCTTTCTTTCCAAATCCTTCCAAATCGGAAGGAAAGTTAGGAGGGAAAGTGATCCTCCTATTTTCCTCAACTTCCTTCCACTTCCCTCTTTTAATGAAACTCGAGAACACCAACTTCTTTTATTTTCTTCTTATTTCCACAAGTTTCCTTTCCTTTTCTCATTAAGTTGAACCCGGGAACGGAGTGTTAGTATAGTCTCATATATTTAATATTTTATATAAGCAACATAATAGTTTTTATCATATGTTTATATATGATTCTATTCTTACTTCTTTCTATTTAAATTATATATCCTCTTTCTATAATTATATATTTCTTTATAAAGCTAATGAGTGTACTTTCCTCATTTTAACCTTACCAACTTAACCTCACATCATTCTCTCTACTCTCCACTCACTTAACACATACTCACCCCTCCCCTCACTTTCTCATACTTTTTATATTTTTTAATAAATATAAAACAATAATATATCATATTGTATAAATGTCAAGATATAGAAAAAAAACAGAAAAGAAAAAGAGTTACCACACTCGTCACACCATATGATGTGGTGTTCCCCCACCTTCCGGCCATACCACATCACCCCATCAAATGGTGCGATGGTAATATACTCTTTGGTCATATTACCCTAATATATGATGTGATTGTGACGTGTTGTGTTTGTTGATGTTATTAAAAAAAAATTATGGTGACCAAGAGGTCACCACACTCATCCCACAAACCGGTGAGGTGTGATGTTCCCCACCTCTCCACACTACCATATCACTCTATGGTGATATCATACATTTAGTTTAAGATTTTGTGTTAGTTGATATGATGATAAATAGATGCTGACCAAAATAGTTCAATATAAAATCAATTGAATATTATCAATACCATAAAAAATATGTTTAATAGGACCACTATTAATCTATAGGACAACTATGTTTGTAAAAATTATAAATAAATATAATAAATAAATAATATTTTTGGAAAAAACTAAAATCTAATGTCTCTCTGGTCTTCTTCTAGACCTTTTGTAACCCACTAGTACAACACAGTGGTGCCAGATACTGTTGTGCAGTACTCACTCTATTCACCAAACCTGAAACTCGCGAATCAATAGCATTACAGCTATAGTAGCTTGTACGTTACGCATCGTAACTTGTACAACACCTGTACCTGGGAATTCTGTATAGACACCAAGCCAACTGTTTCTTGATTCTTGAACTTTTGTTCTACTTTTTATGATTTGTATGAGCAGAAAAACACTAAACTGCATGCAAACATCTCTCTGGAAAATACCCTGAAACAAATAGAAAATAAAATCCAGTTTTACATAAGTTTTATATATATATATATATATATATATATATATATATATATATATATATATATATATATATATATATATATATATATATATATATATAAAATTCAAACCTTAAATTTTTTGTTTTGATGTATTGGCTGTGAAATATTTTGAACTTTTGTTTTAATTTTAAACTTATATCTTTTAATATTTGAGCATTAACCAATAAACTTATTGGATAATGATAAAAGAATTGTCTAAAGATAATTTTGTTAGTTCACAAGCACACACCACCACAAACTAGAATCTAAGATAAGGGTGATGGGTATTTGACCATATTTTAATAATTGTTTTAAATATTAATTTAATTGTTTTTTTTTAATGTTCATTTGTTTGTTTCATCCAATGAAATCTCTGATATGGTGTTGATAGTGAAATGAATAGTTAAAGAATTCAGTACACTTCCCTTTAGGTAGTTATGAGCATTAAAATAGAAGCAAATAGTGAATTTTTTATAACGCTTGTGCTGTACATAGTTGTAAGAAAAATAAACTAGGTAAAACGGTTAGGTCACATTTTGGTTTTTTCAAACGCTTGAAATCAATTAATAAAATATTGTATACATGAATTTATTCAAATGTTATTATGGTTTATAATATTATTTACCAATTAAAAGATGCAATAATTATTTTACTTTTATAAGCATAGCTTTAAGTTTCAATGTTTGTATAACTTTTTAAAAATAATTTATACACCTTGTTTTCTATAAACAAGTAACCTTTGTCAAGAATTATTATATGAAATAATGACTTAAAAACGTAATATATTTTTTGATTCCTATACATTTGGTCATTGATTTCTTTTCTGTCCACATTTGTCCATTCAACTTGCATAACTGTACACATTCAGTCCTTATGACCGACTATTCCAGATAAACCACCGAAAAAAATGACTTAATAGGGTAATATATTTCTCACTTTGTACACATTTAGTTTTTAATATTTTTTTGCACATTTAATCTTTAATATTTTTTTGTTGCAGAGTAAGCCCTTGTTGTTTTTGTACACGATCAATACTTATGACCGATTTCTTTAAGTTTTTCTCATGGTATCATATATGAAACAATCTTTAATGATGTGTTCGGGGTTGTTGATACTTATAGCCACCGCATCCTCGACAACCTGGTTGCTTAGCTTTTGTGTTCATAACGTCATAGTTTCTTCATATAATCTCGGATTTTAACGATCTTTATATTCACGTATTTGTATTTGAGTCTACTACAACTTTCTATTAGATAACCCCATTAAAAAATAATATATTTTTACTTTTGATATTTATGTACATGTGTTCTTTATAAATGTATGTATGAACGTTTTTTTTATAAAATCGTAAGTAAAAATATATTAATTTTTAACGAGAATAATCTTAACGGAAATTGTAGACTCAAATACGAACATGTGTATATAAAGATCGTTAAAATCAGTGATTGTATGAAGAAGTTATGACATTTAGAACACAAGATCTAAGCAAAACCACAATACCTAAGCAACCAAACAGTCAAATCGCGGTGGCCATAAGCATCAACAACCATGTACACTTCAGTAATAATTGTATCACCTAAGATACCGTGAGAAAAACTTAAAGAAGGGCCATAAGTACTGATTGTGTACAAAAACAACAAGGAGTTATTCTGCAATAAAAATATTAATGACTAAATGTATACAAAGTGAGAAATATATTACCCTATTAAGTCATTTTTTTTCTGGTTTACTTGGAGTGGCCAGTCATAAGGACCGAATGTGTACACTTAATTAAGTTGAAAGGGCAAATGTAGACAGAAAAAACTCAGTGACCAAATATATACAAATCGAAAAATATATTAACCTTTTAAGTCATTATCCTTTACTATAAATTTATAATACATAACTAAATGGTTGTTTTCTATTTGGGAGCGATGTAGGAAGTCTGGTCCCTTTCAACTTAGGTGTAACAACTCCAAAACACGATTAAAATTTTCATTTTTAAAACCAGTACTACAAGTATAAATTTTTTCCAAAACCATCATAATGTATAAAAATCACATCATCAGAGTAAAATATCAACATTCGGAAATAACAGGAGAGAATGTTGTGCCATCACGTCCGACCCTTCCCCTTAGTACTAGAAGTACCTGAAACCATAAAGACAATCTGCAAGCAAACGCTTAGTAAGTTTTCCACAAAATACCACATACTAACATACAATTACTGCTATGGACCAAACCATAGTCTTACATATAAATCTTGTCGAGGATCAAATCCTGGTCTTCCATAAAATTGCCATGGGCCAGATCTTGGTCTTTCATGCAACTTCCAGGGGCCAAATCCTGGTCTTTCATACAGGTGTCAGGGGCCAAACCCTAGTCTTTCATACACATAACACACAAGTAATTCGTATCCTATGAACAAATAATGGGTTGGCCTTGGTGCCTTCGACCCATTGATATAGTGAGAAAACTCACCTAAGTCAGTTGGAAGCAACAAGATGCTCGACTGCTAAATAGGAAAAATCCTACACTGCATAAACAATTAGCCTTAATCAGAATTTGGTCACAATCCCAAATCATGGGCCTAAGCCCTATGTCCAAACTCCTAAAATATGGGTTCAAATTCTTTTTCTCTTAAATGGGCCTAACTATTCCTGGCCTAACTGCAATAACGGTCCCCAAGCCCCAAAAGGCTCAACTACGCCACTTAAGGCCCATTAGAAAAGTCAAAGACCCACCTACTCTAAACAGATCAAGGCCCAAAACCAAATAGGGACCAAACGACCTAAAAGCCCATCATAAGTCCAAAAGCTCATTGGGAGCGTACGCGCAGCGTAATCCCAATACACTCAACGTACTTTCCCGCCATACAATATGGGCTACGTACACCTTGGTACACTCAACGTACTGTGTTGCTCAACACATTCAACCATTTGGTGCTTAAACCATGCAATTACTTAAGCTCACTAACAGATCTTAGACATTAAGAAGGTCCTAGGGCATAAAGTTGGTAACTTTATGCCTTAGCAACTGTCACACCCCCAAACCGGAACGGCAGAAACGTTCGGAGGTGGAGGACGTCATGCTCAGTATCACAACAAATGTAGAATAGTAAAACAAGAAACCACAACCATTGTATAAATATTAAAGTGTTTACATTATATTCAATTCACAAAAGATTAACTACAAAAATAAATAACAAAACAAGGACATGAAGCTACTATGCTCCATATTCTGAATCCCAGTGCGCGTACCTGTCTACTAGTTTCTTGAGAATACAAGTTATTTTGAAAGAAAGGATCAACATTTAAGTTGGTGAGTTCATAAGTATTTTTGTTATAAAAAGTATACTCTAAGTTCTTTGGAAAAGTTTGTCTGTTCCTCCAGAAAATCCTATATTTTTTGATGTGATGACATGATAAGTAAAAATGACTCTTACAATTCCTTCTATGAGTATTTAACAATTACCAGTTATATACAATCCAAATCAAATAGATAATCGATTGTGTGAATCTGCCCTAAGCCAACAACCAAACAAGGAACAGAAAATGAGGCGGAAGTCACACATCCCATTGTTTGTTAGATCCTCATTGTATATAACCCTGACGTATTCACCAGGTGCTTACGGAGTTAACTATAATAGTTCTTTAAAATATGATGAAAATACTCCTTTAAGAAAATCTTATATTTCCTTTTAGTAAATTAGTAACCATAATAGTTCCTTCTACAATCACTTAGTTTATACAAGCTATATATAACCTAACATTGAATGAACAGTTAAATGAGTGAATCTGCCCTAAGCCCACAACCAAACTAGGAACAAGAAATAAGGCAGGAGTCACACATTCCACTGCCTATCGGATATCATTTCTATATAAATTTGATGTATAAACTAAGGAATTATAGAACTAACTAATGGGTTTTGGTCCTAAGAACATCCTATGTGCTCATACAAACCCTAATGCTTGGATATAGGTTTCTCTATTGTACATGCAAGTTATCCAAGACTATAAACCCTAATTCTAGCATATGGGAATCGATATTAACATATAATTAGGTTTATAATGTTACCTTGATTGTTATGTAGTAATAACAATCCCAATTCCTCCTTGAATTGACTTTAGAAAGCTGAGAGTCACAAGTGTCACTCATCTAATGGCTTACAAACACCAAGAGCAAATGGAGAAGGTATAAAGAGAGAGGGGAGGTATAAGAATTTGTCCCTAAGAAGCCTTGGGAAGGTCTGGACGAAATCATGAGCCAAAGTGGGTTTATATAGGTGTAGAGATAGGGTTTCAGTCCTTATCCTTATCTAGTTGCTTGCTTACCAAGCAACCCATAAGATAAGCCTTGAATCCTTATCATAGTCGAATTCTAAGGCCTTATCACCTTAAATTCGTCCAACCTATTCTTAAGATAATCCTTACCTTATTTTGTAACTATCACATAATTACAATTCAGCCCCTCTAGTTTAATTAATTACATTTGACCACAAAATTAATTCTTAATTAATTATTGACCAATATTAATTAAACAAATATGATTTCTCCTTTAATATATTATTCTTATAACATATTAATAAATCATAATAACCTCTCTCTCTAGTTATTTCTCCAATCAAGTTGCTTTGGTGAAGGCAACCCAAAAGGAACATGCACCATCGGGTCAAGTATATACCAATATAGTTATGGACTTAGACACTAATCCAACAGTCTCCCACTTGGATAAGTCTAATAACTATTATGCGTATGACTTCAGATCCTGATCTACAATCGTAGCTTTCCAAAGCCGCTGTCAACTCTGATCCTATCAGATACGCGTGTCCTTTATATAAGGGATCATATATTCCTCCATTCTAGATATCATATGAGATATGATTTCAAATCATTCTCTTTGTACTATATCTCGATTCCCGATTTATAACGACTGACTAATTGAACAAATCAAATTAGCCCTAGCCCGGCCGAGCATTTACGTTTGTCATCACTAAACCATCGAGGGGCCCAACGATATCGCTTTTATCCTACTTTGAATAAAAGGAACGGATAAACTTTGATTCAATGCTCGCTTGCACTTACTCACCGAATCACACACAATAATATGTTTTATAACACCAAGTTACTGGTGCGTTTACATATTATCAATGTGCAACCGATTTGCAAGATACAACTCACACATCTCGGTTTCAAGACTATAAGATGTTATCGTCTCACCAATCACTCGTGATACAATTCATAGAGTGATCCAAGTGAGCGTGGGTTTAATAAAATGCTCAAATCATATTCATAAGCACTCATGAACGTTGCCACAAACATTTGCTTATGTCTAATACTCTTTTAGACAATCTACAAACCAATTCATGACAGTCTTTACTCATACTTACTTCCAACATATGACTAAATGTGGTCCGTTTGAATAATTCGATTATTCTTCATAAATTCAATTATTCTGGAAGTCAAAACATGCAAATGTGAAACACAAGAATAATACTAATCCCATATGGCCTCAAACCTTTGAGTATAAATAAAACACCTTTTATTTATCACCATATCGATTACTCATTATTTGTCGTTTCGGGTAATCAACTTCTTACTTGAATTATTACACTTGTCCCATGCTCCTAGCATGCACACAATGTTTACCCATGGTTCTTACTTTGTGAAATAGATCACATTGAACACATTTCCAATTATTCTCATTTCACAACTCCAAATCCTTTTTCCATAAGTGAAAGAATATCAAATTCTTGCTACTTACAGATTATGCTAGATTCTAACATTTTATGCAATGATCCTTTCGTGATATCACTGCACCAAAGTCACAAAGACTATTGCCAATGATATTACAAAATCCTCTATCGGAGATTGTTACAAGACAATTCCTTAGATATGATGTCTCTCACTCAAAGTACATTCCTTTGAACATCCTTTTGCATAAAGGTTTCTAATCTAGACATAGATTTTCAATATTCAATTCCCAATATAGATACATTTCCACATTTTCCATATGACAACTTATTCTTAATAGAATCTTATCTATTCATAATAATGTCGATATGGTCCATTCAATACCATGCTTCCAACTACTCACAAGCAACCAATCCTCGTCGAACTTTGGATTGTCCTTTGATAGTTGTTTAATTATTTCAGTCAAAACCGATTCTAGTCCCTTTTCCCTCTAAATGTGCTAGACATTTGGAAAATTTTAGAATGGTCAAACATTAAAGCATTTGCAATCGATCCTATACCCGAAGCGTATGGGACACGACGCATAATGTCTTACATAAAGATTTGATACTTTATCAATCTTCCGCCATAATATTTCATTTGCTATGTTCTCAAAATTCGAATTGTGAAGAGGAATGCCGTAATCATAATCGAAATTTTAAGAACACATTATGTACCTTTGACTAATTTCTCAACCTAAGCCTTTAGATTTGAAATGAAGCATAATATTCTCTCCCTTAATTATAGTAAAACAACTTTACAACCCTTAGGACTTTGCAAGGTATAACTCTTGTTTTCTATAATTAATATTGCCAACTTGCAATACGTGCCTTAATAATCATACATTCATAACATTTATGTTCCCACTATCATGATGATTATTATAAACATAACACTTATGCTCCTACCAGCTTCGCCATGTATTCAGAAACAGTTTAACTTTCAGAAGAACAATGCTTATTGAATTTCTTAAGTTCATGTTTCTAATACTTAGTGCTTTGATAATCTTTTATCAAGGCTTCTTGAACTTATACACCTTTGCCTTTGATAGTTCATATGTGTGTCTAAACACTTAATACTAATTGCCAAACCTCACAATTCAAATTATGGAAAGGGATACCGTAACCATAATTGAATTCGAGAATGTAATTTTACAATCACTATCTTCTTAAAATTTTTCTTAGTGAAAGCATTTCCTCACAATCATTTTCATGAAGGAGGAAATCTTATGACACTTAGATTTAAACGGTGTATGTGTTCCTATCCATGTGAATTAGTTAAAACCAAAGTTTATGACAAATTCAAACTCATATGGACCGAACTTTCTTAATCTTGATTTCTTGCCTTATGGTAGCACAACTGCCCACCATGTCTTCCAAGTAGTTAAGCAGCTCACCCTTTCCTATCAATGTACCTTTCATTGATTAAGGTGCTTTGCCTTTTATGCGTTCAAAATGAGAACTCATAGAACTCTCATGCATAATTAACTCGATTGGATTGGCACAAAAACAAAATAATGTCATCACGATAGGTTGTAAACCTCAAATCGTGTGCTAGTGATGATCGATAAGGTTTATTTGATTTGTTCTTGAAACCTTTCAAGACCATTAAGACTCCCACTGACTCCTTGACATATACCATTCTCTTTTTAATAACCATTTCTTAACAAACAAATATTCAAGAGTTAGTGTAGCTCTTATCAAAACACTTCATAAATTGGTCCTAGTTGGTCTTTGTCTTATCCAAGACATCACAACTTTCCACATTTGATGAATGTTATAAACCTTCTTAATACTTATCACTCAATTTCACAATCTTAACTCTAAGACTTGTTTTGGAACGAAGTATGATTGACTTCTTGATTTTACCATTTCTTCAATTCTTGATTCCTCTTCTTAGACATACAATTGTACTAAGAATCACTTAGAGGATCAATTGAGATATGGTTCTTAATCATTAAGACCTATCATAAAGCATAAAAGCTACTCTCCCTTCTTCTTAGAATGGAGAAACTTTTATCTTTCTGCCTACTTGATTCTTCTTATTCGTTCTGCTATTGATTTAAACTTTTTCAGTCAATTCAGAATTACACTTAATCTTGTATATAAGTATAATCATATTTACTAAACCTTTAGTAAATCATGACAAATATCTTTGTTACTCTTATGGTGGACTTGATCAACACGCAACTTTGTGTATTCGATCTCCTAGTCCTTCACTTGACACTTTGTCAATGAATTAGTCTAATTTCCAAATATGAAATTTCTCATTCATCGTGCAACCAAGTTGCATGATTCCAAGTTCTGTCCAATTGAAACTTGGGCGATGAGAAACTCTCCCTATTTGGTAAACTCTCGACTTTCCATAAATAACATAAATAAGAATCATATCCATTTGTTGTAGAAATATGCAAACACCAATTTTCATAACGACTTCATTGCAAGGAAATAAACAAATAAATAAATAAGTCGAACGAAAATTTATTTTATTTATAAAAGTCGCGGAAAACATTTGTCCTTACAATGCAAAATCCATTGAAAACTATGTATTTCAAAAGGAAAATTTCTAACAACTCTATCATAACTATCTAAGCTCAAAATCTAATCTTCAAGTCCATACGACCAAGATCCATTCCTTGTGATCAGATTCATCTTGCTCTTTCACCAAGCTTCCTTTCTTTTCAGCGATCCTGCAAAACATTCAAATGCAATCTTATCACATCATGTATTAAGAATCAATGAATAGGAACTTAACGGAGTTAGATAGTGGATTTTACCTGAAGCGTAGCCATACTCCTTGACTCTCCCATCTTCTGGACTCTTCAGGCTCTTTGGGCAGACTTGTATCCAACACCTTTTCTTTTGGCAGCAAACGCAGGCCGGTTCTCCTAGAACGTCCTCGGAAGCATGTTCGGTTAACTTTCCCAACAAATACACTCCATTGCTTCGCCAAATGAGGTTGTCGTCATGATCCATCATATAATACTTTCTTTTGAACTCATTATATGATTCAGGAAGTGACTGCAAAACCCAATTCACAGCCAACTCATCTGGGAATGACACACCCAACATTATCAACCTATCAATGTGTGATTTCATTCCTAGAACGTGGGCACACACGGGTTTACCATCTTCAGGTTTCATTTCCAATAGGGATTTAGTGATATTGAACCTTTCAATTCTTCGATCTTGTGGGTTGGGGAGAACAATAGGAGGAGGAGGACGAAGTGAAGCATGATTTCTCGTTCCTCGATTGAATCGTGGAATACCATCTTCATGTGGAATGCTTGTTCCACGGGATTTGGGAAGACCATAGTTGTCGAACTTTGACATCTACAAAACGGGAGAAAATGAATTCAAGTTAGTCGATTGAATGAGTCCTTAGCAAATCACCCAAATGAGATACTAAGGCTAGGACCCAACACAATATTCTACAACTCGGGAGAGGGATACCGTAACCCTAATTGCAGAATATTTGAAGGTAAGTGAATGACGATTCACTAATTTCCACCACGAAAAACGAAAAGGAATTTAAGTTTTAAATCTATGAAAACTCCTAGATCCTTTGAGATTCATTGAACTTTCAATGGCATGTTTAAATCTCGATATGCCCCTCTTGTTTGTGACTGGGATGCCGAGGATCACAAAGCGGGTGTGAATAACCATGCAAACTTACATGGTGCCCTCACATGTTACAGTCATCTATTCGATGTGCCGGTAAACCACACACGCTCCACCGAACTATGACAAACATTGAGTCACCCTTTTCTACCTTTGCTTAGAACCATTTAGTGTGCCGGTAAACCACACACGCTCCACTAACGTCTTCGCAAGGGCACAAAGTGTAATTTCATGGAATTGCATCAATTCACTTTTGCCTAAGTAACTAAGATTGGGAATTTTATGAAAACATTTAGTTACTTTTATACTTTATTATACTTATAATGGAAGGTTTCGTCCTATCCTACCCGTTCGGCTAACGACCCTCTACTAGTCAAGAGTGCGGTGGGTAAGAGTGGATACCCATTCAATCGCCATTTTATAGGCAATTTCCTTAAACACCCCTTATAGACCAACTTCGTGAATGAGGCCTACTAACGATAAGACTGACTTTTACTCATACATATATATAATGTTAGACTCTTAATGTTATATATAGTATAGGATGTATTTTATACTTTCAAAATACTAGGTGGTCTAATTTAACAATTATACTTTTAATTCAATTAAATTGTAAACCTAAACTTTTATGGATTTATTAAACCTCTTTTAATTATACACCTTAATTAATTAATAAAACCATAAGGGTGTGATTTGAACCTTTTCAAAACAATACTAGAGTTTTAGAATTTAACATTCCTAATTAACCTTTTAATCAACTTTTAAATTCCAAAACTTGAGGGAAAGTTTTGAAACATTTCAAAACATTAGGGTTTAGAATTTAAATATACATCAAAATTAAACTATTAATCAAAATTTAAATTCCAAAACTTGAGGGCAAGTTTTGAAACCTTTTTCAAAACATTAGGGTTTTAACTATTTAAATTTCAAAACAACAAAACTTTTGGGTTCAAATTTAAACTATAAAACCTAAGGGGAAAATATGAAACATTTCATAACATAAGGATCAAATAAAAAATAATCTAAATTAACAATTAATCACATAATTATCCATATTTGATTTATTTAATGATTTCTTGCAAAACAATTTATCGATTTAATCAAAATAATTAATCAATTATCACATAAGGAAATAAATATTTTATTAATTGATAAATATCTTCAATTAGATCAAGAATATACTCATATATATAAAAAACGGATTTATATTGATCTAATGTGATAAGGCAACTTTCCATAAGTAAAAACAGCAAGAAATCGCGAAGATATCCCCATCTGACGAGTTGACTCGTCGAGTCTGCATGGACTCGGCGGGTTCAGCTATGGACTTGGCTAGTCCAGCCTTCAGAAACCAAAAATACGAATTTTTTCAACCATATCAAGCATCAATACAATAGAAACCATTCTAGGCTCTGATACCACTGATGGGCTTTGGTCCTAAGAACATCCTATGTGCTCATACAAACCCTAATGCTTGGATCTAGGTTTCTCTATTGTACATGCAAGTTATCCAAGACTATAAACCATAATTCTAGCATATGGGAATCGATATTAACAAATAATTAGGTTTATAATGTTACCTTGATTGTTATGTAGTAATAACAATCCCAATTCCTCCTTGAATTGACTTTAGAAAGCTGAGAGTCACAAGTGTCACTCCTCTAATGGCTTACAAACACCAAGAGCAAATGGGGAAGGTATAAAGAGAGAGGGGAGGTATAAGAATTCGTCCCTAAGAAGCCTTGGGAAGTTCTGGACGAAATCATGAGCCAAAGGGGGTTTATATAGGTGTAGAGATAGGGTTTCAGTCCTTATCCTTATCTAGTTGCTTGCTTACCAAGCAACCCATAAGATAAGCCTTGAATCCTTATCATAGTCGAATTCTAAGGCCTTATCGCCTTAAATTCGTCCAACCTATTTTTAAGATAATTCTTACCTTATTTTGTAACTATCACATAATTACAATTCAGCCCCTCTAGTTTAATTAATTACATTTGACCACAAAATTAATTCTTAATTAATTATTGACCAATATTAATTATACAAATATGATTTCTCCTTTAATATATTATTCTTATAACATATTAATAAATCATAATAACCTCTCTCTCTAGTTATTTCTCCAATCAAGTTGCTTTGGTGAAGACAACCCAAAAGGAACATGCACCATCGGGTCAAGTATATACCAATATAGTTATGGACTTAGACACTAATCCAACACTAACCACTAAAGGTCCTTTATGTTATACTAGTTTGTTATCAAGTGTTGAACCTTTTGTAAAAAGGTTCTTAATTCCATTTACTCTAATGTAAAACGTTGTTTTCAGAAAGTTCAATCGAAAACTGTTTATCTTTGAAATAACGATGTTAACCATAGAAAATCCTATATTCTGTAAAACCGATTCGTAGTCTTACTCGTTCCAAGACCGAAAAGCACAAGTACAAATACTATACCTACTGTAATGATATCTAGTTTTGTTGACAAGTTAGGCTGGTTGAAGACTTGGTTGTTCTGGAAAAACTGGTACGACGATACTACCCTCCTATGATTACTTAATACATACGAGTTGTATATAACCGAGATCGAACAGACAGTTGAATGGGTGAATCTGCCCTAAGCCCACAACCAAATAAGGAACGGGAAATAAGGCGGAAATCACACATTCCACTAGGGGTGAGCAAAAACCGGACCGCAAATCGAAAAAACCGAAAAAACCGCATAAACCGAAACCAAAATAAAAACCCACTGTGCAGTTTTTAGTTTTGCAAAACCGAAAATGTTCGGTGCGTTGCGGTTTCTTGTCTTGCAAAAACCGCAAAAAACCGAACCGAACTGCATATATATATATATATATATATATATATATATATATATATATATATATATATATATATATATATATATTAAGTGTTCATATTTGTAAGAGCGAAGAATTCGTTACAATTAAAATTTCTATAAATATAAATTTTTATCTTATTAAAGGATGATTATATATTTTTAAGCATACATTTAGTGATATTTATAAAAAAACAAATAATATTTATGACATTTTTTAACATTTAAATATGAAGAGTAGTATCGATGATAGTATCCTTTTATGAATACATTATTTGATATTATCTTATGTAAATGTGAAACAAATATTATATTTAATTTGTATTATATTCAAGCATTAGAAGCATGTTGGATGAATGATTATGTCATTTGACTTCAAACCAAGAGGTGGTGGTATCATAAAAATTAAACCGCAAAACACCAAAAGGCAAAACAAAAACAAAAAGTATAATAAAAAAACCAAAAGAAAAACCGAACCGCAAAAAGCCGTAAAGAAAACCGCATAAAAAGCGAACGGTGTGGTTTCTGAATTTCAAAAAACCGAAGTTGCGGTTTTCGGTTCGATTTTGGGCAAAAACCGCACCGAACCGCACCATACTCACCCCTACATTCCACTGTCTACCGGACTTCAGTTTTATCTAACCCTATTGTATTTATTAAGTAATCACAAAGTTAATATCCCTTGTGAATTTTTCATGAAAAATATATTACTACGTAAATATGTCGTTGTTATCTATTGTGAGTTTAATGACCATACTAATTGGACCGGTTAAACACGACGTTCTATAGATGTCGAAAAAGAATATGTCATTTGTCACCCGTAGACCTGCCGGTCCTACTGTAGCTAACAACAAGGTGCGAGATTGTCAGTCTCGTATAGATCTATACACAAACTCACGCTCTCCCTCCAGGAGACTCTGGTCATAAGGGTAGACTTCCACTGGTACTTATGTAAGTACTCGAAGACGTGTCTCACAAACTAGATTAACGACTTTACAAGTAGTAATGCGAAAACCCTTTTTATAAATAACAGATAAGTTTATAAAAGATCATTTTGTTCCATAAACTATACTTATTATAGTTTATAAGCTTATTTCCATGTTCTAAAAAGTTTCATGTTTTAAATACAATTCAATGGTAAGAAACACATAATAAGCACTTCGTATTTTTATAAAACAACATTTCTTGTGTTTTACTTGTATCCCCCCCCCCCCTAAAACAATTAAAAAGTTTGGAAAGATTTGGGGGTATGAACTCACCTTATGTGTGTGATTCGATGGAAGACTGGAATAAGGATGTTATACTCACGAACGAAGTCCAGGAGCACAAACAAGTCCTAAATAGCATATTGTGAGATATATATATATATATATATATATATATATATATGTATGTATGTATACAGTTAGTGTATTTAACATCTAAGGTGCAAAGGAAATGACCCATGAAGTAGTAAACACTTACAAAGAAGTGTTAGAATCGAAAAATGGAAGGCTGAATGTTGATCACGGCTAGGCTTGATGGGTTCACGGCCCATGATGGGTTCGCGACCCTTATGAGTGGTTCACGACCCAACTTCAAGGAAGAACACTTAAAGATCTTGTTTTTTGGAAAGTGTTTGAAGATCCTAAGTTGTATTCTAAGGAGATACAAAGAAAAGGGATGAAAAGAAGTGAAAATGGTGTTCTTGGTTTATGATACTTGAGAGAGAAAGGGATGTTTGCGACCAAGAGAAGAATAAATGAGCATAAAAATCGAGCACCTCATATATATATAAGGTCTAGTTCACGGTCTAAGGAGGGTTCACGACCATGAACATGGTTTGCGGCCGTAAACCTCATTTGATGCGGTTTATGGCTCGAATGAAGTTCTTGGCTCTCGGTTCTTACGTGGTTCACTTCCTAACACATAACCCTTACGTATACTAGGTCTAGAAACCTATAAGTTTGACCTTTAGTTGATGTGTTTGACCTCACAAGATAGAATATTTTGAGTTGTGACAATAAAGTTTGCAACTTTATGCCTTAGCATGTCTCATGGGAGTTCAACATCCATTTTTGTTCATTAAAGTTTACTTAAAGGACCTAGATTCATGAATAGCTTCATATCCACCACTAAGATAAACATTTTTATGCTTATAACATGCCAAAGGGGCTAAGATCTAGCATTTCTAGCTTTTGGAGTTTTCCAAACTCACAAAAGAGAATCCATGGACCAAAAATGAGCTTATAAACAAACTCTAACTCTAACTATAAAAAGGATCAACAAGGAATGAGTTTTTTACCTCCAAAAGCCTCCTAGGATTATGTAGATTCAGGATCTTGAAGCTCGACCACGTCCAAGGCTTGCTCACCAACTTCTTTTTCTTGCAAACACACCAAAAAGGCCACTAAACTCACTTTCAAGCTCAAAGATCACTCTCAATGGCAATTAGGGTTTTAGGAACGTTCAAAGGCAGTGGAGGCTTATAAGAGTGAGGGTCCAAAGGTCATAAGTGAGCTTAAATAGGGATCATGCCCTAAAATTAGGGTTTTAGCAATTGGCTACGTATGCCCCAAGTACATGGCTCATTGTCCTGATTCCACATGCCAAGGTACGCTAAGCATACATAGACGTACGCCTAATGTACAAAGGGACCTATTTCGACATAAAGTTATTATACCAAGGACTAAAAGGTAACATACCTAAATCTAAGTGTTACATTAGGTCATGTTTATTTTGCTCTTAATGTGTAACACTCGAAATTTTCAAATAAAATTTTCATTTTTAAATCCACACAAAACACAGTTTAACATTTCTCAAACCCAATTTATAATTTGTTTCAAACATAAGACATAAAATTGTTTGTCAAATATCCCAGAATCCTCAAAACACAAATCAACCAGCTGGTGTGTATAGTCATGTCGACGCCTTCCCGCGATCCTGAGATGTACCTGAAACACATTTCACACAAACACTGTAAGCACAAAGCTTTGTGAGTTCCCCAAAATACCACACACAAATAATTATCTTCTCATGGATATGTCTCGATAAGGACCCTCCAGTCATGTGTCTCAGTGAAGACCCTCTAGTCTCACATCTGATGGGTTTTAGGCATAAGAACAATCCTATGTGCTCATACAAACCCTAATGCTTGGATCTTGGTTTCTCTATTGTACATGCTTTGAATCCAAGACTAATAAACTTAGATCTATCATATTATAAAATGAATTAGGGTTTAGAGAATTACCTTTGATTGTTATATAGTAATAACAATCAATTCCTTGCTTGGATTGGCCTTAGAAAGCTTAGTGCCTCAAGTGCTAGCTGCACCTCTAATGGAGTCACAAACACCTTATGCAACTTGGATGAAGAGGAGAAGAAAGGAGGCTGCCAAAAACGACTAGAAACCCTAGAGAATCAGTTGTCCACCTTTTTGGGGCCTAAGGGGTCCTTTATATACTTGTGTGGGCTGCTAGGGTTTCAGTCAAAACCCTAATGGACAGCTTAAACTCTAAGCAGCCCATGGAACCTTCTGGATAAGGCCATGGATGAAAATATGATGGGCTTCCATCATAATTTCGTTCACCCCTTATTCCTTTAGCATTCCTTAGCCCAATAACTCAATTATCCAATAATTGCAGTCCAGTCCCCTAAATTTAATTAATCTCTTTTAGCCACAAAATTAATTATCAATTAATTCTTGACTAATACTAATTAAACAATACGATTTCTCCTTTAATATATTATTCTTATAATATATTAATAAATCATATTTAAACCTCTATCTCCTTAATTTATCCTACATATTTCTATGGTGAAGGCAACCCAAAAGGACCATGCTCATAATCGGGTCAAGTACATACCAAAATAGTTATGGACTTAGACACTAATCCAACAACATCTCGGGTTAGACCTCCAGTCCTATATCTCAGTGAAGACCCTCCGGTCTCACAACTCGGTTTGGTCCTTCTAGCCCTAACTCAATAAGGCACAAAATAATATACAACATAAATCACAAAGACAAAATGCATAATATCACATAACTCAGTAAGCACATAAGACCCTCCGGTCAATAACTCAAATAAGACCCTCCGGTCGCACAGTAATTACCACTCAGGTAAGTATAGTGAGAAGACCCTCCTCGTAAGCAAGCAAGTATGTCTCGTACTCAATGGTCAGTCTAGACTCCGCCTACATATATCATAATCATCTCTAATTAAAAATTTATAATAACAACTCCAAAGAGGTTAAGCTAACTCCTTTACTAACTTCTCGGAAAGGTTGGAAGACAATTTTACCCCTCCATGGTCTCTAAAGTCCACAACTCGACCAAACCTTAAAAGTCAACGTTCAAGTCAACAGTCCATGTAGACCCAACTCGTCGAGTGCATCTATGCAACTTGTCGAGTTCCTTCTGTTCTCAAAAAAGTCGGGAAAATTCAACTTAACTCGCCGAGTTGTCTCATCAACTCACCGAGTTTGCACAACGTCCAGGATAACGAGGGAAACCCTAACCAACTTGCCGAGTTGGCTAAACAACTCGTCGTGTTCCTTCAGTCCAATCACTCATTCAGACGCTTTTAAGCGAGACTAAGCCCCCAAACTCTAGATCTAGCCCTCTAAGGCTGAAATACCATGTAAAGCTGCAAGCTTTACGTCCATTCATGGCATTTAGGTCTAAGTTTGCCAAAAAAAGGTCAACAAAAGGGTTTAAGGCTTGGAAGTTGGCCAAAGCTTGATAAAGTGTGCATCTTTAGGCCTAAAGGGCCTAATAACATCTAGATCTGAAGTCTTAGCTTCAAGGTAAGCTCAAAACCAACAATGACTCAAGAAAATGCTAAAAATGGCCATAAACTCTTTAATGGAGAGATCTAACAAACAAGTGATCAATATAATGGCTTTTTACCTCCAAATGGCGGCCAACGCTGAATGGATGTTGGATCTAAAGACTCCTTCTTGTTCCAAGCCTTTTACTCCTCAAGTTCCTTCATGAAATGCACCAAAACATATACTATTAGCCTCACTCTCTCTCACAGTGGAAGATAACTCGATTAGGGTTTGTCTCAGGGTGATAACGTGATGAGGGAGGCAGAATAGAGGGCGTAAGGTTCTTTAAATAGGGTGCAAACCCTGAAAGTTAGGGTTTTCACACTCAGCTCCAACTCGTCGAGTTGACTCTATAATCCACGCGGCTATCTCAATCTCTACTCGACGAGTTGGGGCCACCAACTCGTCGAGTTGCCCTGTTAAAATGAATATAAAACAATTTAAATTTATACCTAAGAGTTGGGATGTTACAATCCTCCCTGTAACATCCAGATTCTTAGGGTTATTATGGTGTAGGTTAATCTTGTGATTAAAGGAGAGACTCAACGAGTTGAGGATCCAACTCGCCGAGTCAAGTCGGGCTTCTCACGCGGATTTAATGAGTGGACTCGACGAGTCAGAGGAGGGACACGCCGAGTAGGTGCTGGGCAGAGAAACCCTAATTTCTCGGGTTTGAGACCTATTTAAAGGTCCTTATGGCCTTCATTTGCAGCCATTACACCCTGAGAAACCCTAGAGAGCAAAGAGAAAGCATGTGGTGCAAGAGGAGGGCTAATTCATCATCTTTTGGTGTGTCTTAGAAAAGGGAAGGATGGATTTCGAGCTAGGATGTCCTGTGGGACTCAAATCTTCCATCATTTCATTCAGAGCTGCTGTGAGAGGTAAGGATTCATGTCCATCTTCGTTTGGGTGATAGATTTCATGAATCTAGGGTTTCTTCTCTTCTTTTGGTAAGAGATCTAGAGTATGTGATGCCCTCTTGTGTCTATATCTTCAGATCTGGACCTTGAGAGGTCTAGAGAGTCCCTATTCCCCAAATTTATGCAATCCTTTATGAATTTGGAGCTAAGGTTATCATTTTAAGGGTTATTTATCCATTTATGGCTATACGTGGGTCGCATGAACGTAAAGTTTGAACCTTTACGTGTTTATTGAGCTTGGGAAGGTCGGATCTATGGATTAGAGGAACAGATCTGACCTCAAAAGGTCATTTGAGTATGATCATGAAACCAACTCGCCGAGTTCATAATTGGACTCGACAAGTCGAGTCGGGTTGCCCCACGATTCGAATCCAGTGGAAACCCGTCGAGTGGAAGGTTCACTCGATGAGTCGATAAGGCCTTGGAAGAGTCAGAAGACATGTATGGACTCGCCGAGTCACCCCTGTGTACTCGCCGAGTCTAGTCAGAGTTGACCGTTGACTTTTGTTGACTTTGGGGTTTGGTCAACATAGGTAATAGAGGCCATGGAGGGGTAAAATGGTCTTTTACCCACTATCTTATTAGAGAGGGAAAGAGTAATCTCCGGTTTAATTAGAGTTGAGACTTCGAGTGTTAATTAGAGATATTGGCCTTATGTGTTAGGTGGTGGCGAGTTCGAGATTCAAGTGTGAGGATATCTGCTTTCTACTTGCCAGGTGAGTCTTCTCACTATACTTTACCTAGAGTGGTAACAGAGTTATGTGACAGAGTTATTGTATGCTATCTATGCAATGTGTGGCACTGCATTATTTCTATGTAATTTATGTTGTGTGTATATCAGAGTTAGGACCGGAAGGTCCACAGAGCTAGGACCAGAGGGTCCACAGAGTTAGGTTTAGAGTTATGTGCCAGTGTATTTGTATGCTATTTATTTTATGAGATTTATTGTGATATGTGATATGCATGATTCAGAGTTATCAGAGTTAGGACCTTTGGGTCCATAGAGTTAGGGCCAGAGGGTCCACAGAGAGTTAGGACTGGAGGGTCCCATTGAGACACACTGACCAGAGGGTCAACATAGTTATAGCCTTGAGTGGCTAATATGTGTTAAAGTGGTATTTTGGGGAACTCACTAAGCTTCGTGCTTATAGTGTTTTGATTGAACAAAAAAAAGTCATGTATTGTAATTTAAACAAAAGGGAGATTTTTATGAAAAGTGTTAAAGAGATAAACGATTTTAAACGAAAAATTTGTTTTAAAAATTTCGGTGTTACAAGTTGGTTTCAGAGCCTTGGTTTGAGGGATTCGGATGCACCTTCGGGTAATCTGGACTCAAACTGAGGAAGTAATAAGAGTTTTCAAAGAAATGATTTTCTAAAAGTGAATAAGAGTTCCAAAGAGAAAGCAAGAAAGAGTAGTGTGTACAATCAGCTAGAGCCCGAATGGTGATTTCCCAAAATACCCTTACTTTTGTATTATGAGATATTTATGATACATTTTATGAGATATTATGCATGCTAGAGACAGGCTAGGTATTTCATATCTTAGGACTAGAGTGGCCTGATTTGTGATGCCTTAGCCTAGGAGTTGTTGTTATATGTGATATGCTTTTGAGAATCTGATGAGTGAGAGTATTCAGTTGGAATCCTTTTAGGGGATTTGAGTAGAGGAGTAATCTAGGAGAGATGCCTAGATGAGTATTGTGGTGCTTATCGAAAGAATAGTTAGAACCCGCGAGGGGTAGAGTTGCAGAGTTTGGTGGTACTTTTGAGAATGAGCAGAGCAAGCGGGGTTATCACACAAAGTGAGTTCTATGTATTCTTCGATGCCCGAATGTTGCTTGCTTCGTGCTTTGTGGAACTCTAGATGATGGGAGTCAACTACCAAGTGAATATGACGATATTCAGGAGGTAGATGGTTGGCATCATTAGGATCTCTTCAGCGGCTGATGGTGGAGAAGTGGGAAGACCATGGAAGGGCATAGGGGGTAACCTTAGCCAGATGAGTATGCTGGCAAAGTAGAGCATTTCGTTGAGGAGAGAGCACGCATGACGGAATTGGGGAACGAGAAGGTTGAGCAGCTACTTAGGAGCTCTGGGATGGTCTGTATGGAAAGTATGGGTAGATGTGGCAGGTAGTATAGGCCCGTACTAGCGAAAGTAGAGGACCCATACTCGATACAATGAGTATTCTAAAGGTTCTAAGTAGCATATTGAGGAGTGATGTTATGGTTCGAGTACCATACATCGGAGCAGATTGAGGAGTGATGTTATGGTTCATGTACCATGCATCGGAGCAGATTGAGGAGTGATGTTATGGTTCGAGTACCATACATCGGAGCAGATTGAGGAGTGATGTTATGGTTCATGTACCATGCATCGGAGCAGATTGAGGAGTGATGTTATGGTTCGAGTACCATGCATCGGAGCATATTGAGGAGTGATGTTATGGTTCGAGTACCATATATTGTAGCAGATTGAGAAGAGATGTCATGGGCTGAGTACCATGGTTCTTAGCAAATGATGCTTGTGATTCTCCGGTTGTCCGGTCAGGATTGATTGGTGAAATTTGGACGTGATGGGGTTTTAGGCCTGAGGGCCATGATTGAGTCCAAAGAGGCATCCCTTGAGAGGGAGGTCGAGAGCATTTCAGAGTATTTTGGTAAGATGTCAAATGTAGTCGGAAGACTCAGGGATTAGTAGAGAAGGCATTTATGGGGGATTGCGGTCTGAGTGAGCAATCAGCCGATGGAGGAGATGTCACCTTCTGTGACCTGATGGGTGTTATTTATGTTTCCTGTGGGAAGTAGGAGAGGCGTGAGATTTCAGTTTTGGGTTTAAGAGTAAACCCTACGGGTTGACATTGATGACGATTTTCCACCAGAGTATCAGGCAGCATGTCTGCCGCGAGGAAATGATCTACCATGAGCAGGTAGTCAGCGGGGACTGAGATGGTCAAGGACCACTTTACACCCTAATTGAGTATAGTAGGGTGTGTGGTAGCGGTATCAGTGGGTAATCCAGTCGAGTATATCAGAGCGGTGGCTCTTCTGTCTATGACGGGTATTGAGTATGGTAGTGGAGTCCCTATTCTCGTGATGATTCACGTGTTGGAACGGGGGTTGAGAAGTCGAGGATGAGGAGTATGATGATTTATTTTTTCAGTCTAAGAGTCAGTGATAGTACTGGACAGTTGGGATGTTCAGTATTGGGATGGTATGAGACTACGAATGGCTAGAGGCAGTCGTGATGAGAAGTTCCTGAGGATTTCTTCACAGATTTAGGGTATTTGAGGTTTCTTGATCTCTACGTGGGGAGATCATTGGGTGTTGTGTGGCACCTTCTAAGCATAGGTGCGATGTTTCTGGAGGAAACCGTCTGTGGGGTAGACTGTTGATGCGTCAATTGGTGATGGTTCGAACCCTAAGTAGGGGAGAATCGGGTATTTTATTGAAGGAACTAGAGATTTGTGCAAGAGCGGTTAGGGGTTGGATACAGAAACCTGCGGCTCGAATTCATGAGACCAGCGTCATTGGTGATCAAGGAAAGGTGCAGAGCGAGATAATGCATGTGGTATGTGTCTAAGAAAGGATGGGTGTCTCCTCGGCAGGTGGCCAATGGTCAGGAATCTGGTGGTGGTCAAGTCAGTTTCAAGTGGAAGACTCGTAATGATGGTATTGGCAGTTGAGAACTTCTGGGTCGAAGTATGGATTGTATATGCCCCTTTTTGGGGTGGATAGAAGATTATCGAGCAGCCAACTCCTGGGCCGGTATGTGTATTCTTGCTTGGATTTTGAGCAGTAAGGGAAAGGGTTTTGGAGGATCATCAACGTGTTCTGAAGCGTTAGCGCTTTCTTTGTATTCTAATTGAGTGTTTGGATACACTGAAGTTGCGCATTGGGCAAAATGAAGAATTATTTATGGGGTTCAGAGGAAATGTATTGTTGCATCTGTATGGTGCTGGGAGTAGGTGATTAGTGGTTGAGGCAGGACATCGTGATGTTCTGTAATGGTGTTCTATGGTACTCGGGTATAATGTCCCGATTTTAGAGTTATCTAGAATCTTGAGTTTGAGACGACTAGTGGTGTATCTTGTATCTACGGTTCCAGTGGGAGCCCTTTAGGTATTGACATCAAGATTATTTAAGAAAGTGGATCTCTGCAGAGGTAGGTATTTTTTAAAGCGGTTGCCGCCAGAGTTTGTGATGCATATGTGGGACAAGTGTGTGTAGCTATCTATGATTATCTACGGAGCATGAGTTAGTGGACATAGTGTGGCGTTGTAATGAGAATGAAAGTATGGGGTGAAGCTACGGGGAGCTGTAGTATTCACTAGTCAGAAGGTGTTGTGATGCTATGGGAGGCCGTAATACTTACAAGTCAGAGAGAGGGAGTCGTGGTACTACGGGCATCCGTAGTACTCACTAGTCAGTTGGTGTTGTGGTGCTACGGGGAGCCGTAGTACTCACTAGTCAGAGGCTGTCGTTATGTTGCGGGGAGCCATAGTACTCACTAGACGGCAAGAGAGTGTGATGATGGAGTGTGCTCCGATCAGTGTATGATGCAGAAGAGTTTTGGGCTTGAGTAGCCCTAGTATTGAGTTTTTGGAGCCTGATGGTTGAACCAGGGGCGAGACTGGGGTCTCCGTCTCTGTCAGGGCTAAGTCAAATTTTGCTTGGATTGTAGTTTTCATTTGAGAATTTTGTGACTTTTGTTTCATAGGGCCGAGATAGTTGATGCGAAGAGGAAGTCGGTGGGAGCTCTTCTGCGGAGAGCCTGGCAGAGTTGTACGTCAGGGAGGTGGTATCACGGCGGAGTACCGATCTGGATTGTCTCAAATCGAGATGTACGTTTCACTTCCAGATTCTGGAAAAATTCCATGAGGAGTTGGGCACGAGGTTGCATTTTAATACCACCTACCACCCACAGACTGATGGGTAGAGCGAGCGGACGATTCAGACGCTTAAGGACATGCTTCAGGCATGTGTATTGGATTTCAGAGGGAGTTGAGACACGTACTTACCCTTGGCTGAGTTTTCCTATAACAACAGCCATCATTCGAGCATTGGTATGCCACCCTTTGAGCTGTTGTATGGGAGGAGGTGTCGGACTCCCATTTGTTGGGGAGAGGTAGGGCAACGTGTGATGGGTAGTACAGAGATGGTGCTTCAGACGACCGAGTAGATTCAGTAGGTCAAACAGAGTTTGCTGACGGCTCAGAGCCGTTAGAAGAGTTTTGCGGATAGGCGACGGTCAGAGCTCGAGTTCTAGGCCGGTGACTTCGTACTCCTGAAGGTATCTCCTTAGAAAGGAGTGATCTGGTTCAGGAAAAGGGACAAGCTGAGACCCTGATATATTGGCTCATTCTGATTGATTGCGAGGGTAGGCAGGGTAGCCTACCGGTTGGAGCTATCTGCAGAGTTGGGCCAGATTCATGACACCTTTCATGTATCACGACCGAGGAAGTGTATAGCCGACGAGTCGGCAGTGGTACCATTAGAGGATATTCAGGTGGATGCGAGCCTGAACTATGTTGAGAGACCGGCCGCGATTATGGATCGGAAGATCAAGGTTCTGAGGAACAAGGAAGTGCCCCTGGTGCATGTCCAGTAGCAACATCGGAAGGGGTCCGAGCTGACTTGGGAGTCGGAGCGTGAGATGCACGGGCATTATCCAGAGTTGTGTACGGAGGAATGATTTCGAGGGCGAAATCTAATTCAAGTGGGGGAGAATTGTAACATCCGGATTCTTAGGGTTATTATGGTGTAGGTTAATCTTGTGATTAAAGGAGAGACTTGACGAATTGAGGATCCAACTCGCCGAGTCGAGTCGGGCTTCTCACGCGGATTTAATGAGTGGACTCGACGAGTCAGAGGAGGGACTCGCCGAGTAGGTGCTGGGCAGAGAAACCCTAATTTCTCGGGTTTGGGAACTATTTAAAGGTCCTTATGGCCTTCATTTGCGGCCATTACACCTTGAGAAACCCTAAAGAGCAAAGAGAAAGCATATGGTGTAGGATGAGGGCTAATTCATCATCTTTTGGCGTGTCTTAGCAAAAGGAAGGATGGATTTCGAGCTAGGATGTCCTGTGGGACTCAAATCTTCCATCATTTCATTCAAAGCTGCTGTGAGAGGTAAGGATTCATGTCCATCTTCGTTTCGGTGATAGATTTCATGAATATAGGGTTTCTTCTCTTCTTTTGGTAAGAGATCTAGAGTATATGATGCCCTCTTGTGTCTATATCTTCAGATTTGGACCTTGAGAGGTCCAAAGAGTCCCTATTCCCCAGCTTTATGCAGTCCTTTATGAATTTGGAGCTAAGGTTATCATTTTAAGGGTTATTTATCCATTTATGGCTATATGTGGGTCGCATGAACGTAAAGTTTGAACCTTTACGTGTTTATTGAGCTTGGGAAGGTCGGATCTATGGATTAGAGGAACAGATCTGACCTCAGAAGGTCGTTTGAGTGTAATCATGAAAGCAACTCGCCGAGTTCATAATTGGACTCGACGAGTTGAGTCAGGTTGCCCCGCGATTCGAATCCAGTGGAAACCCGTCGAGTGGAAGGTTCACTCGACGAGTCGAGTGAGGCCTTGGAAGAGTCAGAAGACATGCATGGACTCGCCGAGTCACCCCTGTGTACTCGCCGAGTCTAGTCAGAGTTGACCGTTGACTTTTGTTGACTTTGGGGTTTGGTCAACATAGGTAATAGAGGCCATGGAGGGGTAAAATGGTCTTTTACCCACTATCTTATTAGAGAGGGAAAGAGTAATCTCCGGTTTAATTAGAGTTGAGACTTCGAGTGTTAATTAGAGATATTGGCCTTATGTGTTAGGTGGTGGCGAGTTCGAGATTCAAGTGTGAGGATATCTGCTTTCTACTTGCCAGGTGAGTCTTCTCACTATACTTTACCTAGAGTGGTAACAGAGTTATGTGACAGAGTTATTGTATGCTATCTATGCAATGTGTGGCACTGCATTATTTCTATGTAATTTATGTTGTGTGTATATCAGAGTTAGGACCGGAAGGTCCACAGAGCTAGGACCAGAGGGTCCACAGAGTTAGGTTTAGAGTTATGTGCCAGTGTATTTGTATGCTATTTATTTTATGAGATTTATTGTGATATGTGATATGCATGATTCAGAGTTATTAGAGTTAGGACCTTTGGGTCCATAGAGTTAGGGCCAGAGGGTCCACAGAGAGTTGGGACTGGAGGGTCCCATTGAGACACACTGACCAGAGGGTCAACATAGTTATAGCCTTGAGTGGCTAATATGTGTTAAAGTGGTATTTTGGGGAACTCACTAAGCTTCGTGCTTATAGTGTTTTGTTTTATATGTTTCAGGTTTTCTCAGGATCACGGGACGACACCGGCTCGATTGTACACACCAGAAGAAGCGTTGGTTTTAAGGATCATGGTCTATTAATTGATTGAACAAAAAAAGTCATGTATTGTAATTTAAACAAAAAGGGAGATTTTTATGAAAAGTGTTAAAGAGATAAACGATTTTAAACGAAAATTTTGTTTTAAAAATTTCAAAGTCATTCTTCGGAAACAGCTATGGGTACTGCTCACGCATCTTGAACTCCGGCTCCCAAGTCCACTCGGATCCCCTCCAATGCTTCCACTAAACCTGAACCAATGTGACAACCATCAAATTCTAGTCAAAGTCAAACAAGTCAAACCGTTCGAATTTAATTAGTGCCTGTATGTTTGAAGTTATTCTATGAATAAAAAGGTGCATTTATATGTCAAAAATTCAAGTGTCTCGAAAAATTTATGTGATAACAGTGTAAAAACCCTAAAAAGGGAGTTAAATGCATCAAAACACGACTAAGGACCCTTTCGGGGACTTAAAACAATCATAAATGAAACATAACGGGGTTCACGAACCTTGCATTACGAGATTATACGATAATAATGGCTAAGATTAAATCTCTCTAAGTATGTGAAATCTCTCCCAGATCTCTCCAAGTATATGAAATCTCTCTAAGTATGTGAAATCTCTCCCAAATCTCTCTAAGTATGTGAAATCTCTGCAAGTATGTGAAATCTCTCCCAAATCTCTCTAAATATGCCAACTCTCTCCAAGTATGTGAAATCTCTCGCAAATCTCTCTAAATATGCCAAATCTCTCCAAGTATGTGAAATCTCTCCCAAATCTCTCTAAGTATGTGAAATCTCTCCCAAATCTCTCTAAGTATGTGAAATCTCTCCCAAATCTCTCTAAATATGCCAAATGTCTCCAAGTAAGTGAAATCTTTCCCAAATCTCTCTCAAAACCTCTTTTGATCTTTTTGTAATCATTTGGGACATCCCAACACTTGACTTGGTGAAAAACCATGCGAAACGGGAAGATATCTTGGAAAATAGCCTCTTAGGGCCGAAGTCCCTCTAGAGGGACCAAACCCCATTTGAGCCAAGGTCCCTCTATATGGATCAAACCTTACTTGGACCGGAGTCCCCTTGTGTAGCCATACCATCGGACTGCAATGACTAAGGAGTGGGACTACTGAGGATCGAGGTTGCTGAAGACCGCAACCACCTAGCCGCAGCCCCCGGACCGCAGCCAAGCGAACTGCAGCCAACAACCACAGCCTCCGAACTGCGGTCTCTTCTTCCCTTCGGATCCACTTCATTCCGGTTCCAAGATAGCCAAGACCCGGAATCAAGCCTGACTTCGGATTTTCCCCTTTTTCACCCGATTTTCAACCACGACTTCGTTTTAAGCCCGTTTTTCATGATTTTAACGCAAGATTTTCACTAAAATCCATATTTTATCATTTTTAACCTGAGGACTCTTATTTTATTTATTTCTCAAGAGTTTATTAATTAAAAATCATTAGTTTATATTAAGAAGATATTAACTCCACAAGTGGGTCAAGTATGCTCACTTGCCTTCCATGTGTCACCCTCTCACTTGCCACCTTATCAACATCACACAAACCAATGCTCACATCACTTCAAGCTCACAAGTTTCTCCAACAGCCTTCCATATAAGGAAATCCCTGGAGGATTTCTTGAGTTACTTGCTCATTTCAAACTTACACACTTCTCATATCACCACTAAAGAAAGCTTCTTTCTCTCTACTTTCCACTACCTTGTGCAAGTGTTCTTGAATTGCTACAACACTTTTTGGTAAGTATTCCATCTAAACTCAAGTGTCATTCCATAATTTCATAACACCCTTGGATCATTGACTCATATCTTAACACCCAAAAATCGTTGTTAGGATCATCCAAACACTCACGTGTTCATCAAGTGTTCTTGATTTGATACTCCCCATCTTCGACCTTCCACTCTTCAATTCTTCACTCAAGGTGAGTTCATACCCCTATATTTTCTAGTTTTTCTTCAGTTTTTAGGGGGGGGGGGGGGGGATACAAGTTAAAATACCAAAATATATTCAAAACTCAACTTGACAGCTTACAACAGAAAAGTTATGACCTGTTGACGAACTGTTTTACCCAACTTAAACTTAATATTTTTCAAAACTGTTTAATATGAAAGTATTTCAGGTTTATACCTTTAAAATGACTACTTGCACATCTCCATACGATTTTTCTACAATTTATGGTGATTTTTACAAAACTGCCTATCACTGCAGCAACGAAATCAGACCAGGTTGTGAAAATGAACATTTTCACACTAGTTTGAGACCTCAAAAAATTATGGGAAAATTTATGAACATAGTAGAGGCTTTTTCCAAATACCCAGAGTTTGCGGATTCAGTTTTGACTTACGATGATTTTTCTATAATTACTCAAAACAGTGACAATTAAGGGTAAAACTGTCAAATACATATTTAAGAGTTATTCACACCTTGTAACATGTTGAGCAAGGTGTGTAAGATTTACACTTAGTATTTCCAATGTCCTTTATTTGAAATACATATACATGCGTAACAAGGTTTCATACCATCACACTACACTTTTGATAAACTATAATAGGTATAGTTTTGAACACTTCGTTTAACAAAAGAAAACAATAACATTATCGATTTACAAAACAAACTTTCACTACACACCACGTGAACTCGTTAATGAATATTTGTGAGACATTCTCCTTCAGGGTTCTCCAAGTACCATAGAAAGTCCTTTAGTTATAATCAGAATCTCATGGAGTGAGAACGTGATAGTTGTGTATAGATCTATACTGGGTCCGACAAACCCGCACCTGAGCTGCTTGCAACAGCTAGACCGGCAGGTCTATGGTGACAAGTGTCATAACTTTCCAACGCCTGAAGAACGTCGCATTTAAGGCCATCTAGTCTTTAGTATGATTATAACATCTCGCATGGAATATTAACACAACATAAAATTCCCGGAAATTCCAAGGCTTTATACAAAGGAGTTTTATTTAAATATAAAACACACACATAAGTATGATAATTTACTTACACATACTAGGCCTTGTTTCAATTCAGTTTACAACAAATCTTCTAGAAAATATTGGATTTTCTGGAAACAAACTTGTAACAAACGTTAAGGAAACAACATTTATTTTTATAAAATACTTGTGAACTCACCAGATTTATGCTGATACTCTCTTTTTAAAACAACTTGTATTCTCAGGTAATCAGTAATAGAGGTAACCACAAGACTTTTGAAGTCAAGACGCTAAGGCGTAGATTATTTTGCTACATTATATCATCATATGTAATTTAATTGAAAACATGTATTTTTGAAACAATTTAATCTTTTAAATTATATCTATGATGGTTGTGTGTTAGTTTCTTCACTATGGTTATGATACTGAGCATGACGTCATCCGCCCCCGAACATTTCCGTCGTTCTGGTTTGGGGGTGTGATAGATAAGGGCACCTATTTATTCTTCAAGACTCTCACCTTCTTATCCAAAATCGCCACTGGCTTCTCAATGTAGTTCAGACGATCATCAACTTGAATGTCCTCTAAAGGGACCACCGTCGTCTCGTCGGCTACACACTTCTTCAGCTGGGATACATGGAAGGTGTTATGAATCTGGCTCAACTATGTTGGCAACTCTAACCGATAAGCCACCTTACCTACTCGAGCAATCACTCTAAAAGGGACGATCTATCTAGGGCCTAACTTGCCTCACTTCCTAAATCGGATCACCCCTTTCCATGGGGAAACCTTAAGGAGGACAAAATCGCCGACCTGGAACTCTAGCTCGGAATGTCTCCGGTCTGCGTAACTCTTTTAACGACTCTAGTCTGTCATTAACCTCTGTCTGACTTGCTAGATTTTCTTTGTCGTCTTGAGCACTATTTCAGTGCTCCCCATCACTCTCTGCCCGACCTCCCCCCCAACAGAAAGGAGTCTGGCACCTCCTCCCGTATAAAAGCTCAAAAGGAGGCATACCGATAATGGAGTGATGGCTGTTGTTATATGAAAACTCAGCCAAGGGAAATTAAGTGTCCCAACTCCCACCAAAAGCCATAACATATGCGCGTAGCATGTCTTCGAGCGTCTAAATTGTCCGCTCGCCCTGCCTGTCTGTCTGTGGGTGGTATGCGGTGCTGAAATGCAGCCAGGTGTCAACCTCCTCATGAAATTTCTTCCAGAACCTGGAAGTAAAAAACACATCACGATCTGACACTATCAAAGTTGGTACCTTATGTCGTGCCACCACCTCTCGAACGTAGACCTCGACCAATTTCTCCGCGGGAGAGTTCTCACTTATAGCTAGGAAGTAAGCACTCTTTGTCAACCGATCTACGATCACCCATATTACATCGACGCCCTGTGCAGTCCTCGGTAACTTGGTAATAAAATTCATGGAGATATGTTCCCACTTCTACAAGGGAACCTCCAAAGGCTGCAACTGGCCATGGGGACGTTGGTGCTCTGCCTTGACCTGACGACATGTCAAGCATCTCTTGACTACCCATGCTGCATCTCTCTTCATGCAGGGCCACAAATAATCATTTTTCAAGTCCAAATACATCTTGGTGGCCCCAGGATGAATTGAGAATCTCGACCTATGGGCTTCCTCCATCAAAATCCGTCGAGCTCCACCTGAATAGGGCACACATAGAAAAATGTATAAATTTATAATGCTTATAGAGGATTAGTTGTATAAAAAGTGTATGACAGATTAAAATAGGAAATAAAAAAATGTTGGTATAGCAATTAATGTGAGATTTTAATAGAATCACATAAATACCAAGTAAATGCAAAATATGTTACATTTATAGCAATAGAGAAATTAAATATTCTCCTACTTTTATTCCTACAAATCCTCATACCCAATTAAATTAAAAGTTTTCTAGTTTTCCAAATTTTCTTATAATTAAATTAAAAGTTGACTATATATTGCTAGAGTAAATTACACGAATGGTCCCTATGGTTTGGGGTAACTTGCGTGTTTGGTCCCTAACTTATTTTTTTAACTTGTAAGGTCCTTACTATTTGTTTTCGTTACACACTTGGTCCATACTGTTTGTTTTTTTTTACACGCTTGGTTTTTATCATACCTAAAAAGACTATTTTTTAAATAAAGAAAAATGTTGGGGTATGTAAGGTAAGGTGAGGGGAATGAGATTGTGGGTGTATTTATTTAAATAAATCAAAAAAATCAAGGGCAAAATAGTCTTTTTAGGTTAGACAGGGACCAAACGGGTAACAAAAATAAATAGTAGGGACCTTCTGATTTAAAAAAATAAGTTAGGGACTAAACACACATATTTGTAGGAACAAAAAGTAGGAAAATATTTAATTTCTCACAATATATAGTCAACTTTTAATTAAATTATAAGAAAATTTGGAAAATCAGAAAATGCTGACATGGAAAATAGAAAATAAATAAAATTTTAGAAAATGACTTGTGACAAATGATGGGAAAAGATGACATGAGACACAAAACATTTTCGTTTATTAGGGTAGATGGTTTAATTTAAGTGATTTACAGACCAAAAACTCGAAACTCTTAAAAACTTGTTACGAAAGATGCAGCCTATCTCATCTGGATTGCGTGTACTACATCTTAAATGGATAAGATATTTAACAAAAATAACAAATCAAATAGAAAACAAAACAAAAGCAAAAAAAAGCATTCTAGTGGCAATGCGACATTGAGAAAGACATGTTTATGTGAATAGTGACCCCCAATACATGACAACGGGCCCCTAAAGGTTCTTTCTTTTTAAGTTGGAACTTAACTTCTTACAATCTCTCTCTCTCTCTCTCTCTCTATATATATATATATATATATATATATATATATATATATATATATATATATATATATATATATATATATATACTATCTTATCAACGAAATCTCATTGTTTTCTAAAATAGATTAAATATAATAATATTATTTTTTTAAGACGTTAAAGTGTATAAGTTTAAAGTACAAGTAACCATTAATAAAATAATATTAAATTTTAACCCACATTTTAATCGTTATAAATTCTCATTCCTTTAATTCCTGGTTCATCCGAATCTAAAATTTCAAACCTTTTTATCCAAATAAACCTCTAGCAAATATCCTTAAATCCTTAACTATGGCATATATTGAGCTGCTCTTCATCTTCACCAATTGAACAGGTCAATCCGAGATTCAATGGGAGAATCATTCAATTTGAAAGAACTTTTGATCTATTTTTCCCATCTCACTTTCTTACATCATCGCTGCACGAACAAAATTTTTAGCATTCACCACTGGATCCTTCCATGTTGCCTATTAGATCACTGCCGCCTCCATTTTTCCAATATCTAAATCCCATTAAGAACCAGTATTTTGGTACTTCCTTCTCCTCTCTACCAAACCACCAATGCACAACCAACGCCTAACAATGGAAATTTTGAGCAACCACCACCACCGTCTGCACTGGCATTGAGCAGCCACCACCATCACCAATTTTTTTCTCTAAGAAACGCCTTAATTACTCATTTCTTGGTACGCCTTAATTACCAAACCACCAATGCACAACCAACGCCTTAATTACTCATTTCCGAAGTGAAACTGTCTGAAGTCTGCGGACCACTTCTACAGACCTCTGCAACAGAAGAGGTGGACCACAATGCTGCAGACTATAATGAGAAGCATGTTTGTTTTTTTAACGTCTGCAAACTGCTGCAGATATTAAAAAATTTAAAATAAAGTAATTTAATAGACCGAAAATAGTATTTTAATACCAAAAATTTAATAATTGTAGTCTTAAAACATTGAAATAATATTCAAACAACCAAATTAGTCTTACAATAACATTTTTAAATAAAATTCATACAACCAAACTTTAATAATTCGAATTCCATATTTTGAATCAATTGTTCGGCAATTTCATTCCGTAACTTGGTCATATATTCACGGTCCGCTGCAGTACCATGTGTTGGAATCTCATCTTCATCATTATCAACGACTGCATTGTTATTCCGAACCGAGACATTTGGTTCATCATATCGTGCAAAAAACTCATCACGTAGTCCCTCTCTTCTTATAAAATTATGAAGCGCAAGACATGCTAGGGTAATGTTTCGTTGTGTAACCAACGAGAATGGTGCCATCCTCTTCAATATAGGGAATCGTGCTTTCAAGACACCAAAAGCACGCTCAATGACATTCCGAAGTTTTGCGTGTGCATGGTTAAATTTTTCTTTATTCGTTAATGCACGTATTCGACGAAAATCTCCAAGCCAATACCTTACATTACGGTACGGTGCCATAAAACCTCGAATGTTTGCATAGGTGGCATCACAAAGATAATATTTATCTGTAAAAATAAAACAAAAAAAAAGTCATTTATTTTTCAAACTAAGATAAAACTATTTAAATAACCATAAATTTACCTGATGGTGGAAGCGAGAATGGTGCATGTGGATTTGCAAATGCTTCTGATAAAATTCTAGAATCGTGTGCTATCCCTTCCCAACCGGCCACAACAAACGTGAACATCATGTTGAAGTCACATATTGCCAACACGTTTTGGTAACAATCGTCTTTTCCCCTACTTCTATATAAATCCCGTTTGTTTGCAGGGACAACAGCTTGTATCAAAGTGCCATCAAGTGCACCAGCTGCTCCCTTGAACACCCGTTGTAGCCTCCTATTGTGTCCCGGAATGTTTGGATTCGGATTAAAAGAAGTCGGTACTATAATGTCATGTGCAAAAAGCAACATTTTTTCCAACACTTCATGAAAAAACTTATGAATTGTTTGCTTTGAGTGTTGAAATCTCCGCTTGATAATCACATAACGTTGGTTATGACCGATCATCATCAAAAACATAGCCATCTTCTTCTCAACCGACACATGTTTGCTGTCCTTTAACGCGTAGTTTACTCTAAAATGAGCACATAGCCGGACAAATGATTCACGGGACATGCGTAGAACTTCAAGACATTGTAGAGGATTACGGTGAAGTAACTCTAACGTAAATTCATGTCCCGTCATTTCCGAATCGTTTTCCCGCACTCGTTTGACACCCATCTTCCAAAAGTAGCGGACGTACAAGTACATTAGAATTATGAGTAGTATCTTTTTGTCGTGATCCATTACAAACGTATTAATCAACTAAACATGACATAACATAAGATAATAGCATAACATAAGATTAAATAACATAACATAACATAAATATCAAGTACCAAATAACATACAATTCAAGTACCAAAAATACATACCATAAAAGCCAAATACCAAATAACATAAGATTCAAGTACCAAATACTACAAATAACATTCAAGTAGCAAATAACCAAAAAACATAACCATATAGTTCCAAAAGATGCAATTAAAACCTAAACAACTCAAACATATAAACTTAACGAACAATCTTCCCATCCTTTAAAATTCCCAAAACTTGTTGTTGTCATCTCGATCCATCCTCTTAATATTTGTGGATCATTAGGCAAATTTACCCACATCTCTCTTATATTCATGGTCCCTCCAAAAATATGATACGCAGCAAATCGTAGAGGGTCTATTGGATCTAACTTGAGCAACTCAAGCTTCTCTAAACATTGGGAAATAGTTGGCCCTTGAGTCAAATGGTGTAGAGCTTTTTGCATCTCCAGTAGGCACAAGGAGCTCGAGGTCTAGGAGTTGAGGGTTTAGCCCTTTTGTTGGGGTAACTAGAAGGTGAAGCAGTAGAAAGTGAATCAGCAGAAGGTGAAGCAGTAGAAGGTGGTGGCTGAGTAAAATGCTCACTAGTATGATTGGAAAAGTAATCATCTTCATCTATGTTAATGGAAGGGGCGTCCATAAGCTTTAGTGGTTCAACATGGAAGGAAGACGATCCATGTCCCGATGGTGTTTGGGAGGTGGCATAACTGAGATTACCAGATGCACTGTTTCCATCGAAGAGTTCTGCACAAAGCTCTGGAAACAATAATGGGACGGTTTTCAAAGAAGCGGCTTTCGGATGTCCCTAAATTCAATCAATGTAACAAAAGTAATATAAGAATAAACGGAAACTATATAAACAAAATACATATAAATATGTGTGTGTGTGTGTGTGTGTATATATATATATATATATATATATATATACCTTTTTAAAGTCCTCCCACTCCTCATTTGTTAAGTTAAAAGTATTTGTTTGTGGATTGTAAAGGTTGCCGGTTTTGTTTTTTAAGTATAACCATCCTGTGTATTTGGCTTTAAGGTTGTCATAAGCATTTTTTAATTGTCGTTGATTCAAATCCACACCATACTTTTCCTTAATGGTTGTTCCTAACTTGTGCCATGATTGTTTGTGCAAACTCAAACATTTTCTACCAACGGTTTGTACTTATTCAATACAAGGGAGCAATAAGCATTTTGTTTGCTCATTGGTCCATGTATGTTTATCTCTCATTGCTAATAACAATATATATATATATATAATACATACTTTAGCAACAAAGATTAAACAACAATTTAAGCACAAACTTGCATATAAACATAAACATAATTTTCATTCAATAAATACAAGTGATAACAATTCAACAAATAAGTTTAGCATATTCAACGATTTAAGCACATACTTGCATATAAGCATAAACATAATCTCCATTCAAAAAATACACGTGATAACAATTCAACAAAGAAGTTTAAAAAATCCCAGCAACGATCTAAGCACAAACTTGCATATAAGTTTATGAATTCAACATATAAATTTATGATTTCCACAAAGATTTATGATTTTATCAAACATTCATACAAATCCACCACAAAAATTCATAAACCAAAACATAATTTTGACAGTAAAAACAAGAGGAACAGATTTGAAAGCATTATATCATAAATCAACATATAAATATATATTCAGATCGACACCAAGAAATATATACTTTTTTTTCTTGTTTTGAAAACATTAATTTAATGGATTCTTAGGAAATAGGTATGCAGTGTATTTCGTAATCTAAAAGAAGTACACTTCATAAAGTAAAGAACAATCTCATCCTAAACAATACACACGTTTGCACAATTAAGAAATCAAATTGCTATACTTTTCTTTCTTTTGCAAATAACAGCTAAAACATCAAATCAAATAACCAAACATATCAATTTATAACAGTAAATTACACCAAAATCATTCACTGGTTTTTAATCTAAAAGAAGTACATCAACTAATTGTCATTCTAAGTACTTAAACATAACATAATATATAAACATATGATTTGAAGTTCAAATACTTGGATTAAGTTAAAAAAAAAAATCAGTTTGCTTAATATTGCAACATACAGTGGAATCGTAGCCTTGCTTCTCCACAATTCATATACTTGGATTATGTTTGTACTCAAATCGAAATCAGCAAAAAAAACCCTAACCTGTTGAGTGGCGGTCGACTGGCAGCAGAATAGACGAGGGGCGAGAGGCAGCGGCAGCGGCGAGCAACGGCGGCGCTAGGTGTGTGGCAACAAGCGACTGGCGATTGGTTCTTCTGTTCTTGGCCGATGGAGACTGGAGAGCGAACTCGTGAGGATGCAGTTGTCCGACTTTTTTTTTTGTTTAGATTAGGTTAGAAGCGGTGATAAGAGGTAAACCCAATGCTGTTTGGGGCAGAGGACTGGAAGAGGTTTTTGAGCCCGAAACCTTTTAAAAAACAAATTGCTGCGAGCTTAAAAGTGTTGCGCGTGTGCTGCACCGCACAGCACTAAGAGGTTAGAAGAGCTTTTTTTTAAAAAACAAACACAACCTAAGTAATATTCAACGACTCTCTCTCTCTCTCTCTCACACACACACACACGAACATAGAGCTCTTTCTCTATGTCTATCTTCATGACCAAAAGATCTTCATCTCTCACTTTATGACTCTGTGTGTATCTGTTTTTGAAGTATTAGACTGATGGTCTTTTAAATTTTGCTTCACCATGTATCCTGCCCCTATAATAATTTCCATATTTTTATTTTTTTTAATCATATAGGATTAAAAATGTGTTCTTAATGTGTAAAGTCCCGAAAAACAGATCTACCAATGATCAAAGAGAATCACAGATGCAAACACGAATTAATAAGCAAATATAGAACAAAAACCAAGCTTGCATACGCTT